>NC_057862.1:557723181-558323181 GCF_019393635.1 Dromiciops gliroides | reverse complement strand
ACTCCTCCTCCACCTGGGCTGCCACCACTCATGGTTTCTTCCTGGTTGCCTGCTGGAGTAGGACATCCAAATCCCCCCTTAGCTCCTGCTTAGTCCTGTAGATGCCAGAAGATGCTGAGATGCTGATGTTGCAGCTGATTAGGAGGCTCAGGGGTAAGTTTCTCTGGTACAGTCTGCCTGGGGTTGGATCTATGTTGGTGCAATCACAAGGCTGGACTCCACTCCCAGCCTAGCTCCCCCTTCTGCCAAACTTCCAAGGTGTCTTTGACTGGAAAATAATCTCAGACATCTTTTTGTGGTTCTGCTGCTCCAGGAGTGGTTTTCTGGCTGTGTTTAGAGTTTTTTTGGAGTAATCGTGTCAGGAAATCTGAGTGTTTACTGCCTTCCTCCACCATCTTGGATCCACCCCCGTCAAGTAAATCTATAACGCCATTTTTCCAAGTGCATGTGCTGACATTGTGTCTATGTGCCACATTTTGGTAATTCTCATGATATTTCAAATTTCTCATTATTATTATATCTGTTATGGTGATCTGTGGTCAGTGATCTTTGATGTTGCTATTCTAATTGTTTTGGGGAGCCATGAGTTGCACCCAGATAAGATGGTGATCAATGCTGTGTGTGTTCTGATTGCTCCACCAACTGGCTGTCCCTTGTCTCTCCTCTGAGACACAACAACATTGAAATTAGGCCAATTAATAACGCTGCAATGGTTTCTAATCCCTCTAATGGTCTCAAGTAAAAGAAGTCAGTCAACACAGCAAACTGCAGCATTGTTGTTATTTTAAGAAATTGCCATAGCTACCCCAATCTCTATCAACTACAACCCTTACCAGTCAGCAGCCATCAACAAGGCAAGACCCTCCACCAGCCTTCTTGTTGAAGGCTGAGATGATAGCATTTTTTAGCAATAAAGTATTTTTAAAATTAAGGTATGTGGTTTTTTTAAAAGACATAATGCTATTGTATACTTAATAGACTACGATATAGTGTAAACATAACTTTTATTTGCACTGGGAAACCACATGTGGCTCCCTTTATTGCAATATTTTCTTTATTGTAGTGGTTTGACACCAAACCCACAATATCTCCAAAGTATGACTGTATTAGTAATTTTTTTGGGGGGAGGGCAGGACAATGAGGGTTAAGTGACTTGCCCATGGCCACAGAGCTAGTAAATGTCAAGTGTCTGAGGGAAGATTTGAACTCAGGTCCTTCTGAATCCAGGGCTGGTGCTTTATCCACTGCATTACCTAGCTGCCCCCTGTATTAGTAAATTTTATCCTAGAACCTAAAACCATAAATCAGTGATTGCAACAGTATCACTGAATAGTAAAATCATTACAGTCCACAATCATTCCAATTGTGTCAAAAGTAAATTTTAACAGAGATCAGATGGTGGCCAGGTTATCAGACCTGCTCCTTCTCAGATTTTTGGGCAGGGATTTGGTGTGAATTCAATTGTACTACTGAGAAAATGGCAAGTCACAGAAGCTGAGCACCTTATACAAGGAGTTAGTGATGAGATCAGCCCTTAAGGGAAGTGTTCTGACTTCTAGTCCTGTTCTCAATCTTCCAGACCAGTGGCTCCCTATCTCTTAAAGCATTTTAACGTCAGAAGAAGGTACAGTTCTTTGTATAATACTAATTGCATCATCATCTGTTGACTGAGAAAATGTAGTATAGTATATTAATATTTAAAAGTGAATTTATATTTCATCAATTGGAGCAGTATTTAAATACATTTGAAAAATAATGAATATATGAGCGAGATGCTCACTCTACAGAAGTTATGCTTGCCTTCTCATCAGTCAGTCACACTGCACATTTGGTTGTAGCTTAATAAAGCTCAATTTAATAGTGCTTGTGCCCATACAGATTTACAAACTCTCAGAACTAGCATGGTAGCTCTCCAGAAATCTGTAGGTTCAAAGGTAGAGAACCACTGTTGTAGGCTATGTTATAGACCTTGTGAGCTATTGAACTTGAGCTCAAACCAATTGCTGGGAAATTGTACAGTAAAGATATGATATGATTTAAAAAAATTAATTTAAAAAATGAATTAATTTTTTATTTTTGGCTGGGCAATGAGGGTTAAGTGACTTGCCCAAGGTCACACAGCTAGTGTCAAGTGTCTGAGGCCAGATTTGAACTTAGGTCCTCCTGAATCCAGGGCTGGTGCTTTATCCACTACGCCACCTAGGGGCCCCCATAATATGATATGCTTTTAAATAACATCCCCAGTTAGAACATGGGGAAAATTGTTCCTACACCAAAGCTAATTCCAGGAAAGAAAATGGGCCTTCTCCTTTATTTTTGTTTTTCATTTCTCTTTTTGTTCTTTATTTTTTAATGAGTCATTTTAAATAGCACAAATTAAAATGCATTTTGGAGTCACATGATGTAAAAATTTAGTTATATTATGGTTCAAGACTTGTCCTGCCCTCCCAACTCCATAGTGAAATGAACTCCCTCACTATAATTTTAATTTCAACTTTTTTTTTAAACATGCATTTATTTTGTCCCTCCCACTTTATTCTCTCTTTCTCTAATGAAATTAAAAAAACACCCCAAACACCTCTTATAACAAACTCTCACATTGACCATGTCCAGCATGTATCGAGTCTCTTTCTTCAGTTTAAGTCCGCTGCCTCTCTGGCAGGAGGTGGGTGGCATGATTCCTCTCAGTCCTCTAGAATTTATCACTGCACTCATCAGTTCTAAAGTCTTTCAAAGTTGTTCTTTTCCCTAATGTTGTCATTGTATGAATCTGGTCTCTTTTCAAGTGGCACTAGCCTTTTCAGACTTCTAGAATATAACCTGGACACTTGTTGCTTCATGTACTCACCACATTAAAGCTGCTCAGAAAAGGGAGCTTCCTTACTTAACAGAGGACATGATATGTAGTTCCCCATAGCTATCTGAATGGTATGGCTACAAGATGCTACCACCACTATTTGTGTTAGTCCATTCAAAGGAAGGGATGATTCAATCTACATCTTTCGTTTAGGTGCTTGGATCTTTTTTGTTTGCTTTTTTTTGTGGGGCAATGAGGATCAAGTGACCTGCCCAGGATCACACAGTTAGTGAATGTCAAGTGTTTGAGGTCGGATTTGAACTCAGGTCCTCCTGACTCCAGGGCTGGTGCTTTATCCACTGCACCACCTAGCTGCCTGTCCCCTAGGTTCTTGGATCTTAATGAGATCTGTGGTCTTACTGACACAGGCTCTCGGTCCACAAGCACAGATGACAACCACGTCTTCTTATTCTGTTCCATTTGTAGCCATGTCTTTTTTTTTTACTAAATCCTTTATGGAGGAACCCTTTAACATGCTAGAGCCCTTATGTAGATTCATTTTATGTGGATTCATTTTCTTTAGATATTTTGGGGTCTATCAATTCATTATCCCTCATTTTTGCTTCTAATGCTTCTCATTTTATGCTTGACTTAAATGAAGCTATATCACAAGAGACTTATGACACACAATTTGTGCAAGCTATATACTTCTCATTTAAATATTAGGGACAAAGTCCATGAAAATAAATCTAATAACCACCTGTTTTATCAGTGAGAAAACCCGGCATGTGAAATTTTTAGAGTATGTGGTAGACAGCATTTTAGAGTGGAGGAATGCTAGAGGTGGAGTTAGAAAACTGGTGTTTGAATCCTGGCTCAGCTACTTCAAGAACCTTGGACAAACCACAAGCTCTCTGGGCCTCAGTTTCTTCATCTGTAAAGTAAAGGGGTTAAGATGACATATGAATCCTTTGATGACAATTCTATGTTGACATTTTTAGGGCACCAAAGCATGCTATATCAGATCAAATGAACCATTTTTGGATTTTTATACCATTTGCTTTAACACATTAAGAAATGGATGTGCAAATTTCATGCAAATAACATTTCTATGAATTCAACTTTTATTTTGCTCTTAACACTACACTTCATGTACACAGAGAGAATTTAATTAATGTAACTTCTGAATTTGTGTAATTTGGAAGGTAAACCTTTGGGTCATCATTAGGGGAAAATATCATTAGAATTACTTCACCCTGCATAAATATGACACTTGTTTTTATTAGTGACTAATAACCACCATATCCTCACATCAAATAATCAAAACGTAAATAAATTAAATATATAGGACACAAGTGCAGCCCTTCTAAATTACTTTATCAACATGTTATCACAAATGAGAAACAACTCCAAAGCCAAGCTGAAGTAGTTAAGAGGAAGCATTTCTTTCTGTTGTTTTTAGGGATCAGGTCTGCCTTTGCCAGCAGTTCTTGCCCTGGTATGAAGAAATGTCTACAAAAGCAGGTACCATATAAGTCTGCATAAAGAGTAGTAACATCCAATGCATGACTGGAAAGTCACCTAGTTTTAAACTTTGATGTTAGGTTTTAGTAAAATAAAGGAAAAACAAAATCAAAAGCAGATGACACATTATAACTTAATTTTTACTGAATTTATCAAATACCTTTTCTTATTTACACACACACTAAACATTGTAGACATGGAAACAGAAAACATTCACTTAATGTATGTATCTTACAGAGATATTGATGTAACTAAAAACAATGGCTTGTCCCATATGGAATTTAGTTTCACGTACAGAAGAGATAAAAACAATTATTAAGAAGTCACAGTAAATTTTAAAGTATTCCTCAAATTGTTATACATGATAAAAAAATTCAACATCGGAGGAAGAACAGATTAATTAGACCTGAGGAAAGATCTAGAGATTATTTGCATTGCTATATGAATCTGCATGATTTTTAAAAAATAAGGCTCAGGGTTTGGCCAATCAACACAAGCCACCAAATCTAAGGCTACAAACCCTACCCTTACCCTGTAGTTCCTAGGTCCTGTGTCATTGAGTGCATGCATTTAAAGACACTTGTGATCGTCATTTGATATGGCTGAATTTTCTTGTTTTTGTCTAGTTTAGGTGTTTCATTTCTCCCCCTTTTTAGTAGTAGTATTTTTCAGAACAAAAATAGTCCATGAGATTTTGCTACATTAGTTTTTAGCTATAGAGCATCAGAGTAACATGCAGACAAGGGAGAACTCGGCATACCTAACACTGTCTTAAAGCCAACAAGTCTTATCACATTTAGGTCTAATTAGGGACACTTTAATTCACAGATGGTTGACCTGCTAATGTGATTTGTCAGCACTGGTACCTAGGGGTGTGTGCTGACTGATTATCAACTCAATTTTGCTGAAAGGCATTTATTATGAAGGTGCAATATTTGCTTTTCTAAGTGAGATAACGAACCACCCAATAGTAAAAATGATTATAGTCCATTTGTACATAAAATTATTTTTCTCAAAAAAAACCCTCCCAATTAAATCTGTTACCAAGCATGTAAATCATCTCTAGAAAGAACCTATTTTCTTTTCTTTGTAATTTTTGGTCATAAAAATTGTAGATGAAATTAGCCCCTCCCCCCTTTTGCCACAGAAAATAAAGCATGAGCTAAATATGCTTGTGTCTATCCCTGAAGCAAACTGCAGGGTCTTGGTCACAAGCTTTTGACAGTCAGAATTTGTAATTGGAAGGGTAGCACAGAGTGCGCCCTGAAATACAGTGGCACAAGCTTGTGGTGCTGTACCATAATCATTATGAAATAAAGGGACTTTAATTTGGCCTCTTCTATGTTGACATGCATCATCATCACCTCTCTTAGAAATCCAGTTATTTTACATGCCTTCATGACACCTGATGATTTTATGTTCCTCAAAGAGTTATCTGAACAAACTCTGGGCCAACTCCAAATTGAGAAACCATAAGTTTACTTAGCCTATTAGTCAGGCTCTTCTACATTGTTTAAAAAACAAAACTAATAAAAAAGCTTAAATGACTGTTTGCCATTGTGTCGTGCAGATTTAAAATATAACAAATGGGGATGAGGTATTTGCTGGCATAATCAGGAAAAAACCTTGAAAATCAACTATTCATGATACTGTCTATGATAAGGAGCCAGAGAATACTTACATAAATAGACTAGTTTACAAAACAAAAACAATCTGAAGTGATTGAATTTTCCCTTATGCTCCTTGAAATGCCCCAACTACCTGCCTACGTCCAAGCTAATATACAAATGCTTTTTGGGGGGATGGCATGTCTCTAGGAACTAGAAAAGAATTCTAATTCCTAAAATCCTTATGGGACACAGTTCAGTGACCTGAAAAGAAAGGGACTAGAAGGTCTGAACCCTTCCTAAGGGTGAGTTAGAGGTTTCCTGACTTCCGACGAACTAGGCTTACATGCATTATTGAAAGTCAGGCAAGGGCTTGAGGCTGACTACACACACAACTGGTTCTACTGTTTTGTCTGAAGTTAGCGCCATCCGAATGGTCAAAATGACTGTGTACATAGGAATAGACTGATTGTACAGACACCATTTTTTCAGGCCTTCATAGTAACCCTCAAATGAAAGGTGTCAGGAAGGTATTTCATATAACTACATGAAACTAGAAAGGGAAATGAAGAGAAGAAAAAAGGAAAAGAGGAAGAGTTAATATCATTCACATGATCTGATTTCTTCTGTGACCTTGAGCATTCATCACATTCATCATCAACTGCCAGTCCTGACTTGCTCACACTTATCTCCCTGCCTCATCCTTCTCTGATTGGGTTTACGTCTCTTGGTTTATGAAAAAGTTCAGTGTTAGCTAATGGGGAGCTATGCACTTTGGAGATGATCTTAAAAGTAAATGTACTGGGTGCCCCAAAAGTCTTAGTGTAGCCTGAAGCTTTAATAACTAGGGATTGAACTCAGTGGCTAGCTGGTAGGTCTCTGACATTAGCCAATTAGAATAAAGTAATGATTGGGGCCACAAAGTATATTTATTTATTTACTCAGAAGTGGGGTCAACTCCAGGCAATTTTTCTTGTGTGTTTCTGGCCTTTCATCTGCAATAGTGCATCTCACACCTGGCACACAGTGGGCTCTATATAGATACTTAATGGTTTTTATCCCCACAATGTCTAGTATAGAATCATGCACAACATTGCCTCTCAGTATATAGTTGTGCCCTTCTTAAGAGGCTGAAGAAATGGAATCTGTATGTTGAAATTCTTCTGTGGTTATAGTTATAGTGGTGGGAACGATGAAGTTAAGACTTGGGGCACAAAGAGAAAAGCATTTTTAGCAAATGAGGCTTTACTATGGGTTAGAACTCAAGTCCTTCAAGAGTGCTGGTCATATCTTAGTTAGTTACTGTTATAATGACAATCTACATGAAAACAGATTACCCAGGTTTTGAATAATGGTTAAGTAATAGAGGTTACAGATTCAAATTGTAGACTTTAAACTATCTGTTCAAATAAACAGCTTTTGATATAGTGAATACTGTTCTGCTCATCCTTTTCTTTATGGAAGATTATCAATGAATGAGGATTTGCTATAATTTGACTTGACCTGTGATCCCAGAAAGCTGAATCTTCAATGCTGCGATATCTCTCAATTACGACCTGGAAGCTCTACAGATTATCATTTAAACTTATCCAGTGCTAGTGGATATCTGGTGGAAAATTACATCCTGATATCTGACTAGGTAGTGAAGTGAGTGAATCAAACTGAAGTGAAATCACTTCTGGGCCATGAGGAAAAGCCCTTGGGGAAAGCCAGTTTTCTATGATGATGAAAGCTTTTTTTTTTTAAACTAAAACACAAATACTAATATCATAGTCATTATTAATGAAATCAATACAACCAAAGACAGTTCCATAAACAATTTGCTTCAATACCTGTTTTATATCTTCCTATGACAGTTGTGCTTCTGCTTATAAATAAGAAAAAAGTACTTGAGTTACACAAAACCTGTTACCTGTGATACACATCAAAAGCCACATAGGATTCCTTGTACTTGCTGTTCCTAGTCTAGTCACAAATAATGCACAAGGGAGAGGGAAGTGAACCTTGTTTGGTGGTGAATTTTTCTTTTCTTCTTTGGAAGGAACTGTGATTTTATAGCACAAAATCATCCTGTGAAGTTCAGACAATTGCTGATACTGCCTATTTGGAGTTAGCTCAAACATTTTCTTTGAGATGTCTCAGTTTCTAATGTACTTTAATTTGAAGATTTGCTGAGGGCACTAGCAGAACGACGAAGTTTCCCAGAGCCTTTCAGTTTGGGGGCACGGGTAAGTGATGGAGACGTTTGACTGGCCACCTCTCCTCCCATGGAAGCAGGAAGGTCAGCGCTCACACTGGTGGTGAGGCTATCTGCAAAGGAAGCAGAGAAAAGACAAAGGAGAGCAGAGTTAAAGGCTTTTCTTCAATGTTTCAAATGAAGAAAGATATGAGACTGTAAGCTCAGCTCAGCAGCAGGGTGGCTCTAGCTAGCTTCTTATTCAAATGGGCTTCAAGTATATTCGTTTTCTTTATCATTACTTGATCTTTGTTGAGTATTTAAAGTTTGGCAGGTATGTAGAAAGGAAACCACGTGGAATCTGACATAAGAGGACATCAGTTCAAATCCAATTTGCTACCTGTGTGACACCAGATAAATAACTTGGAATCTCTGCATCTTGGTTTTCTCATCTACAAAATGGGTCTATTAGATTAGACAATTTCTAAAGCCCCATTCCAGCTCTAAATTCCACAATGCCCAGTGTGGATGTTTTACCCACAAGCCAAACTGGAGAATACAAAATTATAAGAGGCATCAACCCTAGAGCCTCACATTCTATTGATCCTCCAAAAAGTCTCTAGAAACTTCTTGCAAAGCTTAGTGAATCCCCAATAGTGCCAATGGCATCTACAGGTACTTACACGTTGATATTTGACACATTAAGTTACAACTCAATTATTTCCCCAAGGTGGCTTTGACTAGAGGTCAGAATTAAATAGCTTGTTTGAATCAGAACACAAGCGGATATAGCCATTTACCTCTGGAAAAAATGAATAAACTTAAAACCTGCCCATCTGCAGCTTTCAGCTTCTCCCAGGACACTTCTAATCAAGCTCAGAGGAATACAAGAATGTCTCCTGCAATACAGGGAGGTTGTTGCTGCTGCAGGCCAGCCTTCCCCAGGACAATTCAGTCGGCGAGAAGGCCATTTCATCAGCCTCACTTGTGTTACAGCCCAGGTTTCCCCATAAGGAAAATATTCAAGAGCTATAGTTCTATCATCTTATTAACATGGCTTCTCTTCAGGGGTTTGCTTTTTAACAGTTAGCGTTTCAGATTAATTTGATTCAGGCCATATCAGAGGGGTTATTTCATGCATAGTTTGTATCTTTCAACTGGTCTGGCTTGAGACTACCACTAAGCAGTCCCCAAATCAGTTCTTCCAAAAATCAAATCCCCAGTGGACACAGAGCAAGCTGAGACCACTGGTATCAACTTCCTTGGTGTATAGTGAAAAACCAATAGTTTAAAGGGTTATAACCACAGAGAGACCTATGTTTTCTCTTATTTCTTCTGGGCCAAACTCAGGCATTCAATAAAGTTGGTAAAGCACATGGAGCGAGAGCTCTGTTTCCCTCCCACTAGTTTTGTCTTTAAAATCAGGCTGCCTATGACAAAGACAGGGAGCCATACTTTGTCATAGTAGGACAAAGAAGGATCATTAAAATGCATCTCCCCATCAAATGAGCATGCTAATGAAATGTACTAGCATTTAACTTAAAAAAAAAAAAAAAACAACCCTAACAAAAAACCCATGCTCTGACTCAGTTGCTAATTCCAGGCAATTTTCCATCCTGAAATACTTAATACTTAATAAGCAATTGTATGAACGACTTCACATTACAAACTAGAATTATTTTTCACTTACCAGATGTATATTTTAGAGAGAGAGGACTTAGGTAGGGAAAGAAAAGGAAAGAATATTCTCTTGCAAATAAATGTAAAATATGTGTTGGTGTTTAAAGAAGTTAACTGTGAAAAAGTAGACCTTTGTTAGTTCTGGATTAGGAGGAGAAACATTCTGATTTTTTCCCCAGGGAGAAAGCAGGAGGGTAGCTTGCGTTCCTACAGCTAAGCAGAATGGCAGATGGTCAAAATAATACAAATTTTGCCAACTGGGCAAGCTCAAGCAATATTCATGCAAGCTCTTTAACAATAGGGCTCCTGTGCTTATGAGAAGCTGTACAGTTCAAACAGGCAAAAGCGTGTCCGTAAAAAGGCTAAGCCACACCTCAGCACCCAGAATCACCCACAGCATTCCATGAGCCTTTAGAGTTTGGACATTCCATCAGTCAAAAACTTTCTTCTGGCAAGTCCTTAACTATGCAATCAACCTTGAAGCTCCCACTAAATCGTCTTGATTGATAGGGAGACGGCAGCTGCGGAATGAGCAAGCAATAACCACAAAAGATAAAGGCTTTCATACAAATATTATAATTCCACTTGCAAGCTGTCTGGCATGAACTCTAATGACTTGGCCATTTTCTTGCAATAGAAGCTTGGAACTCTATTCAGATAATATACTTGAGTCTACTTCATGACTCTGGTCAAAGAAAATGGGAGTATATACACACACATGTGGACAAATAAGTAACACTGCATGAAACTTACATCTGAAGGAGATTAAAAAAATCTGTTTTTAGGATTACAAACTGGATGATCTGAAATTTATGGCCTGTTTCTCCTCTAAGTGGCCAACTTGAAGCCCTATTTAGGGCAATTAAAAAATCTGGGCTTGATCCATCACTAAGAAAAGAACTTGCAGTTTTGAAATGGGGGTCAGCTTTCTAGAACACATTTCTGCTCTTCTGAAATACACTGATTAAATGACATTTTAAAAGATCAGTGTTAGGGGTGCTTCCAACAAACCAAAATACTAAGCTGAACTGTCATCCCCAATGAATACGTGATCTGATGGAAACAAATGAAGTGATTTTGTCCTATCTTCTAATGTGCTCCAATGTGGTTAAGAAAGGACCATCCATACTGACTTTCTCCCTCAGAAAGGTGGTTTGACTTTTGTTTTTTTAAATTTCAAAGGCTCCATGCGTCTGGGGATCAGATTGTAAGGAGTTAATTCAGTAGAGCAGCCCCCTCTGCCTAAACCCAGCCTACCAGAGAGTGTATCCAGCCAGGATGCTGCTTCCATTCGATCAGTACTTTGGAAACTGCCCAAACAAGCAGAACCGAGAAGCTTGCAAAGGTCACACCTGGCGTGTGGCCGGCCTGCTCTCTGGGTCCTAAACCGCACCCCCAATCTCCAGGTTCATGGCACTCTGTGCTTCCCCGCCTTTGTTTCCTTTTCCTCCCCCAGCTGTTCCATTCAGCAGCCCAAGCTCGGCAATCTGCCCTCCCCAGAAAGAGAGGCATTTATTAAGCTGAGCTAACTCAAAGGGCCAGCACAGCACGTGCCGCTTCTTATCGGGCCCCATCTCAAGATCCTATTCCATGGTGCTTAGGCAACAAAAAAGTAAATGGACTTAACTCCCATTGGCTCCCCTGCAGCAATTCAAACAAAAGTGGAAGCAACAAAGACATTTTCCAGTATGGCAGGTGTTGGTGTCAGATTCCGCCCGAAGCAAACAGGAGCAGAAGAAAGACAAAGTATGTGTTTTCCGTTGAGGCTCAGACATGCAGGGACAGGGCGAGCCTGTCAGAGAGCAGCCAGGCAGCAGGGCTGTTAGTGCCGCTACTTAGTCAGGTGGGAATTGTCTGGGCTACTTGTTTCCAGCCTGGTTCTTGGAATGCACATTTTGGAAGGAAGGATGAAAGGCAGTGAAAAAGGGAGAGGGCCAGAAAAAGAGAAGGATGGCCAGATTTCAGCTTAACATGAGCAACCAAGGAGACTGGTTAGTAGATCTGCTGAAAAGAGAGTTAGCACCGTGCACTGAGCAAACCTGCGGGCAGGGTCAGGCTTACCTTGGCCAATTACGGTATTGAGACCTTTATATATTCTAATCTAAAGGGAAAGAACACAAAGTCAGATGAGTGGTGTACAACATACCTACAACCTGAAGTGAAGATTGTACATTGGTAACAGGCATTTAACTCGCAGACCATTTGGGGACTTCACTGCAAGTCGTGCTATCAAACTAGCACGATCACATTTCTCATTTGTATCATATATACTGTGATGATGAAACAGGATGTTAAAATCACCTTTCACCATGTCTAATGGTGAACCAACAGCCGAAACTAAGCTTATGTTCACATTTAAAAGCTTTTCCTTAGAATCCAAGTTACCACATGAAAAAAGCCCGGCCCAATGTCCTCATATATACCATGTCTAGAGTGAATCAAAGGGCATAGTTTACAATAAGAACTTTTCAAATTCGAAGACAGCCTAAAAAGCTAACCAGTTATTGTAATGCATCCAAGTATACAATTCTAAAGCCCCTTTTATTTGGTGGCTAATGGCTTAATGGGTTTTATATTATATACAGTATACAGTATATCCATACAGAAATGCTTTTGCCACCCAATGTCACTATTTTGGAGCAAAGGAAATATCTAGACTGACAACCAGTATTCATCATACCAGACAAGTACACTGAGAAAGGACATTTGGTAGGAGAACCCTAAAGGCAAAACTATTCTTGATGAAAAAAGCAACAAGATTCTTTGTGACCATGCAGCAAAGAAGGCTTTACATGATTTTAACTTTTTCCCCCTCCTTAAGTTTTGATTCTTTTCCCACCAGTTCCAACTTATCCCTTGTAAACTCTCCTTAGCAGGCACATTACCTTTCTGAAGCAGGCAACGGTGCCCCCCCCCCAATTCAGTGTCATTTGACTACAATCAAATCTGGACAAAGGACATTTATCAGTGATGTGTGCCATTGTCTGCATTTGGCCACAGTTGTAAACTTGGATTTTCCTGCTGACCCCATCTGTAAAGGTTGGCACAGTGATCAGGGTCAGTTGCAGCACTATTGTGATTTTACTGATAAGATTCACCTAAACAAATGTAAAGTTATACATTCCAAATATATAGTTGTATATAATGATAAAAATGCAGTTATACAGCCCAAAATATTAACGAAAAAGATATTTTCCTACCAGAATGAAGCTGGTAGACAACAGGAACAGCAAGCTGTATCAATGAGCTTTATTTCAAATACAAACGTGCCATTGTTGTGGCTCAAGGAGAAGATGCTTTAGGACTTGGTGATAATATTTTCCTTCTTAACCAATTATTAATGGATACAATGAATTTAACAACTCTGTTGGTAGTAATCAATGTGTTCCATAACAATAACAATACTATATAGTGCTTTAAGGATTGCAAAGCACTCAACTGATCCTCACCACAACCTTTTCAGGTGGGTGTTACAATTGTTTCCACTTTACAAAATGAGAAAACTGAAATACAGAAAAGATAAGTGACTTGCCCAGGATCATACACCTAGTATGTATCTGAGGCAGGATTCAAACTCTGGTCTTCCTGACTCCAAATCCTAGCCACTGTGCCAATTAACTGCCTCCATGAGCCCTTTAGGTTTAAACAATACTTACACCTTTTGTAAATGAAGGGCCAATCCTTTTACTTAGCAGGTCACACTAAGTCTCAGTGTGACTCCCTCCCCCTTACTAGAATCATTTAAAAATATCATCCCATAACTATCAAGATTACAGAGAAAAAAAAACCCTGCTCTTGGAGACTCCCATAATGTGGTGTTAGGTGGTGTTGCTGCTGATGCAGATTGCCACCGGTGGGGCAGCAGTACGGGCACCCAAGGCCTTTTGAAAGGTGTTGTGTTGATCTCTTTCCTCTACCCCAACTGTCTCAGTCTTGGCCATGCATACAGGATATGGTGGTAGAAACCAGGAAAACAGATGGTACAGCTAACAATAAAGGACTTCTTTGTAATTGCTGATGAGGAATGGTTTGTTCCTCTCCTCAGCATATTCCCCAGACACAGGCTGATGTGGTATGTATGCTGGACCAAAGAGAATGTCTCAATAACTGCCAATCTGTAGCTGAGTTAAGGAGATTCAGAGACAGCCATGTTTGGGGCTTGGTCTGAATTATTACAGGGAGCACAAGCATCACATGCCCTCAACATGAAATCAGAGGTGCCTTGAGGCTATGAATCAGTAGGCAAGACAAAATGGGTTATGAGGAGAGAAACAGCATGGTACAGTAGAAAGGACATTTGACTTGGAGTCAGAAGACCTGGTTTTACATCTAGATTGAGCTCTTATAACCTCTGAGGTCTCAATTTTTTAAAATTATAAAATGCAGCTAATGATACTTATATTATTTCATCTCACCTCACATGAGATGATGCATATGAATGCATTTTCTAACTGTACAGTACTATTAAAAATAAGCCTTTAAAAGTCAGTATCTTATCAGAGTATTCAAATACTTGCAAGAGTCTAGGGACTTATATATTAAAGCTATACATTCAGAGCTGTATTAAGTGGACAAACATGGAAAGATGACACGCATTTAGAGTTAATGAGTGGTCAGAGAAGCTAATTTAAAAAGCTTTTGTCTTCTGTGGCTGTTTTCTATAGGAGATACTGAAGAGGTAGAATGGGGCCTCTGAGGTCTCTTCTAATTTTGAGATTCTGTGATCTATACTCATTAGAGCTAATATGCCAGTTACCACTGAATAAACTAACCCTATGATGAAGAATAAGCCCGGTTATTTACTTTTTCCACATATCTCTTTTACTCCCTACACCGATTTGGAACCCTGACCAACAATGTGCTGTTCACTTGTTTAGGGAGAGAAGAGCAGCTGGCTCAAACATAGCCCCATGAAGGAAGCATCCTAGCAGGAAAGCAGTGGCCTGGAGTAGCTTTCTGGAAATAACTTTCATGGAGAATGTTCTTCAAGCAGGTGCATAAGTTGAAAAGTACAAAAAGTAATGATACAAATGAAGAATGTTTTATTCAATGCATCTTTTAGTAACAATAGTATACATGAGTCACCAGAGAGGGTAGTTTGTCTTTTCCCATTACAAGAGATTGGCCATAGTAAAAAAGATAAGTAATTTCCTTAGGCACTTTAAGAAACCATTGATGTACCAGCAGGGTAAAGCATGTGGGTCCTCATGACAGAGAGGTGATGATAGTACTCAAAAATGCAGATGGAGACATTATATTGGACAAAGCTAATGGAAAACATTTGTTTAGCTTGACATGCATATTGGTAATGAGGCTTTTGTTTTTCTTTCTCTTTTAATGGGGGAAGGTGGTAAGTGGGGGAGGAGAAAAGAAATTGAAAATTAAAAAAAAATTAAATAAGGCCTGTGGGTCTCCCCTCAGGGATTTGGTGGAGATAAGTTTTCAATAACAAAGGAACAATTAACCAATCTATAAGCAATTACTAAATGCTTAGTATGTCCTAGACATTGTGCAAAACACAATGGGCATACAGTACAAGAAAAAGCAAAAATATAAGCTATAGAACACAGTAAACTTAGAGGAAAAGGCTTCCTGTAGAAGGTAAGTGTTTGAGAAAAGTCTTCCAGGAAGGCTAAGAATTCTAAAAGATTCAAGTGAGGAGAGAACATTCCAAGCATGGGGTAGACAAGTGCAGACAGAGAAATGGAGATGGAGCAGTGTGTATGAGGAGTATCAAGGAGGTCACTATGGCTGGACCACAGAGCCCACGCAGCTAAGTGATACGTTAAGAAGGAAGGGTCCAATTTTTGAAGAACTTGAAACGCCAAACAGCGGGTTATATTTGATCTTAGAAATAAAAGGAAGTCACTGGAGTTTACTGAGAACGAGAAGGAAATGGTCAGGTCTGTGCTTTAGGAAAATCAATTTGGCACCTATGTGGAGGATACTCCTTCCTATGTCTTGTAACTGAACACATCACCAGAAACTGATTAATAAGGGGACAGAATCCATTTTGCAGCTGGAGGCAGAAAAGAAGAGCCGATTTGGCCACCAAAGTAAGGGGAATGCTAAATGAAGTAATGGAGAAAGGGAAAAAAGAGCTGGAGATCAGAAAGCTCACTGGGGATGGCTGCCTGGGCTATTCAGATCTCTTGGAATGGGCCTGAGTGAGGGAACAGGTGCAGGTAGTTGCTGGATGCAGCCTACAAACTCAACTCCAACATCTCCTATTGTATGGGCTGGCAACCTAAGACCCCTGGGAATTATCCAGATTGATTAACATTTCCAAATGGCCTAAAGGCTCATCCCAACATTTCCACTCCAATAGCAGTGGCCATGTACTGGCCCTGGCTCAGGGCTTGGCTTCATCTTTCTAAGGCTTGGTCCTTACCCCTGAATTTCCGATTCTGTAGCTAGAAGCTAGGACAGCTGGACAGCTGGGTAGATCACAGATTGGTGCTAAGAGAACAAACTGGTGGA
This sequence comes from Dromiciops gliroides, assembly GCF_019393635.1. Classification (NCBI taxonomy): domain Eukaryota; kingdom Metazoa; phylum Chordata; class Mammalia; order Microbiotheria; family Microbiotheriidae; genus Dromiciops; species Dromiciops gliroides. The sequence goes on along the minus strand of NC_057862.1, from coordinate 558,306,917 downwards.
GGAATTATTTATTTGCTTCTCCAATATAAGTCATATTGGTTTAGGAGCAAGTTTAGTTTGTCTGGAAGTCATCTGATCCAGAACGGAGAAAAAGTTGATTACAATTTATTTTACTAGAAGTCAGGTCACCTAGTCCAGCTGCATAATTACAAGACTCCATCACAATATTATGTGATTATAGACAGATCTGCCCACCCTTGGGGTGTCCAGGTGAAACACACAGCTACAGTCAGAAAAGGAAGCAGCTCGGTGGACTGGAAAGATCATTGGTCTTAGAGCCAATGGACTAGAAAGACCCTATTCTTCCAATTAGCAACCATATAATCGTGGGCATATCTGACATCTATTTGCTTGAGCCTCAGTTTTCTAATTTGTAATAATACCTAGAATTTATATAATGCTGTATAAAAGTTTGAAAAGCACTTTATAAATGTAATTTTATTCTCACAACAATTCTGGGAGGTAGGTGCTTTTATTATTCTCCTTTTACAGATAAGGAGACTAAGGCAGAGTGACTTGCCTAGGGTCTTTAGACTAGTGTCAGAGGCTGGATTTGAACTCAGGCCTTCCTGACTCAAGGTCAAGTACTCTAATTACAGTACCATGACCTGCCTAGTACTACTTTATATGCCTATCTCAAGGTTGTTGTGAGGAAAGTACTTTTTAATGAAATGGCAAATCTTTTTTCCATCATTTTCACTAGAAGCCTAACCAGTTTCTCATGTACCCTTTGGCCTTTCTTTTCTCATTAGCTTGGGAAAAGACTTCTCCTTGAAGTGATTAGTATAATGATTGTAAGGAAGAAGTCTTTGATGACTTCACTTAACTGATGTATCTCTGAGTTTACCTTTGATTTGGTGAAAGGGGAATTAGACTTGTTCTGTTTGGTACTGGATAGCAAAAATAGGAGCACAGGTGGAAAGTGCAAGAAGTAAATTTCAGCTAGATAAAAACATTTCAATTCTTTGAGAGTAGGGATTTAAGATTTTTTTTATGGCATATGAATACTCAGTCCTTAGCACAGCATCTGCCCCAAAGTAGGCACATAATAAGACTGTTGATTGTTTACTGCCCAGATTATACATATGTGTATCCATCCCTACACACACACACACACACACACACACACACACACACACACACACACACACACACACACGGCAAAGAACACAGATAAATAATGAGTTAGGCCCAGAATTGAAATCACAATGCTTTCCATTGAAGGCCCATCTTTTTAATATAGCTGTTCTATTGGTGATGTATGCAACGAGACATGTAATACAACAGTTTTTAAAAAACTAAAAATTGAATGTCACACAAAGAGCAATAGAGAGGGCCATGCTGGGTATGAGCAACTCTTCAGAGAAACTCTGAAGAACAGGAGTAACAGATAACATTATGAAATTATATGAGAGGGGGCCAGTTAGGTGGCACAGTGGATGAAGCACTGGCCCTGGATTCAGGAGGACCTGAGTTCAAATCCGGCCTTAGACACTTGACACTTACTAGCTGTGTGACCCTGGGCAAGTCACTTAACCCTCATTGCCTGTGTCCCCCCCCCCCCTAAAGAAAGTGAAACGGGAAGTGACCATTCTGCCATCTTGTAGCACCCATTAAAAAAAAAAAGAAATTATATGATAGGAAGAAGAGAAGGGTTGATATGGCAAAGGTTAGGGATGGCAGGTAGACAGTTTTCAATTGTCACTTGTGCAATGTCAGGAGAAAGAGAGGAAGGCCTTCACAGCATGTTGGGTGGCCCCACTTTGGTAAACTTATGGGGGAATATGGACAACAGTAGTATAGATTAGCATAAATGGATAGGTTGCAATCTGTATCATTGGAAGGAACATTCAAATTGATAGGATCACAAATTTGAGAATTTGAGTCAGGAGAAACTTCCTAACAATTGGTATTATACATACGTGACAAGGGTTCCCTCAATAGTTAGTGGGTTTTCCCTCATTGTATTACTTCAAACAAAGTCTGGATAACTACTTGTCAAATATGTTGCAAAAGCAATTCCTTTTTAAAAATAAAATTGATTATTCTAAATGACCACTAAGGTGCCTTTCTAATTCTAAAATTCTGTGACAAGTGATTCCATTCCATCCTGGCATTTTCAGCAGATTACCCCTTGAATCACCCCTACTCTCACTTATCTTCAATCTCTCCCTGTATACTGGTTGATTCCCTAATGCCTATAAATCTGCCCATGTTTCCCCCATCCTAAAAATATCCTCGCTTGATTCATCCATCCCCAGTAGCACTAGCACTCTCCTCTCTTTTGTGGCTAAACTCCTTGAGAAGACCCCACTATCTTTCCTCTCACTGCCTTAACTTTTTACAGTCTGGCTTTCAACCTCGTAATTTAACCAAATTACTCTCTTCAAAGTTACCAATGATATTTTAATTTCCAATCTAATAGTCTTTTTTCTCAATCACCATGTTTCTTGACTTTTCTGCTGCTGTTGACACTGTTGATCATGTTCTCAGTGTCATCTTTGACTGCTCTCTTGGTCAACCCATAAATCCAGTCACTTGGCAAATCTTGTAATTTTTTTCTTTCCAAAGTCTCCTCAACATATATTTAGTGGCTCCCTATTACCATCAAGATATTCTCTTCTATCTAGGTTTGTTTTTTTTTTTGAGGGGGTGGGGGGGGGGACAGGTACAGGTACACTACTCTCTCCTGGTTTTCATTCTACCTTCTGTCTCTTCAGTCTTCTTGGATGAATATTTAGCCAAGTGACACTTGCTAACCATGGGTGGCCCATGTAGCTCTATCGTGGGCCCTCTTCTTCTATACCATTTTACTTGGTGATATCATTGACTTCCATGGATTCAATTATTATCTCTACACTGATGATGCTCAAATAATCTACTTATCCAGCCCTAATATCTCTGCTGACCTCTAGTCTTGCATCTTTAACTGCCTATTTGACATCTTGAACTTCCCCATCACTTAGGTACACAACTTAGGTGTCATTCATTCTTCTCTCTCCCCACTCCATATTGCCAAGGTCTGTCAATTCCATTTTGCAACACTTCTCAAAAGTGCTACCTTTTCTCCCTCTGACAATGCCACTACCCAGGTGGCAGCCCTTCCCACCTCATGCGTACACTACTGTAATAGCCTCTTCTAAGCAACCATCAAACTGATCTTCCTAAAACCAGGTCTGACTGTATCACTCCTCTACTTCATTAACTCCAGTGTCTTCCTATCACCTCCTAATCAAATATAAAATCCTCTGGTTGGTGTTCAAAGGTCTTTATAACCTACCCCACTCAACCCCCCTGGTATTCTGCACTTTGAAATTCTCTTACTCTCTGCAGAATTATATATATATATATATATATATATATATATATATATATATATATATATATATATATATATATATATATATATATATATATATATATATATATATATTGGATTTACTTAATACGGGAATTTGTTTTCCTAGACTATGTATGTTATGAGAATTGTATTTGTTCTTTTTAAAATATTTCAATTGAGGGTACAAGTAGTGATAATTAATGTCAAAAGAAAGACAGGGAGGGAGAAAATGAAAGAAAGGAGGAAAGAGAAGAAGGTAGGAAATCTTGGTCATAAGCACTCCAGGAGTAGATGGAAGAAATGAAGAGTTAGAAAAATGAAATCAATGATCATGAGATACACACACACACACACACACACAGAGGGTGGGTGTTAATTGCAGACATTCAAAGCTAAGAAATATTCATGTTTCTTTTTTCCCCATTCTGTAACTACTAGACATCTCTGATATTTAACTTTTCTAAAATTCTCCTTAGGTCCTTAACTTCTTTGTTTATTTTTTCACTGGATTTGTTTATGTCCAAATGGGACACATTAAGATCCATAACTATGGTAATATTGTTGTTTATGTTCCCTGAAACTCAGAGAACTTTTCCTTCAAGTACTTAAAATGCGATGCAATTAAGTGAATATATCTAAAGCATTACTTCATTATCTGCAATGTCTTTAAGTGAAATTTTCTTCTCATCTCTTCTAATCAGACTTTTTGGAATTCATACAAAGCATAATTTTACTGGTGTCACAATTGTTTTTTAAACACTGTGAATCTTTATGTTTTAAGTATGACCCTGACAAACAAGATATCATTGTTTTCTGCCTTCTAATCCTTTCTGTAACCCTCCTTATACTGTTTCCTCTTTTCTTCCCACTTCATTACTTATAAAGAAGAAAGGGTAGAGAAAGAAAGAATCTGACTTAAATTAACCCTTCTTTTCTTTACCAAGCTCAGACTCCAATCTTTGATGCTTACATTAAAAAAAATATCTTTTGAATCCCTATTTTATGATCCACCCTCTGAAGTTGAATTTTGTTTTGCTTGGATTTATTCCCTCTTCTACTATGTACTTTTATTCTTGTATTTCTATTATATTCCCTTTGTGTTTATAGTTTTCTTGAGTTTAATTAGTATTTCTACATGGAGTTTTGTGCCTGTGTGAACCCTCATTTATATGGTTCAGATAAGAGTGGGGTCATTAGATGCCAACTCTTCTTACCATGTTTGTATGTTCTCTTCATGTACTCCATTTATGTGATACCATTTCTCCCTCTTTAGTGTATTCCTTTCCCTTCACATTTCTTTCTTTTCTTAAAGCCAATAAAAAAAATACCAGAACAAAACCATACCTTCACCTTGCATTTGTCTTACTTATCTCCCACTGTGACCTTTGAGGATATTAGGAATCCTTGTGAGTAGGGACTAGGTTTTATAGTTTTGTTTTTTATATTTCTTTGAATTCTCAGGGCTTAGTATGGAATTTGGCACATAGAAAGTGCTTAATAAATGATTGTTGACTTATCTCTGTGGATCTTATTAAAATTTAGGTACCTGATAATTAGAGTCTTCGAATTGCTCAGACTTATTTTTCTAGATTTTTCTTGTCCCCAATGTTTGCATTTCAAAGATTTTCTCCAAATCTGGTCTTTTTATCAGAAATGCCTGGAATTCCTTAATTTCATTAAAAGTACATTTATCTCCCTTACTCCACCCCCACTCCCAACCCTAATAGGATTATATTCAGTTATGTAGGGTAAATTGTTCTTGATTTTATGCTTTTATTGTATGTCTTAGAATAATGTATTCCACAATTTTCTCTCCTTGAAGTAATTTGCTGCCAAGTCTTGTATAATACTGACTGTAGTTGGTTCCTTTTTACTTGATTTCTTTTTTCCCCCTGGCTACCTGTCTTATTTATTATTATTATTATTAACATGGAAGCTCTGTTTTTTGGTTAAGACATTTGTGAGTGTTTTCACTTTATGGTGTCTTTTAGGAACTGAGTAACAGGTTCTTTTTATTTTCTTTACCCTCTGGTTCTAGTAGATGGAGAGGTTTTCTTTTATAAGTTCTTTGGTTTTCCGATTTGGGTGGGGTTTTTTTTTGGGGGGGGAGGTTTGGCCATTTGGTCATGGTATTCACGGAGTCCAATGACCCTTAAATTCTCTTTCCTTGACCTATTTTCTAGATCAGTTGTTTTAGATAGAAGATACCTTACCTTTTCTATTTTTTCAATATTTTGACTTTTTTCTAATATTTCTTGCTATGGTATTGACTTGTTTGTTTCATTCTATTTTTCAGTGAATCTACTGAGTAAGGTCTTCCACCTTTTTTTTTTTTTTGCGGGGCTACGAGGGTGACTTGCCCAGGGTCACACAGCTAGTGTCAAGTGTCTGAGGCTGGATTTGAACTCAGGTCCTCCCGAATCCGAGGCCAGTGCTTTGTCTACTGCGCCACCTAGCTGCCCCCCTTTTCTTTTGAACTAGTTATTTTCATTTTCATTTTTGCTCCTCAACTTTCAGTTCAAAATTTTATTTTAAATCTCTTTCTTCCTTTATTTCAGCCATTCTTTTATCCTTGTGAACACTCATTTATTTTCTTGAGGACCTACATCTATGTGTTGTGGGGTAATACTCTTCTTCTGAGTTTACTTCTTGGCCATCTCTTAATACATAGTACTTTTAAGGTTATTTTGGGTAACTGCTTCTGTTAATTTTTATTTTTGATCTGTTATTGATTTGCAATTTTCTTCTTAGTATAATTCCCTTCTGTCTTCTGGATAGGTTGGGTAGGCCTTGTTTTGTCATTTCTCACTTATATTCTGGATCTTGTTTCTGCTGCTGTTCTAGATGGGGTAGCCAGTATTAGGTTCTACCATAAGCTTTAGTCCCTGGTTTCTGTTTCAGTCATCTGTGGGTTGACTCCACCATGGGTTCTATCCTCAGCTAGACTCTTCTTTCTCTTTGCACAGTCCCCAGTCATGAGTTAGTTCAGTTCCCGTTATGCCTCTAAAAGGCTCAACTGGGGTACTAAAGATCATTGGTGATAAGGCCTCCTGCAGAGCCCTTTTAGTGCTATTAGTCAGCTACTGAGTTAGCCCTGACTCCTGTTACAATACCTCATTCTCCAAAGAATGTCCACACAGTTCTAACTTCCTTGTGATGTATGGTATTTAATTCTGTCACTGCTTTTGTTTTGACAGGCCAGGGTGGAGATCTGGCTTCAAGTCCCCATTACTGACATGCACAATGGTTTCTGATCCCTATTTGCTGCTCAGTGTAATGGATGGCAAATTCAGATAAAATTATGAGAGCTTGTGCTGATATTACTGGCACACCTCCTTTCCCTAGCTTAGATAGGGTCTGGCTCCCCCCTCCCCTGTTATAGAGTTTATAGAGGAGCTTACTTCTAATTTTTTCTCAGCTTCTTTATTATTAATCTTTCTTAGGTACTTTTAGTTGCTGGGATTTATGTATGAGAACTGGGCTTCTCTACTAACCTTTCATGGCACCACCTTAACTGGAAGTTTTACCAATACATACTTTTTTCAAAGAGAATAATCATATGACAGTCGTTTGCAACTTTAGGGTTTTATATTATTTGTAAACAATGAAGAAAGAAGACATTGGAACAATTCTTTCTATGAGATGAACATAGTTTTGATATCTAAACTAGGGCAAGTTAAAGCAAAGAAAGAAAAATATAGACTAATATCTTCAATAAATATTAAATAACACATTCTTCAAGCAACATTAAAATTATATCAGAAATGCAGGCTTTGTTGAGTATTAAAAAGAAATAGAAATATAATATACCAACAAAAATGATAGAAATCACATTATTTCAACCTATGGGAAAAAAGCTTTTGACAAAATATAATACACTTTACTAAAAAAAAAAAAACCCTTTGAAAAGTAGAACAAATGGACTTTTCTATCTATAACTAAGAATTAGAATTACTTAAAACAGAGAAACACTGGTAAGAAAGTTTCCAGTTAGATTAGGTAAAAAGCAAGCATGTCCATTGTCAACACTAGAAATGCTAGCTACTGCAATAAGATAAAGAACCTGAGGAAATAAGGACAGACTTACGAACAAAATTATGACTTTGCTTTGATGACTTGCTTAAAGAACTCTAGAGACAACTAAAACTTCAAATAATAAATAACTTTAATAAAGTAGCTAGATAGAAAATAACCCATAAAACACCAGCAATTTTGTATATATCACCAACAAAACCAACAGAAAGAGACAGAAAAAGAAATTACATCCAAATGACTAATATATAAAATATCTGGAAGTCCAGTTACCAAGAAACACACAGGAATCATATGAATACAATTATAAAATATGAATTAGAGAAATAAAGATGAATTAGAAAGATATTAATTTGTCCTGGTTGGGCCATGATAACAATGAAAAATAACAATGCTATCTAAATTCATCTATAGATTCAGTGTTATGCTATTAAAATGCTGAATATTGATGTCATGGAACTAGAAAAATTAAGAAGAAATTCATATGGAGAAGCAGTGGCCAAGAAGCTTATGGTAAACAATAAAAAAAGGTAAAAAGGGTCCTAGCAGTGCCATCAAACATCAAACTATCTATCTGTATGCATATATATGTATATATGTGTATGTATGTATGTGTGTATATATATGCATATATATGTATATATGAAATAATGATAACTTTATTACTGGTTAAAAACCAGAAAGTTTGAATGGAACAAATTATGTATATATCCCAGAAATAATGCAACATTAATAACACAGTGTTCAATAAAACCAGGATGCCATCTAGTAGGGTGATTCCTTATCCAACAAAAATTGCTGAAAAAGCTGGAAAGCAATCTGGAAGAATTTAGGTTTAGGCTAAATGTGATCTGGATATTAAAGGTCATATAATAAATGAATAGAGAGAAGAAAGAATACTTTACATAAATATGGATAGAAAGGAAGGGTTTTAATCAAATAAGGGATATGTAATAATTATGATCACAAATGATAAAATGAACAATTTCAATTACATAAAAGAAAAAAGCTTTTCTATGTACAAAAAAAAATCAATGCAGTTAGAATCAGAGGAAAATAGTTAACTGGGGAAAAAAATCTTTGTAGTAAGTTTTTCTGATACAAGTCTGCAATCCAATACATATATAAAATGATTAAAACATTTAAGAACCATTTCTCAAGAGACAAATGATAAAAGGATATGAGTAAGACAGCTTTCAAATGAAGTTTTCAAAATATCACGAACCATATAAAATACTCCAAATTACCAACCATTAGATAAATGCAAATTAAAGTAATTCTGTGGTCCTATCTCACATTCATCAAATTGGCAAAGATGTCAGAATATGATAATTATTGGTTGGAACTACTAATGTAGTCTTATTGGGTCAAAGGTTATGCATACATTAGTGACTCTTTTGGGCATAGTTCCATATTGCTTTCTAAAATGACTGAATCGGTTCACAGTCCTAACAATATTATGTCTATACCCAAGGATATCTAAGAAAAATGAAAGAAAGCCTCTGTGCATAAAAATATTAATAGCTGTACTTTATGTTGTAGGAAAGTATGGAAACTAAGTGGGTGCTGATCAATTAGGGAATGGTTGAATAAACTATAAAAGAATGTACTGATAAAAGGAATGGATTTAGGGAATCTGGGAAGACCTGTTTGAACTACTGCAGAGTGAAGTAAGCTAAACTAAGAGAATAATTTATCCAATGATGACAATAATGTAAAGTAATACATATTGTAATATGTAAATAATAATGTAAATTATGTGAAAAAAAACTTTGAAAGAATTAGAGTCTGACGATAGGATAAAAGATTTAGAACCAGGAACAATCTTAAGGCTCTTAGAGGTCAAATGATCAATATAATGACCAGTCATAAATTCAGAAGCCTGACAGATCAGAGGCATAAGATGAGTGATGCACTTTCATATATACATCAAGCATATTTGTATTGCTTAACTATGCTTCTTTGGTATAATGGAGGGATTTTATTAGAAAGAGAATTGGGAGGGCGTGGGTATGAAGTGATAGTGAAACATCCATTAAACATTTAAAAATACATGGTAGAGAGCCAAAGGAAGTGCAGAATGGGATACAGATAAGCAGGGCAGTTTTATTACCACTGATCAATTTAATTTGTGCTTAAAATTCTACATAATAGAAACACCCAGTTGTATATAGTCAGTCAGCCAGCATTCAATCAATCAAAAAACATTTATTAAGCACTTACTCCACGCCAGACACTGTGTTAAACACTGAGGAAACAAAGAAAGCCCAAAACAGTCCCTGCCATCAAGAAGCATACATTCTAATGAGGTAAGGCAATATGCCAATAACTCTACATATGAGATATAAACAGAACCAACAGGAGTCAATCCCAGAGGAAGGAGATAAGGGGCCAGAGTGCAAAAGGCCCAAAAGGTAGAATTTAAGTTGAGTCCTGGAAGAAGCCAGGAAGGGCTAGGAGGTAGAGATAAGGATGGGGATAGCCAGTGGAAAGGAATTGAGTTAGGAGACAGAATGTAACATCTGAGGCACAGTAAGGAGGCTGGTGTTATTAAGTTTGTGGAGGGAAGTAAAGTGTAAGAAGAATGGAAAGGTGGGAAGGAGTCAGGTTGTAAAAGGCTTTAAAAGCTTAACGGAGGATTCTATATTTGATCCTGAAGGTGTTAAGGAGCTGGAGTTTGTTGAGTAGAGGAGTAACTTTGGCAGTTGAGTGGATGACAGACTGGAAACAGTAAGAGACTTGAGGCAGAGAGACCAACCTGAAGGCTACTGCAATATTCCAGGTGTGAGGTGAGGAGGGTCTGCACCAGAGTGGTGGCAATGGCAGAGGAGAGATGTTGTATGTGGAGACATGAGTTTGTGAAGGTAGACCAAGTCTTGGTGACAGATTGAATATGTGGAATGAAGATGGGTGCTGACTGGAAGGAAATGAAATCCATTTAATTACTATAATCTGATTCAATCTGAAGGTGGTCCTTCCTGAATCCATGCCTATCAGTGTCTTGTCATATTCAACCACAAGGAACAACAGTATAGACTCTTGTATATTTGCAGATAGTACCTTTCTCAGAAAACTCAAAAGGGCTTGAAACTCTCATTTTTTGAGGTAGGAAAGTACATATTTGATCTTAGTTTATTAAAATAGGGAGATTGAAGATTAAGAAGTGAAATGACTGAATTGTTCTGTGCTCATACTGCCCATGTGTTAAATTTGATGCCATGAACATAAACATATTAGCTTTTCTTATTTGATAGATGTACAGAGAATAAACTCTTCATCTCCTCACTTGAAGTATATTTTCTTCTCAGACTTATTTATTTATGTGTAGATTTGTGAAATTTTGAGGAGAAAATGACAACCTATCCCATGTCTTTCCATCTTCTCCCCACACAAACTTCCCCTTCCCAAGAGGTAAGGAATCTATATCTATACCTATTACATTATATTATATTACATTACATTATAATATTCCTAAATATTAACCCTATACCTGGTAGAACAGGTGCTGAGTTCCATTCATGTGGCCTATGGCTCTTGGAGGCATTTGTGATTTTGTAATGAAGGGAAAAAATGGATTTGTGATCCCATTGATCTGAATGTTCTTTCCAACAATTTAGCAACCCCATGCATACCTGTTCATTAAATGTCACAAAGCCTTCTTTGCTTTTTCCTGACACTGTGAGCATACCAGCTGAGCAATTTGGGCTGTCCACCTGTCATCACTGTTGGCATGAGATCAACATATCTCGTTTTTCTATCATATAATCTCAATCTCTCTCTCTCTCTCTCTCTCTCATTCTGGTGAGGCAATTGGGGTTAAATGACTTGCCCAGGGTCACACAGCTATTACATGTCAAATGTCTGAGGTTGGATTTGAACACAGGTCCTCCTGAATCCAGGGCCAGTGCTTTATCCACTGTGCCACCTAGCTGTCCCGAGAGAGAGAGAGAGAGAGAGAGAGAGAGAGAGAGAGAGAGAGAGAGAGAGAGAGAGAGAGAGAGTCTTTAATATAGCATTTTGGTTTAATGAATCAACTGCTTTTTCATAATCAACAAGTAATAAACACATGGCTATCTTGTATTCTATGGACATTATGGGAATTTATCTTGATTTCCCTTGCATAATTGTTACAAGTTTTTTTTATTGTTATTTAATTGGGAGGATTTGGGAAAAAGAGAAAACAAAAATTTTTTTTCATCAAAAACAATTTTTTAAAGAAAAAGGGGGATATCTTGTGGATAGTAAGGTCCTCTAGATGGATCATATTTCAATGAATTTAAAAACTGGAATGATAAAGATGTGTATGGTCCATTTATTATAGAATATTTTTCTTACTTATTTTTTTAAATAAACAAATACATTTTCTCTCCTTTCCACCCTCACTCACATCACTTAGGAAAAATAAAAACAAAAGGTTTGTAACAAATATATATTATCAAGCAAAACTAATTCACACTGGCCACATTAAAAATATTTATGCATCAATATGTACCCTGAGTTTATCATCTCCCTCCAGTAGAAGGTGGGGAACATGTTTCATCATGGATCCCTTGGAATAGTTGGTCATTGCTTCATTAGAGGTTTTTTTTGTTTGTTTTTTGTTTTTTGCAGAGCAATGAGGGCTAAGTGACTTGCTCAGGGTCACACAGCTAATAAGTGCCAAGTGTATGAGTCCAAGTTTGAAATCAGGTCTTCCTGAATTCAGGGCTGGTACTTTATCCACTGCGCCACCTAGCTGCCCCCTCATTAGAGTTTTAAAATCTTTTAAAACTTTCTCTTTCCATCTACTACAGAATATCAATTATGAAAGCATGCTTATTCTCTACTAATAACCTCATTAAGTAACCTTAACAGGAAACCACTACATAAGGTTTCTGGGATACTAAATACCCCCAGGGCCTGCTAAAGTATAACAGCAATAACAAGGTAAGGTATTTCCTACTTTTTCTAAGTAGACCTGGGAAGGTCAGTGAGGGGATTCAAGACTGGCTTAGGGATATTTGACATTTTTCCAGTTAACCCTTTAAGAGACTAAGTAAAATGCCCTTTGTAAGCATAATTAGATGGAGTTACTATTGTCTCTAAAGATGCTATTGGCCCACTGCTTGCAACAACAAGCAAAAGTAACAAAAATAAAATTATAAAACCTAATGCATTTGGATACATGGTGAAACAGGTATGCTTATACATTGTTGGTGACACTGTAAATTTATTTCATTTTCATGGAGAACAATCTATCTAGTAATGTGTAATGAATCCAAGACACTAAGTTCAATTTTGTGACCACATAACAAAGAAATAATGAAAAAGAAACAAAAATTATATAGTAATGCTACAGATAAAGAAAACAAAAACTGAAAATGACCCAAATGGTCTACAAAAGGGCACTGGTAAAACAATCTAAGTTAATATGACATGTTAAGTATGACTATATAGTCTATGTTGATATGGTAATTTCATATTAAATATTAACATGAAAAAACTGAACATAAAATAATTGTAAACACTAATCTATAACTAAGGAAAATATATATCCATTAACAAAGATTGGAAGATAGAAAAGGTCAGCTAGGTGATCCAAGTTCTTAGGGTGTATACCGTTTTTCAGATGGCCCCTTGACGACTGAGAGACCAAATAACAGACCTTTTGGAAATCTAACCAGATGGAGCCCCTATTTCCTCTAAAGACAGATGGTCAAGAGATATGATAAGTCTTGTGGTCCAACAGGTAAAATAGCTATGTGTGGAAAGCATAGTACTAGGAAGTGTACCTTAGGTTGGAAGACTTGTTAAGATGGATACTGTACAACAACATTGTGTGTTGATCAACTGTGATAGACTTGACTCTTCTCAGCAATACAATGGTTCAAGATAGTTCCAAAGGACTCATGATGGAAAATGCTCTCCAAATCCAGAAAAAAAAGAACTGTGGCATCTAGATGTAGATTGAACCAGACTATCTCTATTTTTTTTGTTTTTGTTTTTTTCCCTTTTGCTCTAATTCTTCTTTTACAGCATGACAAATGCAGAAATATGTTTAATGTGATTGTACATATATAACCTATGTCAGATTGCTTGCTGTCTTGAGGAGGGGGGAGGGATGGAGAAAAATTTGAAACTAGAAATCTTATAAAAACAAATGTTGATGTGATAGATTAGATTTTTCTCACCAATACAATGGTACAAGAAAGTTCCAAAGGACTCATGATGGAAAAGGCTCTCCAAATCCAGGGAAAAAAAAAGAACTGTGGAATATGGATGCTGATTGAACCATAATATTTCTTTTGTTTTTGGTGCTACTGTTTTTCTTTTTTGAGGTTTTTCCTTTTTTGCCCTGATTCTTCTCTTATAACATGACTATTGCAGAAAGATTTTTAATGTTATTGCACATATATAACTTACATCAGATTACCTGCTGTCCGGAGGAGGGAGAAAAATTTGAAATTGGAAATCTTATGTAAACAAATGTTGAAAACTATCTCTACATGTAACTGGAAAATAATAAAATACTTTTATCAGAAAACCCCCCAAATGTTTAAAACTATCTCTACATGTAACTAGAAAATAATAAAATACTTTTATGATTAAAAAAAGATGGACACTGTAAATTTGTTTATTATAAATATGTATTTTTCTACATTGGTGATATTTGCCTATGTACTTTTGGCACTTTCTGGAATGATGCTTTATGGTTTCCCATATGCTGAGAAATCTATTTGGGGCTACATAATTACTACTAAATACTTACAGAATATGTTGACTACTATTCTTTCTTGATTACTTTTAGGAAAATGACCGTGTGAGATACTTATTCTTTCTATCACTTGACTTGAGTCAATTTAGAGCCTAATTATGAAAGGTCTATTTTAGCATTAGCTTGGCAGTAACTAGATAGAGAAATCTTCAGGGTAAATTCAGAAAAAAAGCCACTTAGTCCTTCTGTTCCCCATTACTAACACCCTAGCCTTTTCTTTGTTTACCTTCTCAGTAATGGAACAAGAAAGTAATAGTCACATAAATATGGTAATATAAATTTGAAATATCAATAACATTTTTCCTTTTTGAAATAAATTCTATAAATTATTTCAAATAATATTTAGTTGAATATCACTTTTAAAAAGCTGATTTAGAAAAAAATTGTTGGCAACTGATGGTTATTCCTGGATAGTTGCTGAATAGTTCCTTATTGCCATGAAGAACAGTCTAAGAAGCAGCAAGATTGTTTTGCTTGGTACCAGAGTGCAAAACCAGAATCAATGGATGGAAGTTATAGGGAGACAGGTTTCAATTCATTACAGGGAAAAATTTTCTAGCAATTTCAGATGTCCCAAAGTGAAATGGGATCTCCATATGGAATTAGGATGATACCCTGTCAAGATATTGTAGAGAAGGGGAAGCTAGGTGGTGCAGTGGATAGAGCACCGGCCCTGGAGTCAGGAGGACCTGAGTTCAAATCTGGCCTCAGACACTTGACCCTTACTAGCTTTGTGACCCTGGGCAAGTCACTAAACCCCAATTGCCTCACCCCCCAAAAAAGATATTGTAGAGGAGATTCTTGATTCAGGTATGGGTTAAAGTCTATTACATCTCAAAGAGTCTACAATTCTTCACAGACAATGTAAACTGGCACAACAACTTTCCTAACTAAAAATAATGTGCAAGTTTTTTTAAAACCCTCACGGCTCTTTCAGAAGCCTAAGTGAAATGTCCCCCATGAGACTCCACTCCAAGGTAAATGTCTGTTTGCTCATCTGTAAAGCAGAGGCATTAGACTAATGATCTCTAAGGTTCTTGGCAGTTAGTTCTAAGATCCCTTGATTCTAAGAAATGGTCCATTGTTAGTCTATATTATTTATATACATTATCAATAATACCATAGGCAAAGTAAGTATTCAAAGAATGACTTGGTAAAACAATTTCTTCTCTGAAATTCCCATTTTTGTAGAGCCATAACTTCATCTTTTTACCCATGAATTAGGCTTTAGGTTCTCTAATCTTATTTCCTTGGCAACACATTAACCAATAAGACAATTACTAAGAGGATCATAATATTATTAAACATTAAGCTAACTTCCACCTGTCTTTCAGGCACTTGTAACAATTGTAATAACCTTTCTAAAATAATTTCTAATGTTATTTCAAGAACCTAGAAAGGCAAATTATTATTTATCATATTAAACTGCTCTTTAGCTTTCTTTTAAAAGTTTTGAGTCTGTACTATTCAGATGTAATAGAGTTCCTTCCCATAATGTTTCTACTTTACTTTGGTTGCTGCTTACTCTAAGAAGGAAATAAAAAGAAAGATCTTTTGCCATTAAGTTTACAATTTATTGTGGATAGAAAATACACAAAAGAATAAAAAATTCAGTTATATCTTAGTACAAATTAACATAGAAGACAAAAACTAAAGGGAAGAAAAAATAATCAATTGTAATAATGGTAAGGCCTAAAGGAAGATTGTTGAGGAATATAAAAAGTGAGGTTGTTGAAACTGAGTGGAGGGTCTTAAAAGCCAAGACAGATGACCTTGGGATTCCTATCAATCAGAAATTGATAATAATTTAAGAAACTGAGTATTATTATCCTGAGACATGAGAAGCTGCCATTAAGTAACAAAATGTCCTAGGATAATCACAGAAATAGAAATCCTGTATTCTAAAGGACAGATGGTGAAGTAGAAAGAATATTGAAAATAGGAGAGCTGGAATTCCACCTCTGACCTTTAGTACCTATATAGCCATGGGCAAATCACCTAAACTCTTCTGCAATTCAGTTCCCTCATCCAACAAATAGGGATATTAACACATATCAGAGTTGTCATATGGAAAAAATGCTATAATGTAAAGTATTTTATAAACATTAAAATGCTATGTAAATGTCATTATTACTGATAATAATCTCGATGAGACAAGACTTACTCTATATAAAGGAGTATATTTTCAAGTGATAAATCATAGTACAAATTATAGTTTCTAGAAATTCAGGTGATTGTCAGTGCCTCAAATGCAACATGTTCTAAATAGTATTTTATTATTTTTTACCCCTAAAATGCTATTTCTGGCTTTATAGTTCTTTCATGTGTGAAATCTTGGCATTATTTTTGACTTGTTCTATTCCCTTACCTTTCATACCATCTTACCCTATTTACCTCTTTTTTCTTAAACCAAGCTTACTAAATGTCCTTTTAATTTCATCTTCCCAACACTTCTGATCTGTATCCTATACTCCCTTTGCTACCTCAACCTCTGCTCTGCCACTGATAACCATCCTTCTTGAAATATAGCAATAGGCTCTTGACAGGTCATCATTCTCTCTCTCATCTAATCCATCCTTTGTACCACTGCCAAACTTTTCTTCTACATTCCTAGATCAGGTCACATGCTTCCAACTTTCACTCATGGTTCTACTCAATTTGGCACCATTCTAGCTTTGTGTGATATTATTTGTTTTCCTATACTTTATCCTCCAGACAAACTGTTCTCACACCAAGTCCTCTAGCTTCCTACATCTGTTCCCTTGTGGAAACTGTCCCCTATGCTTGGAATATCTTTCACTATTCCTATGTACTGGATTTCTCCACTATCTTCCTAGCTTTGTGCCATATTATTCTCCTCTCTGTGCTCCAGATGTATAGGGTTTCTTATTTCTAGACTATCTTCCATTTTTTACTTTGCTTATTGAATTCCTACTTTAATCCTCATCTAGTCCTACTCAGACAAATCCCCGGGCCTCTAGTCCCCAACTGTCCCCCCTCCCACATGTCACATAGTCCTCTTCTAAAATTTCTTTTTGCATTTATCTAATTCAATTATCATATAATGTCATGCATCATCATTGTTGTTTAGCTGTGTCTGACTCTTTGTGAACCTATTTGAGGTTTTCTTGGCAAAGATACTGGAGTGGTTTGTCGTTTCCTTCTCAAGCTCATTTAACAGATGAGGAACTTAGGTAAACAGGGTTAAGTGACAATCAGAGTCACACAGCTAGAATGTGTCTGAGGCCAGATTTGAACTTCAGAAGGTAAGTCTTCCTGATTCCAGGACTGGCACGCTATGCACAGTGCCACTTAGCCACTCAATATCATCATTACTTGCATCTTTGTCGTCTCACAAATTGACAATAAACTATTAAGACAAGAACTTTGGTTCAGCTAAACTGCCTATCTTCCCCGTCACTCGTTCTTAGTATGTAGTAGATATTTTAAAAGGAACTGAGAGACAGAAGTGATCAATGTAGGCTAAAGAGGTCAGGCTTGAAAGAAACCTGGAAGAATCTGGATAGACAGAGAAAAGGTGGAGGTGAGAGAAGACATTTCAAAGGGAAAGAATAAAGATGGAAAGGAACAAATCATATATGAGATTAGGAAGACAGATCTTTACTGGAATAGAAAATTTGTTTCTGGGGATAGGAAAAAGCTGGATAGGTATGGTGAATGCAGTTTATGGAAGATTTTGAGAGCAAGAATGAATGAGGAGTTTGCCTTTAATCTGACGCACTATACATCTGTAAAGTAGGGCAATGATACAAGGATAGGGATTTTTAGAAATATTAATCCAGAAACAATATATAGGATGAACAAAAGAGGAAGAACTGGGGACTTAGAATAAAACAACAGGTATTTAGTAATTTAATGAAATAGCAGGAAATCTACAACAAAAGCTTGTGACAGGTAAATCAAATCTCAAAGATTTTCTAAAGTACAAGTTAAAGATTTATCAAATGAGGAATCTGAGGTAATCTAGGGATGAATTAATATTCTTCCTAGGCTCACAGACTTAGAGCCAGAATGGTCCTGAGAGGCCGTTAAGTCCAACATCCTTATTGTTTGGATGAGGATTTTGCTTAATGGCTGGATGACTTGCTTATGAACATCCAGCAGTAAATGTCAGAAGTAGGACTTGAAATCAAGTCTTCCTGTTGTGAAGACCAACATCTGATTCAAGATGCCATGCTAACTCTGAGGGTTTCTAACTCATTTGGGCAGCTAGAATTTTTCTTGTGGTTATTATGATGCAAAAGTACTAATGTGCAGAAACAAAGTTTTGTATTTTTTCCTCTTATTTTAAATTAAGGTGAAACCTATTATGCTGAGTTAAGTAGTAGTCATTATGACTTAACATCCATATCCCTCTGTAATTATGTTATAATTATAATTTTCTACTACAACAAAAATAGTTATGGAACCATAAATGATCGTAAAATTTATGCTTTATAAGCTCTTCAAATTACTCTTCAAACTTCCTAAAATGCCTGCTTTTTTCAACTTGCCTTTTGTTTAAAGAATGCTTAAAAACAGAAACATGGAAAACATTGGCATTTATTATTCAATTAATGAGAAAAAATGGGTGTAATAACTTTTCTTCTTCTTCTTCTTCTTTTTTTGCAGGGAAATGGGGGTTAAGTGACTTGCCTGGGGTCACAAAGCTAGTAAGTGTCAAGTGTCTGAGGTTGGATTTGAACTCAGGTCTTCTTGAATCCAGGGCTGGTGCTTCATCCACTGCACCACCTAGCTACTCCTATGTAATAACTTTAAAAAATATTTTTCCTCTAGACAGGCATAACTTCAGAGATGCTATATGTGTTTTATTCAGGCTCATTCCATGCTGGCCTCCCTAACTGAAAAAAAAAATCATCCTAATTGAATGATTAATTTAGAAAGTAATCATAAATAAGCATTTATTTTTGCATAAGCACTATGTGTAGGCCAAGTGTAAATAAGGGATGGTGATTTTTTTTATGTCCAATGTGATATTAAAAAATGGTATTTTTGGTGGAGCCAAGATGGCGGAGGAAAGGCAGTGACCTCCCGAACTCATGACACAATCACTCCAAAAAAACATCCAAATAATGCCATAGGAAAATTCCCAGAGCAGCAAAATTCACAGAAGAATGTGCTGAAATCATCTTCTAACCAATAACAGCTTGTAAGATCAGAAGGAGGGAGCTGCTGTGCTGATACAGGAGTAACAGATCCAGTCCCAGGAAGACCTCACCAGAGAAGGAGACCTCCAGAGCCTCTGAATCAGCTGAAGCACCAGTGTTGTCTGGAACTAAGCTCACAGTCTGGTGAGTGGGCTGAGCCCTGGGCAGGGGAGTGACTACAGGGGTCTATGCTGGTGCTAAGGCAGAACTTGCATTTTACACCCCTGCTGAGAACCAGGAGGTAGGCTCGAGTAGAAGTGGCACAGGTGGGGGAGGGGCACAGGCTCATCGGAGCTAACAACCACAACACACAAAGCTGGTTGATTGGCAAGTTGGTCTGGGGTCATCTAGGACCAGGAAACAGGCTGGGCAAGGGAAGAACCTGATTCTCCTTAAATCATACCACCTGGAACTTCTTAAGCTTGGCTTACTGCAGCCTGGAAACAGTGCCCCACTTTAAGAAGCTAAAAGTCTAGTAAAAGAAAGGCAAGATGAGCCAACAGAGAAGTTTCTTCAGTAACAAGGAAGACCAAGGGGCACCCTCAGAGGAGGATGTCAACATCAGGGCCCCTATATCTAAAGCTTCCAAGAAAATAACGAATTGGTCTCAGGCCATAGAGGTGCTCAAAAAGGACTTTGAAGATAAAATTAGAGAGGTAGAGGAAAAAATGGAAAGAGAAATGAGGGTGATGCAGGAAAGACATGAGAAAAGAGTCAACAGCTTGAAAAGTCAAATGGAAAAGGAGGTACAAAAGCTCTCTGATGAAAATAATTGCCTAAGAATTAGGATTGAACAAATGGAAGCCAGTGACTTTATGAGAAACCAAGACACAATAAAGCAAATCCAAATGAATAAAAAAATAGAGGGCAATGTGAAATATCTTCTGGGAAAAACTGCCGACCTGGAAAATAGCTCCAGGAGAGATAATTTGAAAAGTATTGGTCTACCTGAAAACCATGATCAAGGAAAGAGCTTAGACACCATCTTCCAAGAAATTCTCAGGGAAAATTGCACTGAAATTCTAGAAGAAGAAGCTAAAATAGAAATTGAAAGAATCCACTGATCACCTCCAGAAAGAAATCCCAAAAAGAAAACTCCTAGGAATATTATAGCCAAATTCCAGAGCTCTCAGGTCAAGGAGAAAATATTGCAAGCTGCTAAAAAGAAAGAATTCAAGTACTGTGGAGCCCCAGTCAGGATAGCACAAGATCTAGCAGCTTCTACATTAAAGGACTGGAGGGCATGAAATATGATATTCCAAAGGGCAAAGGAAATGGGATTACAACCAAGAATCACCTACCCAGCAAAACTCAGCATTATCTTTCAGCAGAAAAAAATGGGACTTTAATGAAAAAGAAGACTTTCAGATATTTGTGATGAAAAGACCTGAACTGAATGGCAAATTTGACTTTCAAATACAAGACCCTAGAGAACCATAAAGAATTGGAGCTGGGGGACATACCTGGGGTTGTACAGTGGGTGACTGTCTTGTGTCTGAGGCCGGGTTTTGGCTGGGATCTCCCTGGGTCCAGGGGTGATGATTTGTCCACTGTGTCGCTTAGCTAGATGATAACATCTTTAGGGTTAAATTGAGGGGTGAAGAGAATTCACTGAGGGAGGGGGAAGGGCAGAAGTGAAGTCCTACATGAAAGTAACAGGAAAAGGCTTATGAGTGGGGGAAGAGATGGGAGAGGACCAGGGCAGTAAATGAATTTTACACTCATCAGAAAAGGCTCAAAGATCTTAAACTCATCAGAGCTGCCTCTGATGAGTTTAAGGAGGGACTAACAGACACACCCAAGTGGGTGGAGTAATCTATTTAATCTGGGCAGTAAATGAGTCTAACACTCATCAAAACTGGCTCAAAGACCTCAATCTCATTAGAATTGGCTCAAGGAGGGTGGAGTAATCTCTATAATCCTGCAGGAAAATAGGAGGGGAAGGGGATAAAGAGAGAGGGGCAAAAGAAGGAAGGGCAGAGTGGGGGAGGGGACAGATAGAAGCAAATCCCTTTTGAAGAGTGGATAACAGAATAAATATCATGGGGAAGGGAATAGGATGGAAGGGAAACAGTTAACAATAGTAATTATGAAAAAGAGAAAAGGGGGAAAAATTGTACAAAAAAATATACCAACTCTTGGTGGAGGCTAAGAATTGAGAATCAAGGGAATGTCCATCAATTGAGGAATGATGGAAAAAGCTGTGTTATATGATTGTAGTGGAATGGAGTTGTGCTACGGGAAATGACAAATAGGATGATCTCCAAAAAACCTTGAAAGACTAATGAACATCAATGTATAGTGAAGTGAGCAGAGCTGAGAGGACATTGTGCATAGTGACAGCAGTATTGTTCAATGAGCAATTGTGAATGACTTAGCTACTCTCAGCAGTGCAATGATCCAAGACAATCCCAAGGAACTAATGAGGAAGCTTACTATGCACCCCTAAAGAAAGAACTGATAAAAAGAACACTGGTGGATTATACATATATAACCTGATTGCGATCTTGTGGAGGGGGGAGGAAAGGGAGGGAGAAAAATTTGGAACTCTAAATCTTATGAAAATGAATGTTGAAAACTACCTTTATATGTAAATGGAAAATAAAATAAATGTTTGTTGCTAAAAAAAGTGGTATTTTCTTTTCTGACAGGGTTAATAAACTGGTAGATCAGGGGAATGCTGTAGATATAGTTTGCCTAGATTTTAGCAAAGCATTTGGTAAGTGTCTCATGTTCTTATTGTGGGAGAGATGGAGAGATATGGGGAAAGATGATTGTACAATTAAATGGATCCAGAACTGGTTGAATGGCCAGACTCAAAGAATATTCATTAATGTTTCCATGTTCCTTTGGAAGGGCTCTCCAGTGGAGAGTTCTGGGAATATGTACTTGTGCTTGTGCTGTTTAACACCTTTAGCAATTATTTAGATAAGAAGATGGATAGCATTCTTATTGATTCTGCAGATTATACAAAACTAGGGTGGGGGTAGGATTGCTAATATACTCGATAACAGAGTCAGAAGTATAATAGCCTTTATATGTCAAGTACTTGTCACATAGCACATACCTAATAAATGCTTATAACACGAATGGATCCAAAAATGCCTTCATAGAATAGAAAATTGGGTTGAATCTGATAAGATGAAATTCAGTAGGGACAAATGCAAAGTCTTTTATAGTGATTCAAGAAGTCAATTTCTCAAGTATAAAAGAGAAGAGGTATGGCCAGACAGCAATTCATCTAGTAAGGTCTCAAGGTGAAGGAACTGGGAAGAAGAGAAAGCTGATGTCATATGGTGGGTATGATTATTGTCTTCAAGTACTTGAAAGGCTATCATATCCCAAAAGGACTTGTTCTGTTTTGCCCCAGATGGTAGAACCATGAGAAAAGTGTGGGATTTGCAAAAGAGAAAATTTAAGGCAGAAATGGAAAGGGTTGCCTCAGAAGACAGCAGATTCCCCCTCACTAGAGGTATTTAGGCCTCTTCCATATTCAGTGCAGTTGGGATTCTCCTATGATATGGTTTAGGCTAGATGCCAAGGTCTTTTCACATCCTAAAATCTTGCGAAGGTGACTAGTTCTTACTGTTTGAAGGCATTATGGTATAGTGGAAAAGGCACGGACAAGAGTCTATATAGCGGCATCTAGTTTTTGTTTTGCTTTGAACTAGCTGTAAGGTCAAAGGCAAGTCATTTCAGTCCAATAGGCCTTAGTTTACTCATCTGTAAAATAAGAGAAGTGGACTAGATGTCTAGTATTCGCCAACCTTAAAATTCTACTCAATTCTTTTCTGACTACCTGGAAAAAATGAACTTAGAAGTCTCATCAAAATGAAAAGACAGATATCTGCATCATACAGAATCCACAAAAACTAAGATCAATTCAAACTTTAACTAGATGTATTAACAGGGAGAATGATGGAATAGGTTTGTAACTATCCTTTGAATCTAAGAGATCTTTTGGAGGGCCGTTGTGTTCTCCAGGGAATAAACTAGTTTACAACCTAGCTAAAAGCAAGTAATACATTCAAGATGACAGAAATTTGCATGTAGAATAACATTATTGAAATATTATGGGAAATTAAAGTCTTTTCCTTGTCTAGGCTTCTTAGAAGATCCACATGACTATGTATCAGTGAGTTCTAAATACAATATATAGAGAATTTATACAGCATAATAAAATGTAAGATATTTCATTTTTCCTTCATTGGTAAATTTAGAGATATCACATTCACTGAATGTTTTTGTATATTGAGTAAAAGAATTTTTACTTATCACCTGAATTCCAAGAGTATGGTGAGAGGTAATCAGAAACAATCAAAATGGCAACCATTTATACTCTAGAAGCTGAGAAGAAAAGTCTATGCTTATTACTACCAACTATAATATTGTTTTAAATTATAACAAAAGTATTAGAGTGGTTAAGATTAATTAACTTTTATCTCAAAATCTGACCTATATTAAAAATGGGATAATCTTACTGGGTAGTAGTGAAAAATGCTTTCTCATTTCTTTAACTTTATTAGTCTATCACCAAGAAAACAGGTCTCATCTCATTCCCCTTAAAACCAGATGACAAGTTTATATAGGGTCAACAAATAAATAGATTTGTGCTCCCTCTGCTGGATTTTTTCAGAAAACATATTAGAAATGATTAAAAACATTTTGTTGTTGTTGTTGGCATCTTCAGTAAAGTGGAATCCAAAAAGAACCTAAAAGATAAAGTGTTAGTTCATTTCAATCACCCCAGGAAATTTTGGTTGGAAAAAATTAATCTTTATCAACTTTTACTTAAGGCACTTGCAAAGTTCTAAAAACCAGAAATTCAATATGCCTTTAATTCTATAACTAGACTACCACTGGACACTACTGTAGTAATCCTTTAAAATTAATTTATCAACAGATACAACTGGATTTGTCTTAAGAACTTACTTTTAGTACAAACAATATTTAGAGGACCCCTCCCCCCAAATTCTAAATTGAGATTGTTTATTTTTGTCTTTTACTTTCCTAAAAAAACCCAGTAGCTTTCCTTAAGTAAAGATTTACACTATTTATATCCTTTCTGATAATGTCAAGCATTACGCTTTATTTTCCAAATCATTAGCATGCAGAAGAATGACCTCATGGTGAACAGATGCACTTGGATATGGCAGTGATTAGATCAGTCCCTTCAGCAGTCAAGTGTGCCCATTCCAATTAACCCTTTAAAGTACTATCTGCTCCTTCATCTTTCTTAATATAATGCTTGGAAATTCAAAGTTAGAATTTGCCTTAAGTTACTATTTTATAAAAAGTCATTTTAAAGAGAAACAAATACATTATTAAGACAAAAGATGGACACTTCATTCTCTGAAAACTGAGACTTTTTCCTCAAGTAAAGGATATAAAACACAAGATAAAAAATGAAAGGAAATTTATTTAACTAAAAGGAGCTCACATTTGTATTACAGAACATGCACACAAATAAAAATGAAAAATTTTTAGAATATCTTTTTGGAAGAACATGGGCTCATTTTGCTTTTTGGAGATGGATACAAAATACTAAGAATTCTGTTCAACAATGGTAAAATATATTAGGTGGACAGGAGGTTAAGATAGAATTTTCTAATTTGAAAAATAAGGCTTCTTCTTGTTGATTCCCAAATCTGCTTAAAAAAAATAGAGGATATAATGTATCAGTTAAACAATGAAGTGTTCTACAGTATTTTCTGGATGTCCAAATGTATTTGATGAGTAGAGATATTTTTGCTGCTGTTCAGCTCGACAAAAGTTTGCCTTAGTAAGATGAGTGATGGAATGTATGAGGAGCTTGAAAATGGATACATCTTATGAGGAATGTCAGCTATCGGCATAGCCCACTTTGGTACTCTGATTATTGCTGGTAGTTTAAGTATAAGAAGATATTCTCTCAAGAAATGTGGCATAAAGTGATTAGGTGAATATTTACTTGCAGGTATATAGTATGGATAATAATGCTTAGAATTAAGTATAATTTTACATTCATGATAAAATTCCCCCGTGTTCTAATACAAAGAAAATGGCAAGAGACCTACCCATTTCTAGGACTGAACATATGCATAGATCATAAGTTTTTGCTTTGAAGATAATGGTGGCAAAAGATAGAGATAAAGAAGTTCTAATTTCACTGTGTAAGCTTAGTGTCATTTTTTCCAGTTGGCTTGCTGCTTGGAAGAAAATCAAATATATTTCTTACTGTAATGGTCAATTCACTTGGGTTATTTCACTTATTCTAATATAGGCTAAAATCACTAATAAGGGGAAATCATTTTCATTGGCAAACTTTATTTTAGCCCTATTTGCAAGGCAAAGAATTGAAAAAGTGGACATAAAGGGAATAAAAACATAATATATGTGGCATGTAGATGATTTTAGAATATGGATTTAAGAATCTGCCTCTATAGTATGCTATAATTTCCCAGTCATGTTATCTTACTAACACGCTTCAGAACAGGTAATATAAAAAATATATAACTTGTTCTTTTTAAGCAATGACAAGAGTAAGAACTTCAGTACAGTGGATATAAACTGAATCTATAATAAATGTGATAGAAAAACAGTATAGGAATACTTACATTGCAATTTATGCATTGGTAATGCTTACATTTATTACAAAATAGAATTTAATTTATTACAAAACATAGACTCCTCAAAAAGCATAAACAAATTAGGAAATGCAATTTGGATAGTGTCCTTTTAAAAAGGGGACTTGTTTTGATATCATAGATTTATCTTCATATTCCTATTTATAATGCTTTCTATGAAAACACTTTATATTCTACGGGGGTTTTCATCTCATCAAGTACTTTTGATAAATGAGTAGTTGGTTGGAAATACTACTTTGAAATCTCCATACCGTGATATTAATATAAAATTCAAGTAATTTGTTAGATATGTTTTAATGTCAGAAGTTTCCTGTATTCATCTTCTAAGCATAAAATAACTTTTGAAAGGATTAAATTAACTGAAATATAATAAAAATTTACATATAAAATATTGTTTATTCTTCAAACATTTAAACATTTCAGTTAAGTGCCTTAAAAAAGCAACAGTTTTAAGGAATATACGTGTTCAGTTTTTAGTTGCATTTCCAAATTCATGTTCTTAAATTACATTGTAAACAGTTTAAACTGTTTATAATTCAACTAGAATAAGGGAAAATACAAAATTACTTCATAGAACTATGCTGAAGAATAAAGTGCCAATGACTGATGAGAAAATGAAAAAGATGTGAAATAGAACTTGAAAAATATTTGTTAGTGTTGTGGTATACCTTTAATTTTCTTTCACCTAAATATATAAATGACTTAAAGTGTCTAGCTAAACAGTATGAAACCTTCATTTCCCTTGAAACTGATTTTTTTCCATCTTCATCTGTTGGCAGAATGTATAAAAGAATTCAATTCACAGCTGTTCTACTTTTTTAATGTAGGAAACATTAATCAAAGCTTTAAGTTATAAGCTTTTCTAATGTTGTTTAGTATTCCAGTTCAACAAAGATCAATAGAGGCCATCCCTGTGTTTCTTGACGCCTCTCCAGGAAGCAGAGGCACGATTATGTAAATAGCACTGGTTCCCCTTTACTTTTGCCAGCTTGCTTATCTCCAAAGCCTTCTGCCTGCTGCTACTGGCTACCAATACGAGTGCATGCATATACCTCTTATCTCCTAACAAAGCTCTGAAAGCACAAGGATTGAAGCCAGTAATGTTAAACAATGATGCATGGCTGATTTTATTTGTAAGTGATTTATTTCACTGAATTTAATTTCTTTCTTCACTGTGGATGTAAGATATTTGTTAACAAGTCAGAGTAAGAGAAATAAAGCCAGTGTTTTGAAACAATTTATACATGTTAGAAATCTATTAAGCACTCTAACAGTTGTGTGTAAAACAGTCCAAGTTAAAGGGGGCTACTTACTGAGAATTTCAATACACACTAAATCTGTGATCAGTGATTTTTTTTCTGTACTTATGTGCAGAAACCCAATTAAAAACAGCCCTTTAAAACAAAAGTTCTTAGTAATAACACCAATAACAAGGAGCAGTACAGTTTTCTTTTCAACTTTGGAAATCTAAAAACAAACAAACCAAAAACTATCATGTAAAACAAGGAATGGAGTCTCAGAAATTTCTCCAAATGTCAACCTGCTTGATAGATGAAATGGTTCTAAGACAGTTTACAAAGAAGGTTCCATACCAGGTGCTACTAGAGCCTGTAATTTGGCTGTATGCATAGAAACCACTCCAGAGAAAATGTTAGCACACTGCACTGCTGTTATGATTGGTCAAAGGAACACTATCCTTATATTTCTTCTGCATTAATCCCTGACCCTGGTATCTCAGCAGCATAATCCCCATTTAGCATTAGTAGCAACGGCTTCTACTGTGAGGAACTATTTTTCGATAAGTAAGCACTGATTCAGGCATAGCTTTTGAACAACATATTCCCAGCTCAGCAAGAAACCCACACTCCTGAATGAACTGGAGCACATTACTGAGAAAAAGTTCATTAACCTTGCTAGATTCGGAGGTTAACAGGATAGCTGAAGAAAGGAACTGAGTGAACAGCTCTGATGCAAAACAAATTAAAATGAATGTCATCATTCCTTTTGATATTCATTAGTTTATTCAGAGAGAGAATGCCCTTCTTAAATTTGCAAGCATTTATCTGTAAAAAACAGGTGTACATCTGCTGCTCAAATGCTTCTTAGTGTTAAAGAGAAGAATAATGTAGACACTCACCCGTTCCACTGAGGGAGTAACTAGGAGAGGGAGAAAAGACTTGAGCTGCGAAATCCTCAAATGTCATTACTTCTCTGTGATTCTGGATTATTGCTTCAAGATACAGAGCCCGTTCTTCATAACTACAATAATCAGTTAAGGAACAAGTACACGTACAGAACAAATATACTAAATACCAAACGCGTAACAGTGCTAACAGTTCATTGTTTAAAATCATCTGTGAGACACAAATGCAAAAAAAAATCTCTTTAATGTGAAAGGATCTCTTCCAAATTCTATAGAGTGTGGGGTTGAAATGACTGGAAGAGCTAAAGATTATGAGTTGCAATAACATTTTGATTTGTGATCTGTTAAGTTTCTGGTGCATTTTGATGGTTGTTTTATCACCAGTCTCATTGATAAAACAAAATTAAAAAAAAAAACCCTACTTGTTAAAATTCACACAAATGACAAAATAGAAGTGCTAAAAATAACACATTTTTAAATAAGCAAAATATTACATATTTAGTAGTATTGGTATGGTGTTTATATGCAGTAGAATTTTTATTTCTTTCTATGGATAGGAACTTGCTGATAATCTTTGTTCTATTTCATATACTTCAAGTACTGTGGATAATGAATCTTTCTTATAATTAAGAAAACAATCTTAACAGACAAAGTGCTAGATCAAGGTAAGATATATATATATATATATATATTTAGATGTGTATGTGTATATATGTAAATATATTTATATGTGTATATACACACACACACAAATATAAAATTTAAGCTGCTTCAGGAGTAACGAACTCTGAGCACTAGAAAATAAGACCTTATATGTAGTTCAACCTAGGAAATGCAGGCTACAAAGCAATTAAAAAAAAGACTATTGCCTTTTAATTAAAACTGCTACTGGGAACACACAGCATTCAAATGTGTAATCAAAAACCAGTCACCAATAAAACTTACAAGCGTAACAAGCTGAAGCAACTTTCCAGCTGTCTTAATAGGACCCCTGCTTGTGGCAGCTTTTCACAGGGTAGAAAGCAAATCTTTTCCTTTTGTGTGCAGCTTCTGTTTTCTCAGAAGGTGAATCATGCACTTCCAATAACAGGATAACGTCTGAAACAATTCTACAATGGATGGAAGAACCTCACATACGACTTTATGAATTAACACTTGAAGTCAGTATGACATCTCATTCCTCTTTCCTCATTAGCAGTAAGAAAGCAATGGTTGAAATAACACCCATTCTCCAAACCCAAACTACCAAAAAGACTCCTTCATTATGCTTTAGTTATCTTGAAAAGAAAAGAAGGTATGATAGCCACCAAATTATAATTTTCATGTTAGAAAGGAGAAAAATAGAATTAATGACTCATATTTTTGAAGTATCTGCTTAGAAAAAAAATCTTATTTCTAAATGTTAATGGAAAATATGACATAAATAGGAGACCTCACATTTTAAACAGGAGTGGATATTTTGAAAGTTTCTTTTGGAAGGATAAAGTATATGTACTGATATTTCTAAACACTGATGTCTACTTTTATTCAACTATTTGGAGAAGGATTTTGACACTATTAGAGATACACACATACTAGAACTTGTCTATAAGCTATCTTTATGAAACTTCAAGGAAAAGAAATTGATTCTGAGGACTGCAAAACTAGTAACTCATGATGCATTATGGGTTTGTCAAAACTATAACCCACAACAATCCTGAGAGTCCAAGTATTTGGAAAGTGGGGCTGTTTCACTCTCGCAGGCTGAACTCCTGATGACTCTTGTTAATGAATAGGCTGCCAAACTTCCTAAGAGAGGAGGCACACGCTTAGGCCCTATTCTAAAGGGACTGACTGATGCCATTCACATCTCATTATGAACATGCTTATTCTGCACAGTACTTGGCTGTTGCCAAGGCTCTGTATTCCATACTGCCACAGCAAGCCGCTGGTCCTGTTAACAGCAGGATGTTAGGCCTGAGTGGCCGTCTGGCGAACAGGCACTCTGACACTAAGCTGGCACGTGCTGGCGCAGCAGGAGCAGACCAAGGCGTGACAAATTACTGAAAGAGCTCAGCTAAACTTATGGCTGACAACCACCTGAGCCTTAGGACCTCTATGGGCCTGCCATCAACTCTCAATTCATTGCTCACCCTTTTAGTCTGCAGTCTGCTTGTGGGTCCAGTTTAAACAAGGCAGATAACTATAAAGACTTGTCATGCTATGCCTAATAATATCCTGCTGTTTAATGAAAGCCCCTACTGCATCTAACACATAAGCATACAATGCACTGGACAACTTCTGACAAAACATAAATTCATATGCATTTTGCCAAACACTGGATAGAAGATATTAAGAAGACTAGCATGCTATGTTAATCAAAATCATAATGAACAACTATGTCTAAACTTATTTATGAGGGGAGAGACACAAGTATAGAATAAAGGCATACCAGACAATAGTACGTCAAGATAGAAGATATGTTCACAAGTCCTGTAGAGAGCTGGTTAAATTTGGCTCCTTAAGAAAAGTTAAAGGTTATTCAAAATGCAAAAATTAAAGTTTTGGGATTTAACTATTCAGTGAAAATTTATTGAATAGGAGACACCAGAGTAGATACTGTGAAGAATACAAAGGAGGGTGAAAGAATGTCTACTCCCCTTACATGGTTATTGCAAATTAAAAAGCACTTTGCAAAGCTTAGAATGCTATATGTAAATACAAGTTATAGAAATACTTGCCCAGATTTAAAACTGGTAAAATGGCATTATATTATACCATCCTATTATTTGATCACATATTTCCATCCAAGTTCTAGGTCTTTCCAAAATGTGAACAGCAGCTAGTAACTATGTGATAAGATTTTGATAACTATCAGTTAAAGAATGGGGTAGGGCCAGAGATGATCACAGTCATTTTCATTTGAGGCCTAATCCCAGATAACACTGCTAAGAGAAAACATACTTCTGAAATGTTCAGAGAGAGCAAAAGCTGAACATTTTAAAAAAGGCATTTCATCTTGTAGTCCTAGAATGAAGGTCTCATATTATTGAGGTTTTTAATAGAATTGGGCTGTTAACAGAACAAAGGGCATTTATAAAGACTCTCATTCCATGGAATACTTAGGGCAGGAAGAGTTTGCCTCAGTAAAGGGCATTTGTAAAGTAGGTACCAATATACATTTAAGTTCTCTCCTTAAACAATAAGATACGACAAAATGTGAATTATGGCAATAACTCCTGTTGAAGTAAAATCTGAACCATTTGGCTGAAAGAAGGAAGCTATACATGTACCCAGTCATGAACCCAATAACCTATTTTAGGAAAAAAATTGATTGGTTTATGTATTGTACTTTTTTGTGACTTTTACAAATAAAAGCTCTGCTAGCAAAATTGAAACATAATTCTGTCTAGAGTCACTTTCACATTAAAAACATGTGACACTATATTTATAAAAACATTTTCCTCCACACTGATGTATTCAAT
Source organism: Dromiciops gliroides (assembly GCF_019393635.1). Taxonomy (NCBI): domain Eukaryota; kingdom Metazoa; phylum Chordata; class Mammalia; order Microbiotheria; family Microbiotheriidae; genus Dromiciops; species Dromiciops gliroides. The sequence continues at coordinate 558,275,390 of NC_057862.1, read as the reverse complement.
TCAGAGAAAAGTCAGATTACTTGGGTTTGAGATTTAGCTCCCACTAATGTCTGACTCAACACTGCTTCCTTATCTGTACAATGGAGATCGTACTTCCATACCTGCCTCACTGTGTCATTATGAAGTAAGCACTTTGCTTAAAATCCAATAAAGTATCAGCTATCATCTTTAGTTTGTTTATCTCTTCTGTTCCTTTCACTGGCTTATATTATGTGAATCTTAATGTTATCTTTTCTCAATTCTCTTTAAAATTCTTTTACTTAAGTAAAGTGACTTCTGCCTGGAAAAATGGATGAGGGAAAGCCACACTATTTCTTGGCTAAGCATCTCTTAGAGGAAACTGTTTCTAAGAAACTCAAAATACAAACTGCATGATTTTTTCTAACCTGTTTGCTAATCTGCAATTTTTTCTACTTCAGATCCAACTGTTGGTCCCTATAGATTTCTAGGTCTATGGCTTCATAGCATTTGCTTATCACAAATGACAGAGAAGTAATAGCTTATGAATTAAGATAATGGAGGTAATCTGTGAGTTTTGATAACTGATCTGTCCTTATTCCTGTGAATTTCAAATTTGAACTGTGGAATGAACAAAATTTAAGACTTGCTCTTTGAGGCTTAGCTGTGTGGTTGATGGCTGAAATATAAACAGGGATAAATAAAAAAAATCAACTTAAAAGTACTTAAAATCCCCTGGAAATATTAAGCTCACTCTAATATGTAAAAGCCTTGAAAATCACGTACAGGTGAGTTTGGCCTTATTTTAAAACCACTACTGTGATTCCAAATGTTATCCTTTCTTGGGGGGGAGGGGTTTGAAGATGATGGTAAGGAAAGAAACATGATAGAAAAAGTTTAAATGCTTTTAAAAACTTTTCAATCAGGCAGTTTTAGAATCATAAGCATACCATGTTAGTTTTTAAGAAAGGAAACTGGCCTGAGGATCCAGTTTTCCTCTTCTATTAAAAGAAAATTATCTTCGTAATAAACTGTGCCAGTCAATACTGTTTATATTTCTTCCAGTGACTGTAGCATTAGCTGACTGAAATGAATTGTAGGAGCCAGAGAAAAGATTGTAAAGGAATGAGAAATTATCTACTACACAATAACTTTTTCATTTTACAAATGAGGAAACTAATAGAGAAGAAAAGTGACTTGCCCAAGGTAACACATCTCATTAATGGCAGATGACAGGACTGTAGATGCAGAGATAGAAGGAAACTCAGAGGCCATTGAGTGCAACTCCCTCATTTGACAGATGAAGAAACTGAAACCTATGGAGGTTAAGGACATTTATCTAAAATCTGGTGATAAGAACCAGAGGTAGGATTTGAAATAAGTCCCTTGACTGCAGAGTCAATGTTCTTTACACATTATCATGCTCCATATGAAGTCAGATAAGATTACAGATTTAGGGCTGGGAAGGATCTCAGAATTATTTAGTCTGACCTCATTTTGCCAATGAGAAAACCGATGCCCACAAAAGTTAGGAACTATTCCCAGTCCAGGGCTTTTTTCTACCATAGCACACTTTATTCCTCTTGAGAAACAGTATCTATACACAGTAAGAAAGACAGTATTTTCATTTAAATCTTTGAGATCTCTGGGGAAGCCTGTCCTAGGATCTAATGACAGTCATAGCGCTTTTGTCTCTGATTATGGTAATGGGTACAATTTTTGCTATTTATATCAAACTGACTACTTGAAAAATTAATTTGACTTACACATATGAACTCCACTCAAGCAGGGACCAAATTGCTAAGAGGCAGGAGGAGAAGCCATGACAGATGGGCTACTGTGTACTGGAGATTTAACTAACCAATGGCAAAAGAAGCCCGTTCTAAAATTTTAGCTTAGAGGTTCAGGCTATTTTTTTTTTTTAAACTGAGTTTAAATTTATCACCGTAAGGAGGTTTTGAGAAAGGAATACAGTAAAGGAAAGGAGGCTAACTATGATTCTACTATACCATTAGGTTTGTAATAATAATTATGATGGTGATGGCTAACATTTATACAGTGCCTTAAGGTTTACAAAATGTTTTACAGATATTATCCCATGTGATCCTTATAACTACCTTTTATAGATGAGGAAACAGGTAGAAAGAAGGTTAGGTGACTTGTCCAGGGTCACAGAGTTAGTAATATCTGAAGCACAACTTCCTGACTCCACCTCTAGTACTTTATCTACTGTGTCACCTACCTGTCCCACAGTCACAAACCTTTCATACACTTGGAGACTGTAAATAACTCAATTATAAATTCTACTTTTCAACTCTTTAATCATTTATACCTTCCTATCCAAGGTCCATTCCTCATTCTCTAGACTTTACCATGCTGCAGAATTTTCACCCTGAAAATTCAGCGTCTGTATTTCTCATACTAGAAGCACTCCCCTCACCATACTATCTTCCTTTGATCAGCTGGTTCCTCCCAGAACCTCCATTTTAAGTAAAATGCCCAGACCAGACATCTCTATTCTCTTCCAGGCTCCACCCCTGACCCCATCACCCCAGTCAGCTTCCTTTTGTGTGTTGTTTTCAACCACCAGAATACAAACTCTTTTAAGTCAGGGAATCCTTCCTCCCTCCCTCCCTCCTTCCCTTCCTTCCTTCCCCCAGCATGCAGCACAGTACTTGGGAAATAGTAAGTACTTAATACATTCTCGTTGTGGAGGGTCTTAAACGCCAAGCTAAAGATGATTATTATTTTTTTTAATCAGAGAAGTGACATCATCAGGCATGTACAATAGGAAGATTACTTTGGTATTTGTGTGAAGGAGAAATAAGAGTGGGGAGAAACTAAAAGGTGCATGACCTTAGGATGTTATCACTAGAGTTCAGGTAAGAAGTAATAAGGGCATGAAATAAAGTGGTGAAGGTGTGAGTGGACAGAAAGGATGAATCTGACATGTGATGGTAGAATCAACACGATGACATATTGAATGATTAGTTTTGGAGGCTGACATAAGGGTCAAAGATGTTGAGGCAGCTAGGTGCCACAGTAGATAGAGCAATGGATTTGGAATCTGGAAGACCTGAGTTCAAATCCAAATATCCAAAACATTTTGCAAATCAAATACTTACTAGCTTTGTGAACTCGGGCAAGCCATTTAATCTTTGTCTCCATTGGTATCTTCATTTGTAAAATGGGGATAACAACAATACCTACCTCTCAGGATTGTTGTAAGGATAAAATCAGATCTTTTAAAAGCACTTAATAAACCTTAAAGTACTATATAAATGCCAGCTATTATTGCTGTGTTTCCATCAAAAGAAATAAGCAAAATGGAAGAAAGGGCATATTTAGGGGATAAGATGAGATGCATTTAAAAAATGACTACAAGGTATACTGTATTAAGGTAATTTGAACAAATATGAAGCTATAAACCTATTATTTGCTATACCTGACAGCCAATTATTTGATTGTAAAGATGCAATCTGCTTTAGAAAACCAACTGTGAAAGTGTAACAGTTCCCTTATCATGTTTTCATCAATGGTACCTTTGATATGATCATATATCACTTTCTTGCATATTTTTAGAGCCAAGAAAATGGGAATGTTGCTTAGTTGTTGTGATTCTCCTTGCTGACTTTAAAAAAAAAATAATTGGTTGTAATACTATCATGGTTTTTCTCATTCTTTTGGAATCTTCCTCTATAATATCTTAAAACTGATCCATGTAATGCCTTTTGAGGTGTCACTTCAAGTAGAGAATTCTCTTATGTGTATTTAGTCAGAGCTATTTATGTTTCCCCCACTTAATTTTATGTCCCAATTCCACTTCCCTATAAAGCACATCAGGCACTAAAGGAACAGAGTCCAAATGTGGTTACTTCAATGATGTTTGCCATAGAAACACTAACAAATCTATTCAAATATCTGTTTGCTGCTTATTTCTATATTAATCTACAAATAGTCACAATAGGTTGGCTTTGTTGAGTCTTGTTCTATGCTTTTGGTAGGCTCCTTCCCTATCCACTGCATTTCACTGTTTTCTGAGGTGATACTGCTAATATGATTGACTTGCTTGCTGCTATCAAGTTTTTCACTGTTGTTTCTAGAGTCATGTCTGAAGTCAAAGTGTCTACAAACATCAAAAGATGACAAGGGTAATATTTCTGTGGGCATATTTAATCATCTATTAAAACTGTAACACCTAAGTCATGTGGTCATGGCTCGTTAAGGACTAAGCATTTGGGGAAAGATCTCAACACTTGTTCCTTATGTTCAGTTCACTGTTATGTTTTGTTGAAAGTTCTTTAAACTACAACATAACTATCAAGCAAAAGATCAGCCAATAGAGGAGAACCTGCAAACTGTGAAAGCAGAAGAAATGCATTGATTTCTCCTCCCTCCCTATATCTCCTCTACTTCTTCTTCCATTTGTCCTTCCCTGGTGATGCAATAAAAATGCTGAGGATTTTTTTCATATTCCCAGAAATGTTTGTCATTCTATGTTGAAGCCTAATCACCTTACACTTAGCAACAGGACAGATTGTCTATGAGAAAAGCAGCTCCTTTTAATCTGAATCCATAGAACTGGATTTAAGGACTATGCAAATGAAAAAAAAGAAGAAAATGTACAACAGGGTGGGAGATTAGAAAGAACACTGCGCAGTGGGTCAGGAGAGTCCTTGGTGAAGTCAGTCATTTAATCCTTCTGTTCATATGAAATAAGTAAGTACTTGCTAGGGGATGAACACTGTGCTAGGGGCCAGAGGATACATGGAGATTAAATGGGCTATGGTCTTTACTCTTCATGGAGTTCAGAAGCTGGGGGATGGATAGGGCAAGGTCACAACACAAAATGATAAAAAAGTAACCAGTTTCAACTACTACCTAACTCACAAGGTTGTTCTGAAGAAAGTAATTTTAAACTTTAAATCCCTATGTAAATAGGTAGCATAATGGATAGAGTGCTAGACTTGGTGACTAGAAATATTAATTTTGAATACAGCTTCAGATACTTACTGTTTGTATGACCTACAGCAAGTCATTTAATCCACCTACCTCAGTTTCCTTATCTGTAAAACGGAGAGAATAATAATACTCACTTCCCAGAAATTGTTGTGAGGATCAAATGAGATTGTTTGTAAAGCACTTTGCAAACCTTAAAGTGCTGCATAAATGTTAGATTTTCTTATTAAATTATGATTGTCACAACAAAACATTACTAATAAGTAGAGAAGAAATGATAACTAATAATCAAACTGTGACAATGCATATTTATAAGCACTTTGTATTTGCTTATTTATGTTTTGATTCTACATGTACAATTTGACACAAATACCCTAGGTTTATGGTAAACTATATTATATCCCAGATTAATTTACTATTAAAGGCAAATATGCAGTGTGATTCAGCTGACTCCAAGGCAAAGGATTTGTATTTCAATCCTGGATCTGCCCTTTAGTATCTTTATCTGTATGATAAATGGGCGAGTCATTTCCCCTATCCAGGCCTCAGTTTCCTAGTGTATGAAATGAAAAGGGTTGGACTGGATAGCCACTAAGGTCTCTTTTAGCTCCAATTCTAGATTTTTGATAACATGGTAACAGAGAAGTGGGTTATTTAACTGAAACATTTCACCAAATTAAATCAATGCTTGAAAAGTGAAACAATAAAGTTTAGGAGATATAAGATTAGGTTATATACTATTGGGGTTGTAAGATTTAAATTAACACTAAAAACAAATATATAGGCAACATCTATATGAACAAAATGAAGATTTTTTTCATATATTTTTGAAAGATACATCTGTCTTCTTAATCAGATAGAAATGAAAAAAATCGATTTTCCCAAATTTATCAAATTGTGTCTTCAGGGAGCTTTGTACTCTTGTTTTTATAACATCACCTGGTAGGTGATTAAAGCTATCTAAACCTTAGAATCAAGTACATTTTGAAGGTATAACATTAACTTACATAAATTTCTATTGGAAACTTTGAAACAAAATTTTTCCAGTAATTTTTGGGGGTGGTGGAAGGAGTATTTCTTTAAACTAGAACACATTCTTCCTCCCAACTCCCCTCCTCTTAGGGTTTAGTTTCAGCTTCCGTAATACTTAAAGTGAGAAAATCCCAATGACCCCAGCTCTCCAACTCTCATATCAGCAAAAAACATCAATGACAAGAAAATTAGTGAGTATGTTTGTTTCGGGCTTCTAAAAAAGGCTGTCAAATTGAGTAGAAAAGAGCTCAGCAGGCCATTTCACTTGGGAAATTGGTATAAAAAAAGATAAATTTTTACAGACAAAAGAAAACTTAGGCATTCTGCCATACTTATGTATTTACTTAATTTTTTAAGAAAAAAGCAAATTAATATGGGTTCAAGTCTGTTTATAGTTTTTTACTTATAAAGATAACGAATCAGGGAATTTTCAAAGTTAATCCATGAAAAATTATAAAATCTGTATTAATATTTAATACACGGGGGCAGCTAGGTGGCGCAGTGGATAGAGCACTGGCCCTGGAGTCAGGAGTACCTGAGTTCAAATCCGGCCTCAGACACTTAACACTTACTAGCTGTGTGACCCTGGGCAAGTCACTTAACTCCAATTGCCTCACTAAAAAAAAAAAAGAAAGAAAGAAAGAATATTTAATACACAGGTAGTTCTAACTTCTTTACAAATTTAGATGATTGGAATACTAAATTGTATTTCAGAATTATAAGGAACTTAAAACTAGTAAACCACTTTTTAAAGTGTTCCCTCCCTTCTTTGGAATAGTCTTTAGAATTACAGAATTTAAAGTAAAAAACTCTGGATTTTAGAAATTAAGTACATCATAGTTAATACTTAACTAAATGATAACATTCAACGTAATTCTTTTGTATTAGGCTCCTGGAAGCTTTAATACTCTTGCGGTGCTTAAAATGTCATTTTAAGTATTATAGCCTTTTTCAAGTAAAATAATTCCATATTTATATTTACATTATCAACTCCTTTTCAGCCTCTACTGAGGTAGTTGGGTGGTACAGTGGATAGAGTCCTAAAGTCAGGAAAACATGATGAGTTCAAATCCAGTCTCAAGAATTTCATGGTTGTGAAATGCTAAGCAAGTTATTTTGCTGTTTGTTTTGTTTATAATTTCCTCATCTGTAAAATGAGGATAATAATAGTACCTACCTCCCAGTGTTGTGAGGATCAAATGACATAATATTTGTAAAGCATGTAGCATAGTATCTAGCACATAGCAGGTACTATATAAACGTTAGTTCATATTACCATTATTATTATACAAACATTAGCTATTACTGTTATTATTATATGAAAGTAGCTATCATTAAGAAAATATTGCTATTTATAAGTTGGTTTGCACTAAGGAATAAGTAAAACACGAACAAATAATTTTCAATTTTTTGATGCAGACCTGTGATCATCGGCACAGGGCATTTCCTAAGGGAAAATTCGCTCTATCAATGCAGACCACATCTGTTCTGCAACTTAATCTTTTTTTTTTGGTGAGGCAGTTGGGGTTAAGTGACTTGCCCAGGGTTACACAGCTAGTAAGTGTCAAGTGTCTGAGGCCGGATTTGAACTCAGGTCCTCCTGAATCCAGGGTTGGTGCTTTATCCACTGTGCCACCTAGCTGCCCCTGCAATTTAATCTTTTTTTTTTTTTAAAGTGAGGCAATTGGGGTTAAGTGACTTGCCCAGGGTCACACAGCCAGTTAAGTATCAAGTGTCTGAGGCCGGATCTGAACTCAGGTACTCCTGACTCCAGGGACGGTGCTCTATCCACTGCGCCATCTAGTTGCCCCTGCAATTTAATCTTAAAGAACTGCCCTAGTACTGACCAATTAAGTGACTAGCCCAGGGTCATACATGAAAATCAGGAAGTGAACTTAGGTCTTCCTCTAACAACTAGGTATATATACAATGTGAAAACACAGAAAAGCTAGATGAGCTTCAAAAAGGGGTTTCCTTATACTTCCTCCATGCAATACCCCTCTCCCAACATAAGAGATAATGAACAAATAAGGTACATTTGACAATAAAGAAAACCCTTTTTTTGGTAAAAGATGTCATTTCTATTACTAACCTGAAATATTCTTCTAAAACATATCACGCTTTTTTCATGTAATAATGATAGAATACTGAAATCAATTAGGACTAGGTAAAATGCATTCTAATAACAGTGATTTCTGTCCTTCTTGGATGTAGGGCAAGAATAAATGAAAAACATTTATTAAGTGCTTACTATATCCAAAGCACTGTGTTAAGTGTAGTGAATACTAATTTAAATGAAGACAGTCCTCACTCTCAAGGAACTCACATTCTAAGACAGGGAGATAAAAGAAACAGGAGGTTTCAGCATTAAGTCAAATGGAAAGCCCCTACAGTCTTTCAGAGTGCAAAATATTCCTCTTGGTTGTTTCTTAGAACATTCATGCAAAATTTTTCTTCGTCAAAATATTTTTTGAGGTTCCACTTGAATTTACATTCCTCTGTGCACTATGCATCTTAAAATAATACAAAAACATATATGAAAACAGGAAATAATCATAAATAACAATGCTTCATTTCCCTCATCTCTGGTTTAAAAGCAGCTGAGGGTTTTCCAGGTTGATATTAATCATAAAACCAAATTAATATATGACAGGCTAGAACCTCCAAGAAAATTTAGGGGTTTACCAAATGCAAAGCAACTTAGAAACCAAGACAACAACCTCTATATAAAGTGTGATATATGACCTTGACAGACAAGTTCAGGTTACGGTACACACTACACTCAATATGTTATGCCACACCTTCAAAGAACTCTGACCACTGATTTGGAGTAAAAACTCAACATGCCCTCACAGACTTATTTCTGTTTTATATTCCTTAACAACAACAATAACAAAAAAACCCTTACCATTAGTATCTGAACTTGACTGGAAATTTGGGGGAATTTTAATACAATGGATGTCCTACCCTGAGTAGATGTACCAAAATTTTCTTTATTATCTAGTACTAAAATAGCTGATTTGAAATTAAAAATAATTATGTGATATAAGGCAATCTAAAAGAGGATGCATTTGGTAGATAAAAATCAAATCCATAAAATACAGATCCTATGTAATGAAAACATTAATAAACTAAATTTGATAAAACCATAAAACTGTAAAATCTACCTAAATCCTTTTCTGATACTTTACCATGAAATGAAAGGCTATACCAGCAAGGTGCAAACTCAACTATGCTGGAGATGACCGAAGAAGTCAAGACAGAATGTGTCTGCTTGCTGAAGTTTCATCATTAGTGGGCTAGCCATGAGGTGATGAATTCACTGGTTGTGGCCCTAACTCCACCTGTGCCCTCCCATTTCTGTAGTGGTAGAGCAGCAGAAAAAGGGACAGAGAGTGCTAAGAATCACACAGTCATTTTTGGATTATCTATTAAAAATTAACTTATCTTTTGGTATTCCCTCTGTAACAAATGGACATACTCTTGGAACAGGGGTTCTTAACTTGTTTTTTGTCATGGAGCCCTTTGGAGGTACACGGACTATGGGTTAAGAACCCCTTAAGAGGAACTGAGCCTTCAATCTCCTCATCTCTCATGACTACTGCACTCCACCTCAGTCACACACACAGAGGAAGGTTAAACCCTCTTGATCCTGACATCATCCACCAGGATTTCACTTTCATGATCACAACCTAACTTTCCATATATCCTTAAACTTTCTAATTGTATTTTCTATCCCACTGTTCTCTTCTATCCTTCCATCTATCGGTATTTTCCCAGGCCTTCAGCCTTGCTCTAAGTTTGCTTTCAATCCTTTCCAATTCGAGTTCTTTAAGATCAACTCTATATTATCCTTTGTTCTTGATCTCTTTGTTCCCTTGTTTTACTTTTTGTTGCCTTTGTCTCAACAAAACTTATCCTGGGATTACTCCCACCATCTACCTCCTCCAGTCCTGTTCACATATTACTTAAAGGAGCCAGAGGAAGACATACAACAAAGGTGATTGGATCTACTATAAATTTATGAAATCCAATCTCAACTGGGTCCTGACTGTAGCACAATAGTCCTTTACACCCCCTCAACTGATTATCTATCTCATTCCTCCAAACAGCCGTTTCAAATCTCCTACATGTCACACTGTCCTCTACCCTATTCTGCTAGTCCTCACCCCCCACACCCTCACTACACCAGAGGTAGCCTTATACTTTACTAAAAAAAAAAAAAAAGGACATTAACAGGGAGTCTCCTCTTATGCCTCATCTCACTATACATCCTATGACATCATCCCCATTCCCTATTTCTTTACTCTATTCTCTGGTGATGAGAATGCTCTTTTCCCCATCAAGCCTCTTTATCTCATACCCTTCCTACTTCTCTGGCAGATTGTCTCCACAATCATCTCCTCTCTCTGATCTTTAATCTTACCTGGTCTACCGGTTCCTTTCATGCTACCTACAAATATAGCCAAGCCTTTCCCATCAAGAAAAACCATGACAATATGTGACTCCTCTGGTTTTTTCTCACAATCCTTTAAAAAGTCTATCTATATTTAATGACTCCACTTCCTCTTTTCTCTTAAATCTCAACTCCTTCTTGTAAGTTGGCTTCTTCCTTAATCAATTGACAGTGCTAACAAAACTACCAATGGCCTCTAAATTGCCAAGTCTAATTGTCCACATCCTTCTTGACATCTTAGACCACCTTCCTTTCTCCTCTCTGGGATTTTGTCCCATTGCTCTCTTGGTTCTCTTTTGCTGAATAATCATCCAGCCCAAACCTCCTATTTTGGGTGTACCAAAGGCTTTATCCCTTCTCTCTACATTTTTTTTCACTTGGTGATCTCAGTTGCTCCAATGGAGCACATGACCCTCTGGATTCAACCCTAATCTTCTTCCTGAGTTCCAGGTTCACACTGCTCACATTCACATTCTGATCTAGGTTTTTTGTAGGCATTTTAAACTCAATATATTCAAATCAGAATTCACGATCTTTTCCTCAAAACAACCCCTCTACCAAATTTCCTTCCAGTGACCAAGATGTGTGGCTTTGGTGTTATCTCCTGTCACGTACTCTATGTTGCCAATTAATTGTCAAATAATTGTCACTTCTGCCATGACAATTTCTCTTATATCTGTCCCTTTCTCAACACCCACAAAGCCACTACTGTTGTCACTTCTGATCTAAACTAATGCAAGAGACTCTACTTTGTTCCCTGTCTCATATTTCTCTCCATACCAATATATCCACTATAAAGTTACCAAAATGATTCTTTTAATGTGCAGGTCTGAATATGTTCCCCCACCTCAATAAATTTCAGTAGCTCCTTTTTAACTTCTGGGATTAAATATTAACTTCTCCATTTAGCACATAAAGTCCTTCAGAACCCAGTCCTAAACTCCCAATGGTTCAAACTGGCCTACTCCACGGTATTCCATCTATCATCCTTCTGCATTTACACCTCATCTCTGTCTCTTTCAAGATTCAGTTCAAGTGAACCTTCAACAAGGTCCTTCTTGATCCCTCCAACTGCTGGTGTTCTGTAAAAGGTATCCAAAATTCTTAAGTGTTAAATTCTTAGTTTAAAGCTATTCAAGCTTTAGTAACAATACTAACATTTTTGGGGCTATATATGTGTATATTTTGTGGTTGTTGAGTCCTTTCAGTTGTGTCAAACTCTGTAACCCCATTTAGGGTTTTCTTGGCAAAGATACTACAGTGGTTTGACATTTCTTTCTGTAGTTCAGTTTACAGATGAGGAAACTGAAGCAAACAGGGTTAAGTGACTTGCTCAGGGTCAGCCAGCTAGTAATTATCTGAGACAAGATTTTAACTTACAAAGAGGAATCTTTCTGACTCCAGGTCCAGCAATCTATCCATTGTACCATCTAGCTGTTTGTGTATATACATGTTATCTGCAGTATCTAGCTATGGGAAGGGTGAACAGAGCTGTATGTAAAGACAAAAGGTGTCTATACAACTCATACCTTCATTTCCAAATACATCCCTTCCCCATTCCATAACCAGCAAGCTATCCCTCACAAGAAAGATCAAAATAGAAAGTGAAAAACTAACCAGTTCAGCAAAACCAAACAATAAATCACGTTTGATAGTACATGCAATGTTCTACCCCTGCCATCCTCCTGCCTCTGCAAGGAACAGAGTGTATTTTCTTATTTTATCCTAGGACCACGATTGATTATTATTATTTTTTTTTTACAGGGCAATGGGGTTAAGTGACTTGCCCAGGGTCACACAGCCAGTAAGTGTCAAGTGTCTGAGGCCGGATTTGAACTCAGGAACTCCTGAATCCAGGGCCGGTGCTTTATCCACTGCGCCACCTAGCCGCCCCCACGATTGATTATTAATTACACAGTGCTCAGTTCTTTTTTTGTTTCCATTTATATTGTTATAATCATTATATTTGTATTATATTTGTTTACTTCACTCTGCATCAGTTTATGTATATATTTATCAGCATATCAATCGTGTGTATATAAACATATGTATATATATATATATATATATACACACACACATATGTACATCAGTTTCTTTAAATGTTTGTATTTCTGATTTAGAGTAATCTCTGTCCCATTCATGTACCATAATTTGTATAGTTATTCTTCAAATGATAGGCACCCACTTTGTTTACAGGAAGTACTTTACTACTAGAAAAAGTACTACTATAAATATTTTAGGGAATATAGTATCTGCTTTTTTGTCTTTGACCTCCTTAGGACACATAGGTAAAAAGAGTATTTAGTTACTTTGGGGCAAGGGGCAAAATTCCAAGTTGCTTTCCTGAATAACTAGAAAGATTCACAGTACCACATATAATTTAAGAACTCTGTGTGTGTGTATGTGTCTTTCTGCCCATCTAATATACTTCCATTTTTTGGGGGGGAGGTCATCTTTGATAATCTGAAGACATAAAATGAAACCTCAGTTGTTTTGATTTGCATTTTTCTTATTAATTAGTTGTCTGATAGAACCTTTTACATGATTGTAAACAGGCTACAATTCTTACTTTGAGATCTGTTTGTATATATCCACAGAGGAAAAGTTTTCATCATTACATATTTATTTTAATTCCCTGTATATGTTGAATTTCAGATCCTTTTCAGAGATATCTGGTGTCATGATTTCCCCTCACAATTGAAGGCATCTATTATTCTAAATTTAGTGATATTATTTCAGCAAAAACTTTTCCATTTAATATGATAAAAATAATCGATTTTGTCTTTTGTAGTCATTTCTATCCTTTGCTTGAGAATTGTCTTCCTAGTCATATAGCGTTGTAGGTTAACTGATAATCATAATTTTTTTTTGTTTGTTTAGCATTACCTTTAAAAGGTCCTAACCATTTTGAGCTTATTGTGATGTCTAAGTTGTAAGGCATTGGCTTAAATATAATTTCTGTTAAAATGTTTTCCAAATTTTTCCAGTAGTTTTTGATAAACAGAATTCCCCCTGAAGTAATTGATGATCTTGGGTTTATCATCCACTAAGTTAGATTGTTCTTACTTCTTTCTTATCTAGCTGGTTCCACTAATCTACTTTTTGCTCAGTCTCAGGCTCACTAAATGGGTGCATCTGAACTGGGGTGATGAAGGACTGAAGCGAATGTCTCAAAGAATCTACCGCCACCTACGACCTGGGGGCATTCTGGTTTTAGAGCCCCAGCCTTGGTCATCCTATGGCAAGAGGAAGACACTCACGGAAATCATCTACAAGAATTATTATCGAATTCAGCTGAAACCTGAGCAGTTTAGTTCCTACCTAACATCCCCTGAGGTTGGCTTCTCCAGCTACTAGCTTGTAGCCACACCCCACAACTCTTCCAAAGGCTTCCAGCATCCTGTGTACCTGTTCCACAAGGCTAATTGCCCTACTCACTGAGGAGCCCTTCAAGGACAATGATCAGAAGCTGCTCTGTTACTGAGGACCTGTGGGGGGGAGAGTTCTACACACAGTTTACTCCTCTTCCTGATACCTAATTTGTTTTCCTGCCAAAATCTTTACCAAGGAGCCTACCAACCTCCAGCACCTAAGCATTGGACATAATTGGGCTAAAAGGTTGTCATCTCTTTCTCCCCACAGCCTTGTAGGCTGGATGTTATGTATCATGAACCCTTGCTTTTTAGTAAGGGGAACTGGGTGTCTGAATCTCAATTGCTCTGGGTCTTCCCTTTTTGTCTCTTCCCCATCTACCCCTTCGATTCCTAGCCCCTGGTGGGCACCCTGGCCACATTTCAGTGGACCAATTTAGGATGGGTATCACCAGATGCTGCAGAACTCCCCTCTAGATTGTCCTTGTGTGATGGGGGGAAGAGAGGGTCTGGGGTGAAAGCAGTACAATAAACCTGATATTGAAGGCAGTGACCCCTAAAAATTTTTTAAAGTTAGTACCACCTAGTTTTGATGATTATTGTATTATAGTACAATTTCAGGTCTGGAATGGCTATTCCTTCTTCATTCCTACTTTTTCACAATTTCCTTTAAGATTTGAGGTCTTTTGTTCTTCTAAATAATTTCCAACATTGTCTTATCTAGTTTTATAACTACTCTTTTGGTAGTTTGGCAAAGCACGAAATCTATTAATTTGTTAAGGTAGTATTGTCATTTTTAGAATACTGTTAGCCTAACTATTCATAAAGAAAAAATCAACTGGATGAAAAATACCTTTTGTCCTGACCACAGATACAGATGGATGGACAAACTATAGCACTGAATTGGACCAAAAGTGTGTATATATGCATATATACATACATATATGCACACAGTATTAATCCATTTATATATATATTATGGATAAATATTGTATTTGTGTGATAAATTAGCCCTAGAAATTAACTGGTAGAAAAGAATACAATAGATTGAATGAGAAATTTTAATTTTAATAAGCAAAGATTCTGTTTGAAAGCTAAATCCATATTTTTAATGTTAATATTCTTGTAGTGATACTATATTGCTATGACTTGTGGAATATCAAAATCTACAAAGAATCAAAATTGTGTATAACCTAAAGGACAATGGAGAAAATGGCAAACATTACTAGGATGCAACAAATTATGAATAAGGAACTGCATAGAAGAAGCAGTATAAAGGATGTCACCAGGGAAATGCATCATTAGACAATAAAGTGAACAAGAGTGAAGGAGACTTACTAGTAGCCTGTATACTTCATCGACATGCACACAAGGTCAAAGAGATTTGAAGGAAAGCCTCTAATGTACTAACTACAAGGATGGGCCTTTCTATAACAGATTTACAGAAGGATATGGTGCAAGAGCCACCAGGGATGAGCATGCATGGATAGATTTCAATCTGTACCATTTGAAGGTAATACCTACAGCAATGAGAGAGAGAGAGCGCAGAACCACTGATGTATTAACAAGGAACTCTTAAAATTTTACAACAGCATTCTATAGGGAAAAATTAGGTGCATGACAAAGTATGATGATTCTAATTTATTTTACTTATTGCAAATGAATTACAAATCACTTGAGGTTAGGAATAATGACATGTTTTCTGTATTTCTAGGTATATATCAGTGCTTTAAGTAAATGTTCGTAACTATTTTCAGGGCTAGGTTGCAATATGACTACTGGAATGTACTAAGTGATTTTATGCCATGAATATATAATAGTTACAATGCTTAGCACACTGTTGCAAAAAGGTAATCTATATTATTCATTTAAAAATAAATCATATTAAAAGTATAGATATTTGGATATTTATTAAAACCCATAGTTCTAAATTTTTAAAACTCCCTAAAAATAGACAAGTGAATTTTTTTCTAATTTTCTGAAATTTGTTGCTAATGTGATTTTACTAGTAATTTTGGATACGTCCTACTTTGATGCTTCATTATGACACAGAGGTGATCCTAGGTTTTTTTTAGCCTTTGCCCAGTGATAAAATGCATATGTACCATTTAAGGACTAGCCCAAGAGTTGCATAATCAGATTAGTCACAATGTTTTAATATTTTTGGCCACAACAACTCATTAAAAATAAATGAGGGGGGCAGCTAGGTGGCGCAGTGGATAGAGCACCGGCCCTGGAGTCAGGAGGACCTGAGTTCAAATCTGGCCTCAGACACTTAACACTTACTAGCTGTGTGACCCTGAGCAAGTCACTTAACCCCAATTGCCTCACTAAAAATAAATAAATGAATGAATGAATGAATAAATAAATAAATAAATAAATAAATGAGGGGCAGCTAGGAGGCAAAGTGGATAGAGCACTGGCCCTGGAGTCAGGAGAACATGAGTTCAAATCCAGCCTTAGACACTTGACACGAACTAGCTGTGTGACCCTGGGAAAGTCACTTAACCCTCATTGCCCCACCTCCCCCTCAAAAATGAATGAATTTAAGTAGATGCACTGAAAATTAATTTGGTTTTAGATGCTTTCAATTAAAATATCTTTATTGCTTTATTTGCCAAAGTACTCGACAAAAGAAATCACCCATTAACACGCTCAAGAACACTGTTCACATTAATAGTGTAGAAAGCCAATCATTTTTTTTCCACTAGAAAACCACCCAATTCACTGGGACTTTCCACATTTTTTGCCTATATAGTCACTTGATATTTTAGTGGCAAAAATATAACAGCATTACTACTTAGAGTTATAATCAGCTTATACTGTCTTATAAATTAAGAGCCTTATTATTATATGGAAAAATAGTAAAATTGAATTAAGGAGTATTTTTTCCACATTAAACAATGGCCTAAGATATAACCTAAGCAAAGTGCCTTATTTAATTTTTTATTTTATTAAAAGGAAAACTTAGATTATCTTTGGGGTTCAAATAAGACACAGAAAAACAATATGGCTTAATATGCACTTGAACCAAATAGTCTTTCAACACAAGTCAACCCTTCAATCAAGATGACAGGAAGTTCTTGGTGCCTTCTCATGCTGTTTCTGAGTACTATATCTTACCAATTCAATATCCTTTCTTGAAAGTTGTATAAGAGGCTGAGAAAAATGCTCTCTTCCCTGCTCTCCTTAACTTCTCTTTCTTATTTCTAATTTCAAGATGTTCTTTAATGGCTTCTCATTGGAGAGTCCTCAAACTCAATAAAGCCAGGCTGTGTTGAAAGTAAGGTGAACTCTTTAGAGGATAAACACATGTTGTATGATATGCATAGCACCCATTAAACAGACTCAATTTCATTTTGATCTCTAAAATACCCATTTTGGAATTGAAGATAAGTGCTTTAGTAACTAAACAGTAAGAATAACAAAATTTTGCCTCTTCACATTCTTTTTAAAAAATAGGTCCTTTTGTAATTTTCCTTGAACATAACCAGATAACAGGATAAATGAAATAAATATTCTTGATTACTAGCCTGGGTATTAATGGTTCCAGGTTTAGTGATTATTTTACAGCTGGGTCAAGGAAACAGATCAGAAAGTATAATAAAAAGAGAAATATATAATTGTATCCACTGACTTCATGATTACATGCCAGACTGAAGTCAATGAGAATTTTAATGAGATTATCCAAAGGCAAAATTCAACTTATGATGCTTGCTTCTAAACTCATTTACAAAGAATTTTGTTGTTGTTGTTTGAATCTATGATTTTTTTGGTTGAAGGAACTCAATGAAGGAAACTTCTCCTAGCAATACAAAGCTGCAACTGATCCGTGGCATATAGTCTTAGAAAATTGTTTCAGGCATTGAGACATGAAGTGACTCGGCCCAGAATCAAACAGACAATATATGTGCCAGAAGATTTGAATCCAGGTCTTTCCAACTCACGGACAGTTCTGTGTTCATTACAGCACATTACTTCTACAAGGAACATAAAGAGTATATAAAAATGTATCCAGATTATTCTTACCTAAAAGAGAGCTTTATCATGTCACGAGCTATAAAATAGAAAAGACTAAACCTTCAAAAACCAACAGGATGTTTTGGGGTTAAGATGCCACTAGATTTTATATTGCAGTCTCAAAATCAGAGAGAGGCAATAAAGCCAATTTTCACTCTTCACAACATTTTCCTTGGATACTACTTCTGGCAAATACTTGGTTTTAATTATGTACTCCTTGGTGTCATCTAAAAACATCAAAAACCAATGTGGTGACAAAATGAAAGTAAAATTAATAGTATATGGGAAACAAAGGGAAATACACAGTTGCGTAAATGTACTATCCTTGGGCAATCTGAGGTGCTTTCATTAGATGTTTTGATAACATGTCTCACAGAGGTCTTTTTGGATCTTTCATTTTCAGTGGAATGGCCAAAACCTGAGATTGCTAACAATGCTATCTTCCTATGTGATGTCAATTTAATTTTCTTTAAAGATTTTCTTCTTCCTTCTTTTTTTTTCTATTCTACTTTATCTTGAACTGAAGGAGGGATTGAAGGACATAAACATTTACTAAGTACCTACTATATGTAAGGCACTGAGCTAAGCAATTTACAAATGTTAACTCATTTGATCCTCACAACTTTTCAAGGTAGACATTATTATCTCCATTTTGTAGTTGAGGAAACTGTAGCAGACTGAGCATAAGCCACTTGCTCCAGGGGTCACACAGCTAGTAAGTGTCTGATGCCAAATTTGAACTCAGGTGTTCCTGACTCCAGACCTAGCACTCTATCCATTATACCACTTAGCTGTCTTAAACATTTTTCCAACTCCTTACTTTTCTTCTTTCTGCATTACGATCTTATGAGATGGGAACCATAAATTTGAAAACTCCTAAATAGGACAATTGCAGGTGATGATTAGTAGCCAAAACAGAATTTATTTGTTATTAGAATTCATATTTTCTTACAGGTGTTTTGCTTCTACACCAAAACTTTACATAATGTTTTGTGACTTGAAAACCTTACAGTATTGGATTAAACAACCAACCAAAAAGCACTCATTAAACATCTATGTGCCACACACTATGCTAAGAATACAAAGATAAAAAATATGGTTCTTATCTTCAAGGAGCTTAAACTCTATAGGAGGAGATAATATATACATATAAAAGTATATACAGAATAAGAATATTATGTACAAAGTGTATATAAAGAGAGACACTAACAGCGAGGGGAAATGAGAATTGTATCATATAGGAAGTGGTGTTTGAGTGAAGCTTCAAAGAAAAATAACAACTCTAAATGGTAGAGTTGAATAGATAGTTCATTCCATTCATAGGGGACAGAGTGAACAAAGGCAAAGATATAGGACCTGAGTATTTTGTGTGAGGAATAGCAAGGACTGATTGGTTAGCTAGACCATCATTTGTGGGAGAGGGGGTAGCAATGTTTAATGATGCTAAAAAGGCATAATGGAACCAATATGTAAATGCTTTTAAAAACCAAACAGAGAAGTTTATATGTGATCCAAGGAATCACATAGAGGTGCCACTGCAATTTGTGGAGCATGAAAAATGACACTGGAAAATCCGTGCTTCAGGAATATCTGGGAGCCAGGTATGTGGAAGGGCAATTGTTGAAGGTAGAGACTTAGGGCAATAAGACCAATTGGGGAAGCTATTGCAATAGAATAGTCAAGGAGTGATAGAGGCCTGAACTGGGATGAGTTTGGCTATATATGGTGAAAGAAAGGGACAGATAAGAGATGCTTTGAAGACAATCTGGACAAAATTGGCCACTGATAAGATATGAAGGGTAAAAGAGTGAGAAGTTGAGAATGACCTCAAGGCTGCAAACTTGTATGATTATGATACACTCAATAAAAATAGGGAAGTATGGAAGAAGGGTGGGTTTTGATGGAAATATAATAAATTCTGCTTCAGACATGGCATTTGAATGCATAAAGAACATATGGTTTGAAATGTTTTTATAATTACTTTATAAATTTATAATTGTTTTATAAATGGTGGGACAGAGAAATTATGGTCTAGGTAAAATATCAACTAGTCATTGAGTAGTAGAAGTAGGATTCAAATACTTATTAAATACTCTTGATTCTAAGTCCAAAGATCTTTCTACTCTGAAACCTCAATATTATTTATATTAATGCAAATAAAGTATTTATTAGCAATGACAATTTGCCATTTTTGCTTTAATGAAATATATACTCTTAAGTCCATTTTCCATTCAGGAACAGCAGAGATAGGGAGGGAAAATGTTGGGAGTGTTCTTTTCAAATTCTCTAAAAACCATCAATAAATTAAAAAGCATTTATTCA
This sequence comes from Dromiciops gliroides, assembly GCF_019393635.1. Classification (NCBI taxonomy): domain Eukaryota; kingdom Metazoa; phylum Chordata; class Mammalia; order Microbiotheria; family Microbiotheriidae; genus Dromiciops; species Dromiciops gliroides. The sequence continues at coordinate 558,255,269 of NC_057862.1, read as the reverse complement.
AAATAGTACCACCTGCCTCTTGATCTGCAAACATGTGATCTTGCAAATAATTTAATAAAAGAAATCAGTGGCTCATATAGGCTTTAACTCATAAACCTAAAAGTAAGTGGTATCTGGGTATCTGAAACTCAATATTCTATATAGCTGAAAGAAGCAGGCACTGCTAAGTGTATTAAGGATGCGTGAAAGCACCTGTTGTCACACCAGGACTGCAAACCTCATTTTATTATCGGAACACAGAATAAAAGCAAGGCTGCTTCTTTTTGTCTGATGATTACAGAATACAAATCCCTAGGTCATTTTTTTTCTACAGAGATCAATATAACGACATAACTGTCCCATTTTATCAGTGTATGTACAGCTGCCAATGGTCAGATTCAGTAATTATCTAGCTTGTTTCACAAAGTAGGAGGTCATGGAGGGATAAATAACTGGGGGAAAGGTTACATGTTACCAAGCAATGCTCCCTCAGTGCTTTGTTACAGTGCTAATCTTATTCAAAATGATAAAAAATGCCCATTTTAAAAAATAACTACTAATGAGCTTTTTACTTTTGCACTTTGAGAATGAAAAAATAATTACACTTACCTGGACTTTTGGTCATTTAGTAATGACAATCAATTCCCTCAATTATGAGAGGATAAAGAGGTCATAGCATTTCCTCAGGAAACAATTATCCAAAGTTATGCTGAAGAGGGAATAAATAGCATTGAAATAGAATGCTGGCATGATAGGATAAGAGTTGCAGCCATGCTGCGTATGCTGGAGTCTGGAAAAAATAAATTTAAGAATTTACTCTCCCCTCTGACAATGACCTAGTTCGATGACTATATTTGATTTTATTATAAAAATTACAGTTAGTCAGAAAATTCAAACATGCTTGGCATTCCTGCCACAATTTGTCTACCACCTACCTTCTTCCTTCCCATTATTCTCTATGATTCAGTCAAACTGGTCTATTAGCTGCTGCCTATACAGGACATTTAAACTCCACAGCCTCCAGCTCAGTCCTCAGCAGAGGCCGGTAATTCCTTCCTAAAGAGCAGAGACCTTTAACTCAGCACCAACAGAAGCCTCTCCAGCTCTGCTCCTGGGGTCTGTGGCCAAGCAGTATGGAAAGCAACGGTTTAACTTTTTTTTTTTTTAACACAATTTTTTTTTCCGTTTCAGAGCTGGGTACTGGGTTTCTGGTAGTGAGAAGCCCTTACACTAACTTATGTTTCAGGACATTTCCCATATCTTTGTCTTTGCACTGTAGGCCATAACCTGGCCATGACCAGCAGCCCAGTAATCACCAAACTACTCTGGAGTTCAAGGTTCCCCAAATTCTACAATTCCTCAACTATTTTATGCAAATGAATGGCCAGTAGAGAGGAACTATCTTCTGTCCCTAGGTCAAGTCTTTTTTCTAAACTGATTTTTGACATGCAAAAGAGCTATCAATGCCTTATACCTTTTCAACAAGGGTCAGGACATTTTTTCTATAAATAACCAGATAGTAGATATTTTGGCCTTTGCCAGCCAAGAGGCCAAATCAAAGATACTACTACATAGCTACTAATATAACAAGAGAGAAAATAATAATCACTAAGTACACTTTTTTTTTTGTAATAAAGGTCTACTAATGAAAAGAATGGAATTCTTTTTGGGGAGGATAGCATTTTGTTTAATTAGGGTTCAAACTCAGTGTTCCTTATCAAAATCAATTACAAATGTTTATCTGTAAATGCTGACATGTTGAAATTTCAGGTATTTTTTACATTAAAAATGTCTTTTCATACATATAGGTACTGCAAAATATTGGAAATAATCCATCAGTGTGTGATTTTAATTTAGTATAGTCATTACATGAGAAGAAAAGTAGAATTAGATAAGATTCTTTTCTTGATATTTGCCTGTCATTACATTGCAAATTAATCACTCCCAATTAAAGGATTTTGGAATGCGGAAATTTCTTTTGCACTTGTGTGCAGATCTGTCAAAGAATGCTGGAACTGTAGTTTGAGCTCAGAAAACATATCCTTGGCAAATTAGTGTGAGATCAGAGATCTCACATTTAAACAGCATGTGAAGTGTGTATAAAGCAGCCTGACATTACTTGTGATTCAAAACACATTAGTTGTCATTTAACTTACTGACGTTTTTAAAGTTTTGCACATAACCACTGTTTTGCTTTCCTCAGCAAAAACTAATTCCCAAAGCAATTCAATGTTTGATAAAAGTTGCTGAGGGAAATTCTTCCTGTTCAGAAAAATTTAAATTTTGGCCTTGAACTAAAAAAATGTAATAGAAACTTTATTTTCTTCTGTTTTTGTTTTACCATGATGGATATTCACTGGTAATTAAAAAAAAATGTTGAAGTACAAAGGTACACACGGTACTCAAAAAAATGTCCAGTTGACCACTGTTGTGGGAAAGCAGCCATAGAAAGTATGGTTGTGTTCCAATAAACTTTTATTTCTAAACAGTGTAATTTAATTTCATGTACTTTTCATATATCACAGAATATTCTTCCAGACTTTATTTTTAAGCATTCAAAAATGTAAAAACTATTGTTGGCTCATTGGCCATACAAAAATGGGACACAGGCATACGGGTGGTATTTTGCTGACCCCTGCTTTAGAATGTTAGGAATAATCCATTCATACTTGATATGGGCTCACCAGGATGAGGGAGGAATGAGCTACTCACATCTGAAAATGGGCTCATCCTCTAGAAAGTATAAATGCAGACTGAGTGGGGCAGTTTTGTGTGTGTGTGTGTGTGTGTGTGTGTGTGTATATGTATTTATCTTGCCCCCCCCCAGGATAGGATCTACACATTTTTAAATCTGAAAGGGTCACACCATTACACATAAACAGTTAAATGCAAGCTTACATTTAACTATTTAGGACTTCAAATTTCATTTTTTCTACTACATTATATTAATACACAATTGTACTTTAGAGCATGATGGGTTCTTAACCTGGGGTCCTTAAATTTTTTTTCATATTTTGATACTTTATTTTAACACAATTGGTATCCTAAGTGTTTTGTTTTGAGCTATTTAAGCATCATTCAAAGAAGTTGAAAGCTTCCCTAGACTACCAAAAGGGTACATGACACAAAAAGATTAAGAACCCCTGTTCTAGGTGTTCATTTTTCTATATGAGGTACAGCATTTTGACAATTTAATTCATCTCAAAAATTTTAAACTATTTTTTAGAAGAGAGGCAACTTCAGTTTTAAATAAGCTTATAAGGTGAACAGGGAGGCCATCCATAGTTCAAATTATCTACATAACTAAATTAAAGCTCCTTCCTTAAAGGAAAACTACAACGCACATTTAGAAAATGGACTGCAAAGATGAGAAACTGGCTTCTTTCTTTAACATTATTAAAACGAATCGAAATCTATGTCTTAAAATAGAGATTCCTAACCTCAGGCTCCTTTGCTGGATCTTCATCCAGGTCATACCCAATAATGGTGGCTGTCCCAGAGGACTTTTTCCTGGGGCCTCTTCTCCCTCTATACTATTTCACTTGGGGATTTCATCAGCTTCCATAGATTTAATTACCTTCTCCATGCTAATGATTTTTAGATCTACTTATCCAGCCCTATTTTCTATCCTGACCTTTAGTCTAGTTTTGCACTGCTAACTGACTATTGGACATCTCAAATTGATATCCTATAGATACCTTGAATTCACATGCCCAAAACTAAACTCATTATCTTCCTCTAAAACCATCTCCTCTTCATACCTTCTCTGTTACAGTTGAGGCATGTTATCCTCTGACTGGCATTCACAGTCTTTCATAAACTAGCTCCTACCTTTCCAATCTTCTAATTTAATCACCTCCATGTGCTCTGTGATTCAATAACACTGGTCTCTTTGCTGTTCCTCTCAAAACACACTCCGAATCCAAACTGGGTATTTTCATTAGCCTGGAAGGAATTCTCTTCCTCCTCATCTTTGCCTCCAGGTTTTCCCTGCTTTGTTCAAGTTCCAGCTAAAATCTTTCTACAAGAGGCCTTTCTTGATTCCCTTTAATGCTAGTGCCCTCCCTCTGTCATATATTATATTTCTTTTACATTTCCCTCTTGGAAGCAGGGACTATGTTTTGCTCTTCTTTGTATTCCCAGCACAGTGCCTGATACACAGTAGGTGCTTAATAAATGTTTGTTGACTGATGAAACCTATGGAACCCTTCTCAGAATAATATTTTTAAAAAATTAATAATTGTAGGAAATGATAAATTTCACCAGGGTTATTAAAAATAAATGTTTAATTTTTTTCATTCAAATTCACAGACATCCCCAAACTATTCATAGTCCCCAAGTTAAGAGCTCTCCCTTTAAAATGTAACATACTATGGTTTTTTAAAAAAATGTTTTAAGTCTGAATATAAGAATCCGTACTGCCTTTAAAAATGCAAAACAAAAAAGCAAGCAAAATATACTGAATAAAAATATCAATAAAAATCCCAAACACAAATATTATCACTTCTCTGATTTATTATAAAACCAAAGTAATTTTGAAAGGATGAACTTAAAGATAAAATAATATTTGATCCTACAGTCAATAGGGAGATACGGGAGTTTATTGATTTGGAAAGTATCATAGAGAGACCTGCACTTGAGGAAATCACTTGGGAGCTCTGCGGAGAACGCATTAGAGAGAGGCTTGAGGCAGAAAGGTAGTATGCCATTAGCTATAATTAGAAAGAAACAATCAACACTTTCATATTCAATGGGATTCTCTGACATGTTAGGTTGGAAGGAATAACCTACTTTGTACAGAAACCAATACAGCTGATCTAGAAAAATTCTAGGCTAGAGAAATTTTCTTGGTAGGACAATTTATTTCCAAAACAATCAATTTTGGTCTTTTGTTTATTTGTGCTGAGAATGCTACACTGAATGAAATTTATTGTAACAAAGGTACTATTGGAAGCTGTGCTTCACAATTCACACTTATTTCTGTCTATCATAATTTTGAAACAATTGTGATATCTTATGGAAGAAGATTACTTTGTGGAATTTGTTTCTTAACTTAAAGCCCTGAAATTTAATTTCTAACAGCATTTAGGACACAATAAACATACTTATTCTTGGGCCTTGGGTTTTTTGGATGAATGACAGGGAAACTTTATTATTAGCTGAAAGGTGTGGGCAGCATCTTTGATTTTTATCTTTGGCACACCTGATATATGAACAGGAAGGTAACTAATGTTGCACTCATTCTCCTTATATTGAAGTGGTTTTGTGATTAGAAATCTCACAATCCATAACAGCCTCCATGAGGATGCCCTCAATTTGTGTACAGATGACTCATCTTTTGTAATAATTTAAAATGATGCTTATATAGTGCTTTGAGGTTTGTAAACTGGAGAAGCAAATGGCAAACCACTCCACTATCTTTGTCAAGAAAACTCCAAATGGGGTCATGAAGAGTCAGACACAACTGAAATGAATGAACAACAAGGTTTGTAAAAACATTACATGTTACTTCATTTGATCTTCACACAACCTGGTAAGGTAGGTGTTATTTCCATTTTATAGATCAAGAAGATGAGGCTCAGGGAGATTAAGGAACTTGTCCTTTACATAGCTATTTAGTGTCTGAGATAGTATTGGAACTCAAATCTTCCCATCTCTATGCTCAGCACTCTATCAACTAAGCTACTCAGCTTATATGTAGAAGAGAGGTCAATAGTTATGAATGTTGGTCATATTTTTAATACAAATGGCATCCCCAAATTTTCCTACCCCTTTGCTATCTTCTCCTTCACAGACTTTGTATATTAGTCTCTCAAAGCCCTCACAATTGTATGGACTCAAGCACAGATCTCTTCTAGACATTATGCCAACAAAATGCCACACATAAGGCAGGCAAGCTAGCTTAGCTGAAGCAATGAGGTTCCTTTTGGGAGTGACAGGAGGCAGCACATGCCAGGAAAGTGACACCGACACCATCACCATCACCATTATCCTCCCTCAGACCCTGATGATGGCAGCCCAGGATCTTAAGCCCAAGAGCCTTGGGAATGGCAGTGTCTCCCGAACCACCAAACCTACTTTCAACCCTCACAGCCATTACTGAGGGGAGAAGTCGTCATGGAAAGGGGTCCACTTTCCTTATCACCACCAACAATTACTGACCAACTGCCACCACAAGAAGCCCTGAGAGTGACAGTAGTCCCCAGAGCACCAGTCCAGTCCTGCTTTTAGCCCATGAAGTCATCCTCTGCAGAAGCAACTCCTATGGAGAAGGGGTCAGTTGGTCAATAAGCATTTATAAAGCACCTACTATGTGCCAGGCACTGTGCTAAGCCCGTGAAATAAAAATGGGCAAAACAGTGCCTGCTCTCAAAAAGCTCACAATTTAATGTGGAAGACAACATACTATGTATAAACAATCTAAGCACAGGATAAATAGGAAGTAATCAACAGAGGAAAGGCATCTCCATCAACTGTCAACCAACTGTCATACACGGCAGGGAATCTAGCTTGGATGAAGTAGCAAGACACTCTTAGGGAAAAGACAAAGCACCACCATCACTTTGACCACATCTCACGGATTCTAATAGACAGTCCAGGGGCCTGACCCCAAGAGTCTTGAGATTAGTAATGCTTCCAAGCCAAGCCATTCCTGGGAATGCAGCCTAGCAGGAGCTACAGCCACATCTACCAAGGCTCCAGAAAGTTCTTGTCACCAAAGGCTTTTGACACTGTTAGTTCTATATCAGAAACTTATAGGATTTTATCATTAGAAACTCCATTTTTATAAGACATTTCTTTGCAGTTACACCCTAAGGACCATGGGATTTTTCACTGGACTTGAGGCTGAAACCTTGAACAGAAGGTCTCCTCCATTAGAAGATGAACTCCTTGACAGCAGGAACTGATTTCTTATTTTGTATGTCCAGCTAATAAGCACAATGCTTCCCACATAGTAAGCATTTATTCACAGCCTTTGCTCCTATCCATGTGCTGCTGAAGAAAGGTGGAGAAAATCATGCAACTGATGTGACTGGGTCCAGTACAAATTTATGTCATACAACCTCAACTGGGCTTTCACTGCTACCACATATCACTCACGTCTTCTGCCACTTTCTTCACCCCATCTTACATGAAGAGGTGGCCTCACTCCTAAACAAAGCTAATCCCTCTACCCATTCCTCTACCTTCCATTTCATGTCTCTTCCAACAGATTGCTCTCTCTGCCAAACTCACTCTATCACATTTTCAATCTTTCCCTGTCTACTGACTCCTTCCCTACTGTCTACAAACATGCCCATGTCTCTCCCCACCTGAAAAAATTTCTCACTTGATCTTCCATTCCCACTAAGTATAGTCCTATACTTCTCTGCCCTGTTTAGCAAACCTCCTCAAAAAGGCCATCTGCAATAGGGGCCTTCAAGTTCATAATCTAGGAGTTTTTCTTGACTCCTCATTATCTATTACTCCCCATATCCAAACTGTTCCCAAGACTTGTCAATTTCATCCTCACAACATCTTTTGATTATGCCCCTTTCTCTCCTCTAACACTATGACCACTCTAGTATGGGCCCTCATCACCTCACGCCTGAGACACTGCAATAGCCTTCTGATCTACTTGCCTCTAGTCTCTCCCCATTCTAGTTAGCCTCTATTATCCTCCAACTATTCAGCCTCCAAAGTGATTCTCCTAAAGTCCAAGTCTGACCACATTACCCCCTACTCAGTAAACTCTAATGACTTCCCATTGCCTCCAGAATCAAATACAAAATGCTCTGTTTGGCATTCAAAGACCTTTATAACCTAGCCCCCTCCTACCTTTCTAGTCTTCTTATATCTTGCTCCCTGCTGAGTAGTCTTTAATCCTGTGACACTGGGCCCCTGATGTTTGTCTCTGTCTCTCTCTGGGTGCCCCCCGCCCCAATGAGGATTAAGTGACTTGCCCAGGGTCACACAGCTAGTAAGTATCAAGTGTCAGAGGCCAGATTTGAACTCAAGTCCTGAATCCAGGGCTGGTGCCACCTAGCGGGCCCCATCTCATGTTTCTCAAATAAGACACTCCATTTTTTGACTCTGGGCATTTTCTCTGGCTGTTTCCCATGCCTGGAATGATTTCCCTCACCTCCACCTCCTGATCTCCCTGACTTCCTTTAAGTCACAACTAAATCCCATCTTCTCTAGGAAATTATCCCCACTCCTCTTAATTCCAGCGCCTTCCCCTTTAAATTATTTTCTATTTATCCCATATATAGCTTGTGTGTACATATTTGTTGCCTCCTCAATTAGTTTGTAAACTCGAAGACAACTGTCTTTTCCCTCCTTTTGTATGCCCAGTGCTTACAATGCCTGGCACATAGCTGGCACTTAATAAATTTTTACTGACTGACTAAATGGTTCCTTCCTTCATCATTGATTCCTTCACATAGTTAGTCTAATCTAGCTGCTTTTCCTGTCTGTTTTCTCTAGTGCCATTTCTACCTCCCTTAAACACACGCCACATAGTACAACGTTAGGGGTCCAAGTATAGTGGTTCGGCTATTCCTGACAGAGATCACTGTTTGTTTTTTTGTTTTTTGTTTTTGTTTTTGTGGGGCAATGGGGGTTAAGTGACTTGCCCAGGGTCACACAGCTAGTAAGTGTCAAGTGTCTGAGGTCGGATTTGAACTCAGGTCCTACTGAATCCAGGGCCAGTAATTTATCCACTGCACCACCTAGCCGCCCCCTCACTGTTTGTTAAAATACACATTTTCTGTAAATCTTTCCCATTTTTCTTCTATTTGTAGAACTTTCATTTTCATCCCTGCATGCCACTGGGATGACTTTGCTTAGTTGGTTCTCTTGCCATTCTTTCCTTATGCTAGTTTTATCCTCCACTGCTTCTCTCTGCTTGATGGGATGAGAATGCTCACAATCATTCATTTTCCTTCTTCCTAAGATTTTATAGACCAGGTGTTGGAATCACCTGTCTGTGTTTGACAAGTTAATCAGATGTTGGCTGAACCAAAGTGCTTTCTGGGGTCCTTTGGTTATCTTTTAGTTAAACTTTTGTACAAAATAATAGTATTGATGTTATTTCTGTTGTTCATTTCCCATTTTTGATGTTGTTATTTGTTTAAATAATTCAGTGTTTGTTTTTAACTGAATTCCTTATATTTTCTCTTATATTTTCTATTTCCTTTCTTTTCATTCCTTCCCTTCTTTTTCCCACAAATTCTGATCTCCTGATCTGACACAGCTGATTCAGCAATGAGTCATACATCAATAACAAAGTTTTTCCTATCTGTTAAAATATATCTAGTACTTTATGATGCTATTTGGTGCTTTCCAAGTTCACCATTAACCAATTCTTCTTTAAAGGAAGTGTTCTTAATATTTGGTATGAGGTTTCTGTATAATCAATATGTCTTTGGTTTTTCTCCTTTCTTTTTCCTGACCCATATTTTCTCATATATTTCTCTCATCCTCACCTATTCCTGTTTTTCCACTGAAGTCACCAAGTATCAGAGTTTATGTGGAATAAATTTGGAGGATCTTACCAAGTTCTTAGGTGAATTTCTCTATTATTTTGTCTTCAGCAATCAAAGCTGGTGCCTGAGCTGAAATTGTTTTCATGGTGGTCTTCTTAGAAGTACTTCTCATTAGTAATGCAATATGTGATGACCAAATGTCCCATGAAAGAATGTTTATTTTCATGGGTGTATGATAAAACCTACTCTACCAATTTCTTTCTTGCATCTCCAAGCAATACCAATGAGCCATTCTTCCATTCAGATGTAACTTCCTACTTTTTTCTGGTACCATTTGTATCAAGAATATCAAGATTCCTACACATATGGATCAGTTACTATGCCTAAGTAAATATAGTTAGAATTCCATTAAGCAAATTTTTTTGTGAAAACCTCAAAAAAGGGAAAGTTGGTGATTGTTGATTTTTTCGAAGCTGTCAGGTTCAGCTTGAATTATTTCAGGCCCACAGTCTTTTTATTTTGCACAGTTATATTAAAAAGACCTCTATTTTATCAATGCTCAAATAATAAAATTGAAGACAACAGATCTTTCCTCATTACAAGTTTTGTACATTCTCTTTGTTCAAATTTGGTTCTTCACAAAGAGGTTAAATACATTTCTAATTGACCTAGAAAGTGAGTTTAAGTGACACAGCTATAAATATATGGTATGGATAAATGTTAAAGTTTTTTATCTAGGCCAGAAGTATCAGCAAAATAAATGAATTGCTATTTTTTACATTGGTGCTGAGGACACCTCCAATCAATTCTCTTCTCTTCTTAGAAATGCAAATAGTAGAATGTTTTTAAAAGGTTGATTTTATATTCTTAAATATATATTAAGTGGAAGAAAAATCCAAGGAAGAATAAAGGAAAACACATCTGATTTGGTTTATGGTATTTAAATTTCTATAAGGGGACTTGTGCTATCCAAAGGTCCTAAGGCAGAGATGATTTAAGCAGGAATCTGTCTACTTGATATAAAATGGCAATAAATGAAGAAGAAAAATGATGTTATAGTGGCCAACAAATAGCATACATACACACATGCAAAATTAAAATATATTCTTATAACAGACTCAAGAAAGCATGGGAGAATGGTGGTTCTTTTATCTTACATTGGAAAAAGGTGCTTTAGAGAAGGGATTTTTAACCTACACCCCACAGAACCCTGTGTAGTGAGAGGAGTGAGGAGTCTATGGATATATTTCGGGTCTATGAATTTGGATGTGAAAAATATGTCTTTATTTAAATATAAATGGTTTTCTTTATAATCTTATGAATTTTCTTTTGTGCATTTAAAAACATTATTTTGAGAATTGCCCCAAAAGTTTTGCCAGACTATCCAATGGATCCATAACACAAAAAGATTAAGTACCTCTGACTTAGAGTCCCCTTAATGTACTCCTCAGTGTCTTCTTGTTAAGCTCAGTAAGTACCATTTGATTTTGTGTTTTTATTAGAAGTACCTTATAATATCCACTGACTCTTCAAAGTTTGGAGGTGGTACTTACTGGGTTCTTGAGGGTTCCACCTTTAGAGTGCAAGCTCTAGAAGGTCCTGCTGAGCTAGAAAGGGTTTGAGTATGGATCTGGCAAACACTGTCTTGTCTGTGTATAAATCTAGCTAATAAGACAGTCTGTAAACCATGGAAATATCTACCAGTAACAAGGTCATAGGACCTTGAAGCACTGAAATGTTGGAAATGCATCATCCTAACAGGCTCAGGAGGGGAAATAAAGATGGACTGTTTGGAGAAAGACAGGACTAATTTAGATCCTGAGAGAGGATTCTTATTTTTTTTTCTTCAGAAAATGTTTCTATATGTAATGAAGATTAAAAATGAAAAATCTGAACATGTATGGAAGAAGTACTTAACTCATTCAATTTGTTACATCTCTGAGGTAAACTTGGAACCACTCTATTTGAGGAGGCCAAACAATGAGACCGCAATACTACCATGGTATATTGGAATATATTCTGGTTTTTGTTAAGAAGGATTGAGACTCTTTTGCCATTGCTACTTGGACACAATCAACTAGAATAAATACATAGCTAATGGGGCAGCTAGGTCATGCACTGGATAAAGCACCAGCCCTGGATTCAGGAGGACCTGAGTTCAAATCTGGCCTCAGACACTTGATACGTACTAGCTGTGTGACCCTGGGCAAGTCACTTAACCCCAAATACCTCACCAAAAAAACAAACAAAAAAACCCCCCCAAATAAACAAAAATACATAGCTAAGGATGTTGCCCATTTCTATCATCTAATAATAGCTATTAACCCTTGAGAGAAAAAAATCAATAATGATGTTGCTATTTATGCTATAGGATACCTCTTCTAATAATACTTTAGTTGGACAATAAATGACTTATTTCTTCATAAAAAAATTTTCATCAAATAATGCTAATTTTCCTTTGTTAAAGAAGGAGGCAACATTGCATATTGTCCAAAATCAGTAAATGATGTATGTCCAAGTCCTTCCTCTTCCACACAGTGGCCAGGTGAGCCATGGAAGTTGTTTGCACTGCCAGTGCCTTCGGTGATACTCTATGACAAGCAGAGCAGGAGGATTTGGTATGTATTTTCAGAAGGACTTTTCTAATTGGGAATTCTCTATACTATGAAACTGCAGATCAGTTTAAAAAAATACCATATGTATTATTATGTGTAGTTATTCTTTAAAAACATTACTGAGAAAGGCATCCCTAGGGTAAGAAAACTATTTCAGCCAGTAAGATGTTGATGTGAGCACTGCTTCTTGCTGCGACTTTAAAAAAAGAAAAGAAAAAAGAAAACTCCTTGTAAAAAAGCATTTTTTCAAACATGTGAAAAGATCAGACCAAAGAGCTTCAACCAGTTCTACTTATCATGGCATTATTAAACAAAGTGAATTTTGTAATTTCAAATTCAGGCCTAAATAAAACAGAACCGATTTGCTAAATACTAGAATTACTTAGAAATAGACTCTAAAATAGGTAACATATATTCAAACAGACCAAATTGGTCAAAGTACATAGTTTACTAAACTATGTGTAACATAAAAATTGATTTAAGAAGCATACAGAATTTAAATTTCAAGTTTCTGCCTCTCATATGATAAAACCAAACCTAACCGTAAAGCTCCTTCATGATACTGAAGCAGGTACTTCAGGCTTTTGTTGCTTTATACATGGGGCAAAAAAAAAAAATGCCTAATTGAAGAAGACACAGCATCAGCTTTTTAAAGCTGTACCTGAGCTGAATAGAAACATTTGGGAAATAAAAAGGGAGGAAAAAAGGAAAGGGAAAGGGAAATGGGAAATGGGAAGGGGAAGGAAAAGGAAGGAAAAAGGAAAGGGAAAGGAAATGAAAAGGGGAAAGAAAGAAGGGGAAAAGAAAAGAAAAGAAGGTGAAAGAAAGGAAAAATAGAAAGGGAGAGAAAAAGAAAGAAGGAAAGAAAAAAAAGAAAGAAAGCTCACTGGTTGGCAACAATCTTTAGATTCCAGCCTCCAGCCATACTGTGCAATCATGCTGTTTATTCCACTGTAACAATCAGGGAGACAGAACAGAACACCTGGTACTCTCAATTCTGGGCCTTCCTTGCTTCCTTGGCAGCTGAATGTAAAACCTCACTGCCAGGTGGTTGCACTTCAATGATATTAGCTAGCCATTCTAGGGTTAACAAGTACCCACTTCCTTCAAAGTACTCAATGAAAATAATTTATTCATAAAACACAGTATGTCTTATTGATAAAAATGGCCCTGAAAATCCATGAAATAAAAAATTTTAAAAACAATTAAATAGCTTTAACTATAACTAGAAACATATACTTCCATTTACGAATGGCTATAAAATTTAATCAGTTTTCTTCTGTCTTTAACACCAATATATTTCTATTGACGCTATTTGTCCACCCACCACCTAGTATAGGGACTTACACATGATAGGCACTTAATGAATGTTTTGTGAAATGAATTTAACATGGATGTAAATAAAAAAACCCCACCATAATCACACAGAAGAATCAAAATTAAAACAAAGGGCAATGGAAGATATGTAAAAGGCATAAGCAGGCTAAAGCGCATTATCAGTTATGACATGCATGCAAAAAGGGGCATAAAAGATGTGACCATGTATGTTGGGAGAAAGTGAGTTGATGATGCAATGAAGAATGAGAGAAAATAGATAAATTGCTTTCATGTAATGGCTAGTTTCCATGAAATATGGTAAGACATAGCCAGGAACTGCATACCTACAGAGATGAAATCATGGATCCATTATAGGAATTATAATCATGCATACATCATAACTTCTTGTTTAGCAGTTAAATTCTTATTCAGGAATAGGATGGTGCAGATTTTTTAGCCTTCATTTAACAAAGGGCTAGAAGTCATTTTCCAAATAAACTGCAAATAGTAGAATTTGGTTAGGTACTCACTTTAAATAAAACTAAATTTAATAAAAAAATCAATTCCAATTTTTAAATACTTTTGAAGTAAATTTATAAAAGGTGTGTTTTTTTTTTTTACTATGGGGCTACAGTGGGAAGAAAAGAGGAAGAAATGAGAAATATGGATTATTAAAACCTGTGAAACCAAGTAGTCAGTTCATAGACTGAAGGGATGGATTTGCAGTTGACCCATATATAGAAGGACAGGACAGACCCATGAGGCTTTGAGCTTAGATGCATGCCTAGACGCAAAGAGCTTTCTGTTTGAAGTCTCTAGAACAGTCAAGACAATGATTTGGGGGGAGTGTTGGGGTGGGAAGAGGGAAGGAAGAGATAGGTCAAAGGGAAGGCCGCTAAACAGATTAGATTTTACTGATTTTCATCCTCTTTCCCCCAGATGTTCTCTAGGATAGTCCATTTGGTTGAGTAGGGGGTTGTTGGAATGCATCTAATTACCATCATTTTGTGGGTCTTTCTCTTTGATACCTACTGACTGGTGATTAAGACAAGATATACATACTGTCTTAGTTTGCTTCTTTGCTTTTAGTTGCATAGCAGAAATCAGATATGTGAAAAGGATTTGGACTGAAGATATTTTTAAGTAGACAAAGTACAATAGTAATACAATAGAAATTCAAAGTCTAGATTTAGGTAGAAAGGATGATTCATTTGAGATCTAGCCTCATCTAGTTTGGCATAAGGTTCTTCTGTGTACAGTTTGAAAACTCCTTTCAAAAGTAATAGTACACTAGGTCTGTATCCCAAAGAAAGCATAGAAGAGGGAAAAGGACTCACGTGTACAAAAATATTTATAGCAGCTCTCTTTGTGGTGGCAAAGAACTGGGAATTGAGGGAATATCCATTAACTGGGGAATGGCTAAACAAGTTGTGGTATATGAATGTAATGGAATACACAATAGTGCTGTAAGAAATGATGAGCAGGCAGATTTCAGAGAAACCTGGAAGGACTTACATGAACTGATGCTGAGTGAGATGAGCAGAACCAGGAGAACATTGTACACAGTGACAGCAACATTGCGTGATGATCAACTATGATAGACTTGGCTCTTCTTAGCAATACTGTGATGCAAAACACTTTCAAAGAATTCTTGATAGAAAATGTTCTCCACATCCAGAAAAAAAGAACTGTGGATTCTGAATGCAGATTGAACTATACCGTTTCTACTTTTTAGTTGTTTTTTTTTCTTGTTTGAGGTTTTTCCCCTTGTGTTCTGATTCTTCTTTCACAACATGACTGCACATATATAACCTATATCAGATTGTTTTCCATCTTGGGGAGTGAGGGAAAGGAGGGTGGGAGAAAAATTTGCAACTAAAAATCTTCTGAAAAATGTTGAAAACTATCTTTACATGCTAGTGGAAAATAATAAAATGTTTTTATGATTAAAAATAATAAAATAAAAGTAATAGTACTAAATAGTACCAAAATAAAACTAGTATATAAATAATTTTTAATGCCTATAAATAACTGAAAAGGACATGAAGGCTTTGATTTGGAGATCCCATTGCTAAGCATGCCCCAAGGAGGCCAATGATGGAAGGGCCCATGTATGTCAAAATATTTATACCAGTGCTTTTTGCAGTAGCATAGAACTGAAAACAAAGCAGAGACGCAGGGTGGAACAATGGCAAATGTGCTGGATTTGGAATCAGAGGACCTGGGTTCAAATCTTATCCCTTCCACTTACTCTTTTATTTATTTATTTATATATATATATATATATATATATATATATATATATATATATTTTTTTTAGTGAGGCAATTGGGGTTAAGTGACTTGCCCAAGGTCACACAGCTAGTAAGTTTTTTAAGTGTCTGAGGCTGGATTTGAACTCAGGTACTCCTGACTCCAGGGCCAGTGCTCTATCCACTACGCCACCTAGCTGCCCCCCCTTCTACTTACTCTTTATCTTTGCGATCTCAAGCAAATCACAGAATTTCAACTTTCATTCTGCATCTATAAATGTGAGCGTCAGACTGGAGGGATGATATGCTCCCTTCCAGCTTTCAATCTAGGATCCACCGACTAGAGAATGGTTAGACAAATTGTGGTACATGAATGTAATGGAATATTATTGTGTTGTAAGAAATAATTACTATGAGGGGCTGCTAGGTAGCACAATGGATAAAGCACTGGCCCTGGATTCAAGAGGACCTGAGTTCAAATCTGGCTTCACACACTGGACATTTACAAGCTGTGTCACTTAACTCTCATTGCCCTGCCTCCCCCCCCCAAAAAAAAGAAAAAAAAGAAATAATGACTACGAAGACTAAAGAAAAGCAGGGGAAGGCTTAAATGTGACGCAAAGTAAAAATGGACAGAAAAACAATACATATAATATGAATTGAAAGAATAACAACAAAAAAGCAGAAGTTAAATGTATGAAATTATAATGACTAAGCATGATCCTAGAGAAGCAATATGAAAATGTACTTTTCGTACTTCTTTTCAGAGGTAGAAGAATAGAAGCAGAGGACACTTCACATAATGTTGGACTTGGCTGATGTGCTGGCTCATTTTGTTTAACTTTTTTTTTTTTCCTAAGGGGTAGTTCTGGGTGGGGAAAAAGAAGGGGTTATAATGTGAAATGAAGATGATGTAAAAACAAAAGATACCAAAAAATAGAAAATAAGAAACGGATATGAAGTATGATGATAAAAGGCATAGGAAAATATATGAACTTTTATCTGCAACTTTAAAACGAAACAGGAATGCTGCCTAATCTATTCTAGGCAGAATAACCAACATTTTAGTTGTTTTGTACAATTTGTGTGCCTTCCAGACACAAAGAGAGTATCCTTTGAAAAAAGCACTTCTTTCTCTCACATAGCACTCTGTTCCCCAGCATGGGAATTATAAACTAGCCCATTGGGGAAGTTTGTGATAACTTTCTAACATAGGCATATTGATTCTGGTTAAAACCAATAAGTGCCAGCCAGATCTTAAGTAAATAATTTTTGCTGGAATTATCAGGTTTCAACTGATTGCTGGGGTCTCTCTGATGTACCTATCTCAATGATTTGATTTATAATCAAATTTAAAGTAAATTAGAAAACTATTCTAATATGTGGAAAGCACTATGCTAAAGGACTTCCTATCTATTCTTGTTTTTAATGAAATTGCATGGGGCAAAGTAGTAAGGCTGATAGAATGCCCAGTATTAGGATTATGATCAGACACTTTGAAAATAAATGGTCAGCTTTGGCTGATTATTATTTTTGATAAATGCCTTTGGCTTTGCCTTGGCATTTATCTTTCTGAGGCGAACTGGTATCTGATCACAAGGTATAATTCCAATAACATCTCTTAATTATATTACCCCACCTTGAACAAGGTTGGACTACAAAGGTATTAGAATATGCCTATGTGAGGCAGATCCCCTTCTCCAGCTCAAAACAATGACCAGCACTTCTGAATGAATAAAAAGAAAGAAAACATTAGCACATCAAAGGACGCCTTCCATAAAGAAGAAAAACTGCAGGATGTACACTTTAATCTTTCTAGCAATCTATGCATAAACTGGACTGAATTTCATTTTCCACATAGATGCTAATGCTTCCTACAAGGACAGCTTTTACACTACAGTTAAAAAGAAGAAACAAAGACAAGCCGCCACAGCCTCGGAACTTTTTCAACAAGCTGTATCAAGGGGCAATGATACTCAACTGCTGATACAGTGACATTCAATTTGCAGTTATTATGTTTAAAGCATTCAGTCTAAAACAATTAGACTAAAGAAGAGCATCACTATTCATGTTTCTTTAAAGCCTCGACATTTTCAAACATTTAACCCTTTGATCAATTAGCCAAGGTTTACATAGCTAAAATGAGATTACAATCCAGCAAAGGTTTATAAAAGCTACCTGAATGGAGAATCACTCCTAGCATGTGAACGTAATTACACGAGCACTTTCCTGGGCAAGGAGAGGAGAGACTGTCCTACTCTCCAGATTGACTCCCTCAAGTCAGACATATGCCTGGAGAGCAAAAGAGATTATTCTGACTGTCCTTCTGGATGCCAAGGGAATAACTCTGCTGAATTCTGAGATGGGAAAAGCATTTCCCTTTGTGGACTAGCAACATGGCAAAAACTATTGCAGAATGCTCCCAGTAGCTCTGCATGGCACATGCCATACTCCTAGACTGCCATGGCCTAGAGATATTTTGACATATCTAAGAACAACTGTGGCCTTAAGGCAGAGAAGACAAGGAATGTTCATTCTACAGGATCCTCTAACCAGCTGGGATGGCAATCTATGGTTTAGGAGGTTATTTTTATTGGTATGGTTAGAGCTGGTCCTATGCAAAATTATCTGTTTGTCTTTTGCATCACAACATGATCACTCTATTCTATTCCGTGCATATCCTTACCTTCACCCATGCACACCCCATTCTTAAAATTACAGAATCTGGAGGGGAGCCCAAGATGGTGAAGTAGATCTAGAAAACATGGCAGATCAAATCCTTAGAGGGAAGGCCAAGAAAATATGTGAGTTATAGTTCCAAGTATAAGTCAGCACATGAGACAGATGACTGTGCATTACACTCTAGTGTAGGGAGAGGCTAAGAGGTGATTCATGCCCATACTGGTGTACCATGTTGGGAATGAGTGCCATCTGGCAGTTCTGTCTCTCACTACCAATTTCCAGGTCACAGATCCAGGGAATAATGAGGAAGGAACCTGCACCTATGGGTGATGAATGAGATAAGGAGTAGATGAGCAAGAAAACTTCATAAATTCTGGCCCAGATCTCAGAAGCAGAAGAATCTCACTTCTAACTTCTATCCTAGTCTAAAGCCTACAGAGAAATAACCAGAGCAAGAATCCCAAATCAAGAGGAAATCTTCATTTCTCCTATTCTGAACCCACAAAGCTTCCCAGATGGCTGTCAGTGTGCGAGTCCAGCAGAAGTCTACTGTTCCTTAGGTCAGGAATCAGATTTTGCCTTGGATCAGACAATTTTAGGAGTACTGAAAGCTTTCAGGTTCCTATCCTGAGTTGTCCCTGAAATCCTGGAAGAACACAACACTAAATATCTCCTGAGAAAACAGGAACAGTACCAGCTCCAAACCTCTCTCTAGAAGGCAGAGAGCCCAGCCCTAATATCAAGTCCAAAGTCAGAAAGTAATCTTGGAAGAATGAGCAAATAAACAAATAAAAATATTTCTGCCAATTAAAAGCTGTTGTGGTGATAGCAGCATTTAAGGCACAAACACAGAAAAAGGCAATGACTCTAAAATATCTAAAAGCAGAGCCTGAAAGATAAATATAGGCTGATACAAATTCAACTAGAATTCCTGGCAAAGATGAAGCAAGAGTTTTAAAAAGTTTTTAAAGATTTATACATGAAATAAGAGTTTCTAGAAGAAGAAATTGGAAAATCAATGAGAGCTATTGAAGAAAGAACTGGAAAGGAAATTAACAGCTTGGCATAAGAGGTATTAAACCTTGTCCAAGCAACAAAGTCCCTGAAAATTAGAAGGATCAACTTGAAGTCTATGAGTCTATAAGAACAAGATTTTTTTTTAGGAAGTCAAAAGACTGGAAAAATAGAAGAAAATATAATATATCTCATAGCAAAAAAACCAATTGATTTGGAAAATGGATCAAGGAAAAAAATTAAGACTCAATGCACTATTTGAATGCTGTGATCAAACAAAAAGGTCCCTGTGGTCACACAGTATTGCAATAAAACTTGGGAAACTGAGTCAATGAGTCTTGTAATTCTTTTGGGATGACTCACAATCAATTGGACCCCAAAATTCCAGTCCACATCATTTGGTGCCCGTGTGACTTCAAGTCCCAGACTCAGTGGGGTGAGATCTCGTTAAGGTAAGTTTGGGATCTGCCTTTAACTCCTGCACCCAGGTTTTTGGCTCATTTGGGAGTCCAGCCGGCACAACAAAGCGAGCGGGGGTGGGGGGGGGTGTGTATTTCTCATTGATCCAGGATCAAGAGATTTACCCTGAGGGATTTCTTTTTTTTTTTTTTCCTGAAAAGGGAAGAAAGAAATTGCCCTGTTGGCAAGACCCAGCAGCCTGGGGGATGCACTGGATTGGGATCTTTGCTGTTTTGGGACACCCACGTGGATGCAGGTGAGGTGTTGGTAACCTCTGGGAGGTTACAGATGGGTCCCTAATGACTCCCCATTGGGGTACATCTTGAAAAATTGGGACAAGTCTGATAGCACTGACCTGAGAATTACAAGACTCAGTGACTCAATTTCCCAAGTTTTATTGCAATACTGTGGGTTACCACAGGGAGAGAACCAGAACATTGGAAAGGTATCTCTCAAAGAAGGAAAGGAAAGACAGTTATATTTATAGTATGGATAAATTGATCATCAGTCTCATTATAATAATCTCCACCTAGGGGAGGTACAGGGGAGGGCCTGTCCTACTCATTATAATATTCTTCTCCTAGGGGTGTTTCAGGGAGGGTTTATCCCAATTTGGAGTTCCTGGGGGTCCTAAGCCAACCCCCGAGGTGGGTACCTTTTTCAGTGGAGGTGTGTTGTTAGGGTTTACACGTCATAACGTGAATCTGGGGACAAATTTGGCCTTTTCTGCGCATGTCTCTTTCTGATTCCCATGGCTAGTTTCAAAATAGAATCATTTTTCATTAGAATTTCCATAGGTTGTCTTTTTCCTTTATTGTTATTTTGACCTGACCCGTTCTGGTCCCTTATGGATGTTGATCACTATGGGTATGAGAACCTAACATAAGTTATCCATTAACTGGGATCTGACTCCCTTTTAGAGCTAATATCTGAATCAGAGCTTGGGTCTTAGGTTTTTCTATTAACCCTTTTTTGCCTCCTACATCATATACTACTATGCTCTTAACAAAGCATTGGTTAAAATCCATCAAGTTTTGGCTTTACTCAAGGGTAGCTGCACTGTGAAGGCTATGGGCTAGCAAAGCTGTCCTTCTTGTTATTTCTCATATATTATGCTCCATCTCCTGACTCCTTGTGTTTACAATGATTGACCTCCATGCCAGAAATGCTTTCATTCCTCACTTCCATCTCTTGGCATCCCTGGCTTTAAGACTTAGCTCAAACACTGTTTTGGGCAGGTATTTAGCAGTCCCTCACAGTCACTTGAGCCTTCCTGTCTGAGGTTACCTTGCTTCTACACTGTAGGTACTTTGCATGTACTTAATTATTAATGTGTTGTCTCACCCATTATAATATAAGCTCTTTGAAGGCAAGGACTATTTTTGCCTTTCTTTGTAATTTCAACACTTAGCACAGTGCCTAGAACATGGTAAGCACTTAATAAATGCTTGGTCATTCTATCTGAAAGCTTTCCTGAATCTCTTCAGTCTTGCAACATTCCTAGAGCTACACAAAGGACTTCTAGTCCTAAAACAACCTTATGTTTATTTTGCATGTATATATATATGTACATATACATATAAAACACATATCTAAATTTATATATTTCTATTTCTATATATGTATATGTTCTCTCCTCCATTAGAATATAATTTCTTTGAAGTCAGGAACTGTTTCCCATTTCTCTTTGTGCTTTGGCACTTATTCCTTGTAACTGATAAATAGTAGATATTTAATAAAGTCATTGTTGATTTATTTTATCTTTTTTCTCATTTCTATTCTTTCTTCTTACTTAGCATTAATTTTGATCTTTATTCTAAGAAATTAGTGGTGTGACCATACAATTATAGTTGATTTAGGAAAGGTCCCCACATCAGTAATAAATTGTTTCCAAACTGTTAAAATATAATCACCTTTTTGGGTGGTAAGCATTATTTAGTATTTGTCATGCCTAGCACCTTGGAGAACCACAAGTCTCAGAGTTGGAAAGGACATCATGTAGAATATCCTCAAAACGAGTTCCTAATATATAAAATATCCAAGAAGTAGTCATCTGGATTCCACTACAAAGCCTCTAAAGAAGGGAAAGCTACTATCTCCTGGGGCAGCTAATTCTTTTTGGACAGGTCTAAACTGTAAGGAAGTTTCGTTCACATCGATGACAGATTTGCCTCTTTGCAACTGCCACTGTGAAAGGTGTGACAATCTACTATCTTATGGCTCCATTTAGTATCCTTGAACTTCTGATTTCTAGGCTGGCAAACCTTTTTTCATTCAGCACTACCTCAGGCTCCTTTACACTCATGTGTCAATCAAGCGATAAACATTTTGCTTTCTATATATCTTTTTTTTTTTAGTGAGGCAATTGGGGTAAAGTGACTTGCCCAAGGTCACACAGCTAGTAAGTGTTAAGTGTCTGAGGCCAGATTTGAACCCAGGTACTCCTGACTCCAAGGCCGGTGCTTTATCCACCGTGCCACCTAGCTGCCCCGCTTTCTATATATCTTGTATATGCTTATGTATTCCTGCCCTCCCTCCTCCTCCATGTAAGCTTTGTCCCTGGCACCTAGCACAGTGTCTTATACTTAAAAATACTTATGAAATCTAATCGAATCCTACATTGTTTATGCCCTCATGGACCTAATAGAACAAGGCTAATTAATTTCTCTCCCACATGACAGGTCTTCAGACAATCTAAGAGAGGCATCAGTGAACCCTGAGTCATCTCCAAAGTACATATCCTCAGTTCCTTCAATCAGTGTTCATATGGCATGGACTCGAGGCCTTTCACCGTCTTGCTCAGCCTTCCTTCTCTCAACAATCTCCAGTTTTACAGAAGCACAGAATTTGAAAACTGAAAGAGGTCTTTGCTACTATCTAGAACAATTCATCACTATAACATATGTGACCAGTGGATGTCAAGTCTCTTCAAGAATACCTTTAAGGAGAAGGGAGGCACCACCTCTCTAGGTAGCCTAATCCAATCTATTTCTGGATGGCCTTAATTGTGGGAGTTTTTCCTGATATGAAGTCAAAATTTGCCTCTTTGAATTTCTACCATCTCCTGGAAAAGCTTAGACCTCCCTCCACATGACAGCCCTTTAAATACCTGACCCTTAGTGTTCTCCAGGCTATAGACATCCATTCTGAGTTTCAGGTGAAATAGACTAAGTGTCTTTTGTCATTGTACCTGCTCTTCTCTAGACACTCTTCAGCTTAACAGTATCCTTAAACCATCATGGTGCCTAGAACTGAACACGATATTATCACAAAGGCTGAGTACAGTGGGACCATCTACCCTGTCACTGGAAGCTGTCCTGCTCTTAATGTAGCCTAAGATTGCTTTTCTTTTTTGGCTCTTGAATCATATTACTGTTGTACATTGAACTTGTGGTTTACCAGTGTCTTTTTCAGACTATTGTCTAATAATGCATCCACAATTATATATCTGTAAGGCTGATGTTTTCTTTTGCATCCAAATTGTATTTTATATTTATTTCTACTAATTTTTACTTTTTTAGATTTGGTCTATAATCCAGAAATTCAAATGCTCATTTTTCTCTTCTTCCACAATCCTTCTTAATGTTAGTGCTTTTCCTCTGTTGTTTACCTCTCAATTTTTCCTGTAAATATTTTTTTGAATATAATTGTTGGCATGTTGCCTTCCCAATTGGACTGTGAGCTTCCCAAAAGCAGGAACTAGGTTGTCTTTTTATCCCCAGTGTTAAACACAGTTCCTGGCATATCTTTATAAATGTTTGTTGAATTGACTCTTCTGTATCCCTTGCATTCAGTCGGTAAGGTAAAAGTTAGGAAAACACGATCTGTATCCTTATGATTTTCATCTATTTGCTGATGATTTTATAACCATTGGCAATATTTATTGGTGTCCACATGAATCACTTTAGGGGTGTAACTATCATCCATTTTAATAATTATTGGGATGTTCTCTACTGTGTCTTGGGCACACGTCCCAGGAAGACAACAGACCTCTCTTGTTATCACATCAATAAACAGCTGGCTAAGTACCCCTGAGTAAGGAATACCCATCTATTATTACTCTTCTTCCTCTCTCCCTTCCTGTAGGATCTCTTGTGGACAGTTTCTATGGCTCTGTTATGTCCATTTTAGGAAGACAACCAGCATTTTCTTCTTTAGGAAGGACCTTAATTTTTTTTAAGCTGTAATTAAAGGGACCCTTTTACTTCCCATTTTATTCTGTGTCAAAGTTTTCCATTTTCCACCATCCTGACAATGGTCAAATGTCTCCTCCTCCATCTTAGACTCTTTCCCAAGCATCACTTATTTCCTCCAGGAATTCTTTAAGGACTTGGGCATGCTGGGTCTCTTGTTTACTGAATGGGAAGTGAAAAGAATGCATAATTTCTCAGTAGTAAATGAGTGATTAATGAATAAAGGTGTTTTTTGTTTTGTTTTTGTGGGGCAATGAAGGTTAAGTGACTTGCCCAGGGTCACACAGTAAGTGTCAAGAGTCTGAGGCCGGATTTGAACTCGGGTCCTCCTGAATCCAGGTCCAGTGCTTTATCCAATGTGCCCACCTAGCTGCCCATGAATAAAATATTTATTAAGCAATTCCTATGTGCAAAGTATTGTGTACTAGGGATACACAGATAGAAAATTAAGACAATCCCTGCTCTCAAGGAGTTCACATTCTAATGGTTGGTCTCCTTGCCTCAAAGCTCTCCTCATTCCAGTAGTCAAATTGATCTTCTGAAAGCAGAAGTTTTACTATGCCATTACTCTATTAAATAATGTCAGTGGTTCTGTTACATTCAGGTCAAATAGAAAATCCTCTGTTTGGCATTCAGCACCCTTAAATCTCTCCAGTCTTCTTACATCTTAGCCCACATGGACTCTACAGTCCAGTGACACTGGACTCCTCACTGTTCTTCACACATTTCAAGACTCTAGGCATTTACCTGACTGTTCCCCATGCTTGGAATTCCCTCTCCTCATCTCTGCCTCCTGTCTTTCCTGGCTTCCTTCAAGTCCTAGCTAAAACCCCATGTTCTTTAGGAAGACTCTCCTGATCAGCATTAATGATAGTACTTTCCTTCTAACTATCTCTAATTTATCCTACATGTACACAGCTGTTTTCTTAATGACTCTCCAGTTAGACTATGAGTTCCTTCAGAGTATGGACTATCTTTTGCCTTTATAGGCTTAGCACATAGTAGAAACTTAATAAATGTTTAGTGACTGACCAATAGATCTTTTATCTTATTCCTATGCCAACAATTTCTGGATACTTTCCCCAGTAGTACTCCTATTTAGAACACCTGGAGCAGATAACCCAGCTTCCAACTTCACTAAGACAACTAGGCCATGAAATGTAAACCAACCTTCAATCCTTCATTTCTTCCATAAATGGCACTAACCATTCTTTTCTTCTCCCTTGTCAAATAAAAGATATCCTTATTATTTAAGAAGGTATATGCCATTCATTCCCTTTACTCCCTGTTCTTCCAAGATCTTCCTTCTTTCAGTCTAAATCAAGTTTCTTTCATACATCTTCAACACCCATGGCTCTTTCCTATCCAGCTACAAAGATAATAAAGTGTCTCCAAATCTTTTTTTAAAAAGCCTTCCTTGGATCTTTTTAGTGTATCTATCATCCCAATAACCTTTCTCATTCAATACTAAACTTAAAAATGCAATTTACACCCGATGCCTTTTTTCCCTCACTACTCATTTCATTTTGTTCTCAACCCTTTGCATTTGGGCTTTCATCCCCACCACTCCATTGAAACTGCTCTTTTACAGCTTACCAGTGATTTCTGACGTGCAAATGACTTGCTTTTAATCTTCATTCTCTTGGATCTCTCTTAGCTTTTGACACTATTGCCAACCTACCAATACTCTCTACTCTCTTCCCTTCAAAGGTACCACATTGTTCTACTTCAGAGATAACACAGTCTTGAAGTGATCTGGTTCTTTATCCTTTTCTCAAATTCTTAAGGGTGGTAAAGCTCAACAGTTTATCCTTGGCCCTTTTTCTCTCCATGTTCTCTCCCATGGCAATTTCACTTTTTCTTAAAGCTATATCTATCTATGTCTACCTATATATACACTATTTCTTTCCCAAATTTTATCATACACAGTCACACATACACAAACACGCATGGGTGCATGTATGTGTATTTCTGTATGTGTAAATACACACATACGTAAAGACAGAGCTATTTATTCTTGCATTACTAACTGCATATCGGACATTTTAAACTGTATATCCTGCAGGCATCTGAAACTCAGTATATTCAAAAGAGAACTCATTATCTTTTCCTCTTTAGCACCCTCCTTTCCTCCAAACTTCCTTCTCACATGTCATTTCTATCTTCACAACATTTCTAATTGGTGTCCCCTTCTCACCACATGATTAAGGAGTTTTTACTAATTTATGTAGTTTCCTTAAAATGGAGTGCCATGAAAACTGGTATGCTTTGACTGGCAAAGTGACTAGATCCTCATTTGGGAGTCTATAGACAAAGTATTTTTTTGGATTAAATTCTTTAGAATTTCTTGACTCTTTTGGCTCATCAAAGTCCCAGTTTGGTGACCTCTTTATTACCATTTAAGTCCTGCTTAACCCTGCCTAACACTTTAATGGCACAATAGAGATAAAGTGTTTAATCATGATCCTGATAGATGTTATGTATTTTAACATTTTTCAACATGAATATTATGTAAATCAAAGGGTATTGTTTTTACAAATTCCAAATAATACTTGGAACCTGAATGTTTTTCTATTTTACACAACATTTTCACATTTGGTAATAAAACATGGATATACAGTTAAGATT
This sequence comes from Dromiciops gliroides, assembly GCF_019393635.1. NCBI lineage: Eukaryota > Metazoa > Chordata > Mammalia > Microbiotheria > Microbiotheriidae > Dromiciops > Dromiciops gliroides. The sequence continues at coordinate 558,228,663 of NC_057862.1, read as the reverse complement.
TTCTAGGCAAGGAGGAGAAGATGTGAAAATGACACAGTGATGAAGGCATCTAGATGAAAATTTACCTATACAGTTATAGCAATTCCAAAGTTTTACAGGTCTTTACCTGAGATACATATTTTGTTTGTTAATTGATTCTTAAAACTCCTATCATAAAAACAGTATCTGGGACACTGTACATAACAAACAAAAAAATAACCTCTACTGGGCACAATGCCCAGAGAAACCAGCTGCACAAACAAAACTGGGCATAAAAAAAGATGATCCAAAAGGGAGGCCAAAATAGTCAAAGATGTAGTGACCTGAATAGAAAGAGCTTGTACCAAAGCCCTGGAAACAGCTAAAGCTAGACTCTGGCAGATGTCCTTTATGAAGACATATAGCCCTCCTCCGTTACCCTCCCTAACCCACAATAAAGTTTTCTATGTGGTTAAATAAAGGTTTGGGCATTTAAATATACTAACTTTTTACAACTAAAAAAAGGGGGAAAATTGAATACCCATTTTAGTTGCTATTGTCCTTAAAGATCAATAAGGATTTTCTATGTAGGCATAAATACACAATAATAAAGATTTGTAACTACAGACTCTAAGTAGATTATAGAATTTTAAGGCTAGAAGAGACTTTAGAAATCATCTACATAAATGCTCTCATTTATCAGATGAGGAAAATAAGCCACATGCCACCCAAAATGACATGATGTGTGATGGCATATTTGAGGTAGCTCAGTACACAACAGTATAGCAAATTTGAATTTTAATTACTTAAATTGTTTCAAAAGAATCAAATTGGTACTGTTATAAAATTTTAAAAAACAAAGATTTTTTTGAAGCTATGTGAAGAAATTATGCAAAGAATACATTTTTTTTTCCAGGGAGGTCATATACTTCTGTTGTATCAGATTAAAACATACATGGGGGTAGTTAGATGACTCAGTGGATAGAGTGCTGGGCCTGGGGTCAAGAAAACCTGAATTCAAATTTGGTCTCAGATACTAATTAGCCATGTGACCCTGGGCAAATCACAACCTTTGTTTGCCTTAATCCACTGGAGAAGGAAATGGCAAACCACCCCAGTGTCCTTACTAAGAAAACCCCATGGACAGTGTAATCCATGGGGTCATGAAAAGTTGGACACGACTGAATGATTGAACAACAACAAAACATACATGGATGTAGATGCACATCAGACTGAAAACACAAAATGAGTAATCCTTACAAACTGTTACCTCATTAAGTTACATGTTAAATTAAAAAATATTTTCTAAAAAAACTATTTTCTAAGAAAAGACATGAAATTATTCACTTGGAAATGTTTTCAAAGACAGTTTATAAAACTCATCAGGAAACCAGTCCTATCACTTTGTAGCCACAAAATTAAAAAAAAAAAGTGGTATTACACAGTTCAAACAATGACCTTATTTAAAAGATTTTATTGAACGATTGTAAAAATTAATTCTACCGTCTACCCTCACTCAAGAATACCCTTTCTAATGTAGCTACCCATTTGCTTGTATTTCAGGTCTCTATGATCTTCCTCTATACTCACCTTTAAAGTCCTATCTTCCCTGTACAACCTCTCTTTCTAGATAGTCTACTCACTATTGTTTTACCATGTATCCCACTCTTCCATACTCACATCTTTCCCCTGTATTTCCCTCTTGATCTTTCAAGTCTCAACTGTAATACTAGCATTGTACAAAGCCAAAAATGCTGTATATCAAGCCCAAGGTGTTGGGTTAAAAATCTTTTTTTTTTTTAATTAAATTAAAATTTTTTTTAGTGAGGCAATTGGAGTTAAGTGACTTGCCCAGGGTCACACAGCTAGTAAGTGTTAAGTGTCTGAGGCCGGATTTGAACTCAGGTACTCCTGACTCCAGGGCCAGTGCTCTATCCACTACGCCATAAAAATCTTGACTTTACTATTAGGTGTATAACCTTAAGTAGGTCACTTGCATTCTTTTGCCTTCAGTTTCATTATTTATAAACTGATGGAGTTGGACCAGGCAACCGGACCCTCAAGGCTTTTTTCACGTCTGCCCCAAATGCCATCTTATCTTAGAGACAGTTCCATTCTTAGGTTCCCCACATTCTCTGGTGAGTTTCTGTCCCATGAAGGTTGAAGGGTTTTGAGCATAGGACTGGCATCTCATGATCCATCTTGGTAAGTTTAAACGGGGTTCATCACCAAAAGGTTGGCTGCCAGGTGATGATTTTTTTCCATTACCACATCAGGTCAAGAAGATAACCTTCCCAGACCACTGCAGCACCTAGAAGTAATGAATGCCTAATACATCTAAGTAAATACGGTTCCTTCTATGAAAAGTTAAAGAGATAAGTCCATTTCCCTCTATATTTTTCTTTGAACAATATTAAGATTTTTCTTTAATATTTACTTTAGTACATTAGAGAACTGTAATTTTATTAGTATGGACACTCCCTCTACTGGTATAGATGACTTTTCCTATGTGATTTTGGAAATGGTTTTTGAGAATTGCTATAGATAGCTAAAGAATTAATCACTATAGACATATAATGATGAGTTCTCTGAATTTAGCTACTTTAGTCCTCTGACAATAGTCTATCACCTAGTTTGTAATCAAACCTTTTCTAGCTTGGTAGGACTTATCATGCTTATGCACTGCTGGCACAGATTAAGAACCCAAGGTCATTTCTACATTATAATGAGGAATCAGAAAAGGACTCTGGTAGAAGTTCTTCTTTATCTGTTTATAACATTACTTAGATTAAATGAAAACACTTTTTTTTTGGGGGGGGGATTATGAAAGGGTTGTCAATTATCACCAACTACCCAAAGTAATTTAAAAATGAAAATTCATATAAATTAATTTATTCTAGTATAGGAGTAAAACCAAATGTTATTTTTTAAATTGGAAGGCAATTTTATATTACATTTGAGGAAACACAAAATTCCAAAACCCAAGATCACACTTCATTGCTAGAAAAGCATCTGAAAGGGTAGAGTGAATTTATTTTTATCTTGAAAAATGAGGTGGCTTAATTTAAATATTTTTTAAGGGAAGAGGACAGGGATGATAAGTATGATTTTAAAAATCTGTACTAAACAACATGAGTTTGGATTTATGATAGGAAACTGATATGAAACAAGGAGTTCAATTTGGTAAGAACATTGGTAAGAACATTAATTAAAGAGTGTTGGATCCCTCTACTGGTGCTAATGCTAGCAAAAAAAAATTCTATTTCAAAAAAAACCCTTGAATTAAATTGATTATAGAGAAAAAAAGTTTAGTTAACTTAAGTCTTAATTTCTTAAGGAACTATTATATTCTTTATCTCTTTTGGAGAATATAAACCAATGAAGATTCCTATTATAAAATAATTTAAAAAGTAATATCTTATATTTCTTCATCCGTAGCATTAAACAGTCAGAAAAAAGTGATAACTATATTGTTATTACAGTTATTATCTCATCCATGATTTCTAGAGGGAAAGGACTAAATGATTCATGTACATTGTCACTGTTCTTTGTGTGAAATATAACACTTTAATTTATATTTGGTGTTTCCAATTCATAATCTCAGAAGAATCTGAAAAATATTAACTACTTTGGATATTTGAGGGAGTGAAATTAACTCTATAGGTATATACCACATTAATTACCATTAAGATGCAAATTAAACATATTTTCAATTTAAGAGCACTGAAATTCTGAGATTCCATAATTATGACCCTTTAGGATTTTCAAAATGTCGAAATGCTCATATTTAAATCCCATGCAACAATGGGAGAAAATGAAGAGTTTTTTATAAGGCAAAGAACACATTAAAAAGCTCAGTAATTCAACAGGGCTAGTAAAACAGATGGAATGACTATCTGGTCTCTAATTACTATGAATGTATAGAGGTTTGTAGCCTTTAATGAGGCTCAATAAAACAAATGATTGCACATAATTAAAGAAACCTGTAAGATGAGCTGAATGAACTATCATGGCAACAAGTTCTGAAACACGGTAATAGGAAGAACAGGCCTTGAAAAATCACATGAGGAAAATGCTTTGGGGTTCACATAATGCCCCAAAGGGGAAAGATCAACAAGGATAAAATAGGCTATGGCCTAGCTTCTTAAACTATGGGTTGCAACCCCATATGGGGTCGTGTAACTGAATGTGGGGGGTCTCGAAATTTTGGCAACAAAAAGAGGTTATGTATACCTTTTTTATATACACATATATCTAGGGTTGCATAAAAGATTTCTTGGGCAAAAAGGGGTCACAAGTGGAAAAAGTTTAAGAAATCCTGGGCTATGATGTACATAAAGGGTTAACACAAAAGGAGACCTAACACAATAACTGTTGATAGAAATGAATGAACTAGGAATCTTATTGTCCCATGTTAGTGAAAATGAGACATTTGGTTTTCCTTTTATCTTACTGGAAAAAGAGAAAAAAACCTGAATGAAGTACTTAAGTACTATTCAGGAAAAGCACCTATGAAAAAGTTTGGGCCCTTCAGGTTATTGTGTAATGACTAGGAATGACTCTTCCCCCTCCGTAGTATTACTAATTTGGTCTTTATTTTTATAGCTACAGCAAATTCTTAAAGTTATTACTGATAGCTAGTCTTTGTTGCATTTAAAATAAAATATAATGTCGGAAGGTTTTCTTTTGAATTCATTTTTACAAAACTGACTAAAACTAGACTTTATTAATATTTGCTATAATTTAAAGGAAAAGTTTTGCAAGCATTTAAACAAGTAAATATTTCTTTCTTTTTTGGGGGGGGTGCGGGGCAATGGGGGCCAAGTGACCTGCCCAGGGTCACACAGCTAGTAAGTGTCAAGTGTCTGAGGCTGGACCTGAACCCGGGTACTCCTGAATCCAGGGCCGGTGCTACATCCACTGCACCACCTAGCTGCCCCCGGTAAACATTTCTTAAATGTAAACTATTATAATTTTTTCATTTAGAAGTAAAGCCATCACAAGTATATTTAAAAAGTACTGAAAATTTGGGAAAAGTATAGCTAGAAGAATATAATATAAACAGATATTATTATAATACTTTTAATTGCATTTGTAATTCACTTAATTTGTCTAATTTTCAAAACATTTAATCTTGGTCATGATGCAGTTAGAATTGAAAACATTTTATCATGCCAAATCCAAATCAGCAAGTATAGTTATGTACTAAGTTCTTAGGACACACACTGTTTTGTCCTAAGCATTATAAAATACATATGAACTTTATATTTTAAACTTTATATATCCCTAAAATTGGGAAGTTGCTTGAAAATGCATCTTAAAGGAAAGGAAAGAAAGAACTTCCACTAATGTCCTCCTTGGCTATATTACCAGGGCACAGAGGTGCCTTTGGGTTCTCAAAGGCTACAAAGGCAAAGGAAGACTCTGCTAGATCCCCATCAAACTGAAAAGGTTGTGAGCACAGCCTTGGCTACAGGCTCTGTGGCACCAGACAATTGGCCTAGGTAAGTTTAAAGGTGTTTAATCACCAGAACCTTGGCTGCTTGGTAAAGAGTTTTTTTCCATAAGAATAATAGCTCAATAAGACCACCTATTAAAGCATTATTTCAATGGATAGACAGGGCGGAGCCAAGATGGTGGAGGAAAGACATTAAATGCAGAGAGTTCCTGACACAATTACCCCCAAAACAGCAATAAAACAAACCCTGGAATGGCAAAACCCACAAAAAGATGGGCAGAGATTATTTTCCAGCTAAAGACAACTTAGAGGGGGCCATGCTGGGCTGCAAGAAGAGTTCAACTCTGCAATCATGCCGACATAGTCCCTAGGCAGGCTGCAGCAGAGAAACTTACCCCTAAGCCTCCTAATCAACTGCAGCACTAGCGTCTTCTGGAAGTAAGCTTATGGTTGGGTGAGAGAGCTGAATGGCTGACTGAAGGGGGGGAAATACAGGGGTGTCTACGGGACCTAACCAGGAATTTGGCTATTGCACCCCAGTACAGGAACCAGGAAGAAATCATAAGTGGTAGGAGGTCCAGGTTGGGGAGGGGCATAGGCTAGTTGAAGCTAAGAACACAGCACACAAAATTCTGCTGGCTGGTTAATTAACAAGTTGGCTTGAGGTTATCTTCGGACCAGAGAACAGGCCAGGCTAGAGAAAAACCTGCCCTCCCTCAAACTGAAACACCTGGGACCCTCTGAAGCTTGGGACAGTGTAGCTTGGAAGTAGTAGCAGCATCTACATTAAAGCACCGGAGGGCATGGAATGTTACATTCCAGAGGGCAAAGGAACTGAGACTACAGCCAAGAATCACCTACCCAGCAAAATCTTTCAGGCAGTGGGGAATGGGACTTCAGTGAAAAAGAGGACATTCAGGCATTTGTGATGAAAAGACCTGAACTGAATAGAAAATTTGACTTTCAAATACAAGAGCCTAGAGAAGCATAAAAAGGTAAACGGGAAAAAGAAATCATAAGGGATATTAAAAGATTAAACTGTTTATATTCCTACATGGGAAGATAATACTTCCAATTCATAAGAACTTTCTCAGTATGGCAGCTGAAAGAAATACACTTAGAGGACACAGGCCTGAACTGAATATGAAGGGATGATATCTGTAAAGCATTTATTTTTTGTTTATCCTTTTTTTTGTGGGGCAGTCAGGATGGGGTAGCTTATGTCTGGGACCAAATTTGGGCTCAGGGCCTCCTGGGTCCAGGGCTGGTGCTTTGTCCACTGTGTCACCTGGTAAATTGGAGGCTCCTGACATGATTAGTGTAGGAAAACTGACAGGATGAGCCTAACTAGGAAGACAATATGATGTAGAAGACAAGGGTTCAAGTTTCAGCATCAAAACTCACAACCTGTGTGACTATGGGCAAGTCACCATTACAACCTTCAGTTTCTTCATCCTTGGGATACTATCCTTGGGATAATAGTTCTTTTGTTACCCAACCTCCCAAGGTTTTAAGAAAGTCAGGTTGAAAATCTTAAAACACTAGATGAATATGATACTGTTGTTAATGTCTATCTTTGTCTTGAAAAATCAATATGAGATGTCAAGATCTGATAAATGACAAAATTAGAAAGCATAAACCATATGCAGAATTACTTTTCTGAGGCAATAGCATCTTCTATACTAGGGTTCTTAACCTCTTTTGTGTCATGCACACCTTTGGCAATCTAGTAAAACCTATGAACACCTTCTGGGAATAGTGTTTTAAAATGCATAAAGTAAAATATGTAACATTACAAAGGAAACCCATTTTATTGAAATAAGTTGTCAACATATTTTTAAAACATTCTCAGATGCCATTTTAAAACCTCTGCTCCAGACTATTTCACAGCTTAATAGTACTAGCTAAAAATGACCAATTAGTAACTAGAGAATACTTAGTTTATAATTAAACTAATTATAATTTAAAAGCATTGCTATTACTTAGTCAGGTACAAATGGGCTTACTGGTAGACTTACAAACAAAGGTGGAAGAATATGGAAGACCTGAAACCCAGGATTTATAAGAATTTCCCCAAAGCACCATATGCCTTATGAGAAATTATTTCTTGGGGGAAGGAAAAAATGGGAATTAATTTGAAAATCAAAAAATGTACCTTCCTGTCAGGCCACAGCTATTTTAAAAGGATTATGATATATGCATTTGGTGAACAACTTGATAATAGGAAACCAAAAATCTTTGAAGTAAACAGAGAAATACGTCAATAAATATTTACTAAGCACCTGCACTCTGCTAAAGCACTGAAAAAGTGCATACTTAAATACATCATAAGAAATGGTCAATATATTTTGCTCCTTCCATGCAAAAAGTTCATTATAAATGAACAAAACTATTGCCATTTCAAATGTTCTATCTCAAAGTACTCTGATGTGCATGTTTATAAATACATATGTATGAATAATTCCACTTCACGTGAGTTACTGAACTACATTGGTCCATAAAATTATAGTTCAAATATAGACATTTAAAACATCTTGGCCCAATGAACACTTACTGAAATGAAATTGGTGATAATTTTAATGAGATGATGTACATATACGTAAATTAACAATCTATGTAGATAGGCTTTGTGATGTAGTATACTTGTCAAAAAGACATGGCTTCAAATCCTGCCTTAGGTCCTTAATTAGCTGTGCGACTTTGGGCAAGTCCCTGGCATTCTCTGTAGTTGAGGTTTCTCATTGGTAAAATTAAGGGTCTGGAGTTAAAGAGTCTCTCAGATCCCTTCTCCCTCTTATGCTATGATCCTATGATTTGAAGAAGTATGTGATTAATGTACTAAGGTCATTCTAAAGTGTTTAGGAAGTTAGAACATGATATAAGAACATCTTCCTCCCTGTACTCCTATTACCTGTGTGTTTACCTGGAGTGGAAAACATGTCATCTCTGCTTAGCATTCTTTGTTATATAGTTAACTTTCTTTTTTCCTTTCCTTTCCTTTCTTTTCTTTTCTTTCTTTTTTTTTTGTGGGGGCAATGAGGGTTAAGTAATTTGCCCAGCGTCACACAGCTAGTAAGTGTCAAGTGTCTGAAGTCAAATTTGAACTCAGGTCCTTCTGAATCCAGGGCTGGTGCTTCATCAATATAGTTAACTTTCTATACAGATGGGGGGAAGGGGCAGGACAGGACAGGACAGTAATTTCACTGGAAAGGGAAGCTTCCATGTGAGGAAAACTTTTACTAGTACAGGTCCCAATGCACTTTTTCTGTAGCTTAAAGTCTGGCAGAGTTGCCTAGAGCAAGGGTGTCAAGGTTGAGTGTATGGGATTTAGGAGGCCTAGCATCTCTGGTCTGAGGGCTTGCTGAGCCCTTTTCAGGACTGTTCATCTACCTTTGTTGTCTACCTGCCACCCAACTCTCACCTGTGGCTCCAAGAAGTTGTAGCAGATACAGTGACTGCGCCCCAGTAAAACCATTTTGGCTAAACAGGTTCAGGGGAACTGATGGGCTCCAAACTCATCAGTGAGTTAGGGGGATGTTTACCTCAATCATGTAAAGATATCTCTCTGGTAGAATGGGCAGATGAGAACAATTTGTTCCAACAGCCATGAAAGTGGCTGAAGTAGGCCCCGTGGAGTGCTTAGAGCATAGTGTGGTCAGACACTGAAGATGCCGAGGACATCCACTGTATCCTGGGCCATTTACAGTCATCCTGGGTTTCCTGCCACTGGACTCCAATGACTCAGAGAGAGAGAGAGAGTGAGGCTGAAGATTAGGTGCAACTCGGCCTCTCTTAAACCCAATTTACAAGTTAAGTCCAAGACATCACCCCTTGATGTCTTCGTCCTCTTTGAAAATGAAGGACACACAAGGAGGCCAAGAACAACAACATTTCAAGCACTATCCATGAAAATGGGACTACAGACAAGAAATTTACATTTTAATACTATAATGTTCACAGTATTTAAAGATGGAAGAGATCTTAAATATGAACTAGTCTGACCCACTCACTTACAGATTAGGAAACTGAAACCCAGAAGGCTCAACAACAACAACAACAACAACACGGCAACATTCCTGAGTGAGGCCCAAACCAGATTTAAATATAATTGGGAAATACTGAGCAAAATATAAAATCAATAAAACATAGATACTGTCGATATGTGTTTTTTTGAGTTAATATGATCCTTATGTACAGTTTCGTGCTCCCTCTCCCCCCTTTTCTATTTGAGTTTGACAGTCCTAGCATAGAGCACTGAGAAGTCAAGTGACTTGCACAGGTTCACAGGACATGCACTTGTGAAAGGTAGGACCTGAACTTGGGTCTTTCCAGCTCCAAATGCAGCTCTCTCATCACTGTCACAGTGCCTTCTCAGCTTTGAGGGTAATGAAGGAGAGTGTGGAGTTTAAGATGACACCAAGGTTGTGAATCTGATTGGCAGGATGTATGGTGGTGCCTTTAACAGAAACAGGGAACTTAATACAAACAGGATTAAAAATAGCATTAGGCATTGATTTATATGGAACTTTAAATAAGAAAAGTTAAGTTTTTAATGTTCTGTGAATATACAGCCTGACTTCCAACTGACTTCCTAATATGAGATGAAAAATCAATCTGTAGAACTATTATGAGAATAAACACCTCTTCCAGTGAGTGAGAAATCAGTTAGAGTTTTAAAAAAAATTATCTTGTCAGAGAAAGAACCAAGAAATTCAAAATAATCAAAAGCAAGCAAGAACTTAAGTGTAATAATTCTCTATATTGATCCAAAAGCTACCTTTCTGTGGATTGGAAATGAAGGACTTTTGAGCCTGAGGGGTTAAAAGTGTGGGTGTGGAAGTCGCCTTTTGTCAGAAGAATTAGCAATGCTATGAGTCATTGTGCATTAGTGGCAGAATAGTTTTGCATCTTGTATGAATCCAGACACCATATGCCATGCGAGGACCTATTACTTTATTCGGTGCCATTGCTGACAGGCAGACACGTGGGTATCCCCAGTGGAAAGGCTGTCTCCTCTCTGTGGTGAGTACAGGAACCCAGTGATCTGAACACATCAGACATTGTAACTAGCAGCAGGAACAGCTGGTAAGCTAGCAAGAAGCAACGGCAAGACAGAGCTAGAATGTTAATGAGACTTCATAGGCTGACAATGCAAGCCCTAAAAGGGAAAATATCAACCTGATTTTTCAAGTTTCTCTGCCTATAGTCTAAAAGAATACAATCTGCTACTTAATATCTTGAGTTTTCACTTATTAAAAAGTTTATATAACTATAAATTGCTCAAATTTAGAACATGTTTGCAAGAATTAGCAATAAAATCTCAAGACCACTTCAAGTAGTAAAAATGCCCCACTTTTTTAAGGTATTTCAATGAAATAAAAGCATGATAAATAGAAAAAATACAAAACTCCTTTGAATATTAAGAAGTATTTCCTTAATGGACATAAAATGGTCAATATTTTCTGCAGCTCTGATGATAAACTTAGATGAAGAACTAAGGCCTTGGTTATGGCTCTATTCTTAAGTTGTGTCTGATGCTGTGGATGACTTGCTCAAGTTACTTAACCATCTTTCCTTGATTTTTCATTCTCAGACACACTGCCAACCGTACCAGCACCAGCACCAGCACCAGCACCAGCACCAGCACCAAAGAAACCACACATTTCCTTATGTGTGCATATGGCAATAAGTGGGAGGGGAAAAAAGGTTACTTTTCTATTCTAAATGGTGAGAAAAATTATGGTAAAAGCTTAAGTAGCATTTTTTTTAAAAAGAGGCATTATGACATGACATAGTTGAGGACTATTTTCACTCCATGAGAGAATAAATAAACAGAAGGGTTCTGATGCCCTTAATCCCACTTGGGCTCCTTCTTCATAATGATCCTTCGATGGGCAAAAGATTAGTGCTCTTTCTCATTTCCCTGAGACCATCCAGTCCCACAAGTACCTAAAGAGGATCCCTTCTACACCTGATCAGACAAGTGGTCATCCAGCCTTTGCTTCTATTCGTCCTTAGCTCGCTCTCCCTTTTACTTGCGTACCTCTTCTCCCTTTCATTGCTTTGTCAGATGCTAGACAGCAGGCCTGTGTCATACTGATATTTAGAGTCCTAGGGCTCAACAAATGTATAGCAGAGGCAGTTAGTCAATGTTAGCTGGATTGAATTTAATAGAGCTCAATTCTACTGGCAAAGATTTTTTTTTTATCTTTACATTCATCTCAGAACTTTTCTTATTAATAGAAGTAGTCCACTGAAAACTAGCACCTTGGGAGGCTTTAAGTATGCCAAGCTTTGACCATATGACAATCACAATTTAAATGGAGTAAAAATTCATTGGAGCACTTTGGTTTTGGAAGAATACTCAATTCATCTTTAATCATTAAACATTCAAATAATACTTTGAAAACAAGTAAAAAATTTGCTTTCTACCTTTTTATCAGGTTTTGGAAAACAGATTACATTTTCTGAGAATTAAAGAGCTGTTTATTATTTCTATGGGATTGTGATGCCACTTATGAAGGTGCAACTTTCAAAAACAAAAGGTATTTCTTATTCAGGGTCTCTAAACATTTTTTGATTACAAATACTTATCAGTAAAAACAAAATTGAACATCCACACCTTTATGTATACTTATTTATTTGTTTAATCATATACATGTACTACTATACTAACAATAATGTACTTTATAAAATTTAACTGAAAGAGAAATTAAAAAAAATCTCAATAGTGACAATCATACCTGTGCTTTAGGAATATCAGTTTGTAGGAGACCAATTGTGAGGCCACTGGATAATCCATGTAAGAGATGGTTAGGGGGCAGCTAGGTGGCTCAGTGGATAGAGCACTGGCCCCTGAGTCAGGAGAACCTGAGTTCAAATCTGGCCTCATACAGACACTTACTAGCTGTGTGACCCTGGGCAAATCACTTAACCCCAAATGCTTCACCAAAGAGAGAGAGAGAGAGAGAGAGAGAGAGAGAGAGAGAGAGAGAGAGAGAGAGAGAGAGAGAGAGAGAGAGAGAGAGAGAGAGAGAGATGGTTAGGGCTTGAAAAAGGTAGCATAGCTACCTCTTTATAAGAGATATTTATAATAATATTTATAATAGATACATTATAATTTAACATAATATAAATAGAAGGTGATACATAAGAGGGAGACTATAGAATCAGAACTGGTATGGTGGTAAGATATAAGGTGAAGAATGAGAAGTTAAGGAAGATGCCAAGGGTATAAATCTGGGGAAACTAGGAAGATGGTGGTATCCCTGGCAGAAAAAGAAAAATGTGGGAAAGGGGTATTTTTTTGGGAAAATAATGTAATGATATCTATGATGCAGACTGTAACCCATCCATGCCTGCTCATCACATGCTGATCATTCTGTCTCAGTGAAAACAAAATGGAGGTGGGGAAGTATACTAGCTACAACTTGGAAATGCAAAGCTTATGGAAAGCATTACAGAGTAGTGATGGGGGACTTCATCCTTCAAAAAGTAGAGGAACTAGCAAGGGAGAAATCCTATTCTGGGACTGATTATCTCACCAGCAGGGAAAAACTGGCCGATTTTGGGGGTAGTAATAATGGGAACCAATTTATGACAGAGGAGAAGGGATCTAGACACAGTCTAACATGCACCCTAGGTTTCTGAAAAGTAGTTTTCAAAGGATTCAGAGGAATGACAGGCAGAATCCTATGGAATAAAATACTTCAGTGGAAACCAGTCCAAGAGGGATGGAGAGGTTAAGAACAAAATTCTGAAGATACAAAGGAAAACAATTCCACTAAAGTGGAAAATGTATGTATCCTACATGGATACACAGAGAACTCAGCAATCAGTTTACAAAAGATGGAAACAAGACCAGGTTAACAAAAAATTAATATAATAGTGCCACCTAGCCCCATAAAAATAGTGTCAGTTATGCTCAAACTCAGAACAAGCTGAGGCTGGAGGGGGAAGATAAGGACAACAAAAAGGAGGGTTTAAAAAAAAAAGTTATACTGGCAGAAAAAGGAGGTTCAAAGAAGAGAAATTATCTTCCCTTGAGGTGGATGGAACAATGATAACTCACAAAAAAAGAAGGCAGAGCTGCTCAGTTTCCTTATTGTTTCTGTCTTCTCTGTAAAGAAGACTGTGCTTTACACTAGAAATGACAGTACAAAAATGACTAATAAGGAGCTGATACTCAAAATAATTAAGAAAATAGTGAGAACACCTAAGCTGGCTTTGATGAATTCAGTCACCTGGCCCAGATGAACGACATCCTTGGGTCCTAAAAGAACTAGTTGAGGTGATTGCTGAATGACTGTTGTTCACGTTGTCCCTATTTTCAGAAAAGAGAGCAGAATAGCAATCCATATGCTGCAAAGCTTGATTTGAATTCTTGGGAAAATTCTAAAATGAAAAATTAACAAACAGTTGTGGAAGATCTGGTAAGGGAAGTGATGATTACAAAGAACCAAAGTGTCTACATCAAGAACAAATCATTCCAGACTAATCTTATTTACTTTAAATGACAGGATTAATGTATTAGGAGACAGAAAACTGCTGTGGATTTCAAATATCTGAAGAGCAGTAATGTGGAGGAAGGATTAGGCTTATTTTGTTTGGTCTCAGAGGGCAGAATCAGAACCAATGGAAGTCAACTGTAAAAAGGCCTATTTAGGTTTGGTGTCAGGAAAAACAACAACTTCATAACAATTAGAATTACTTATCAAAAAGTGTAATGTTAATGTAAAGTTGTGCATTCTTCCTCAGTGAAGGTGTCCAACCTGAGGCTGGAAGACCACTTATTAGGAATGAACTCCTTTCATGTATGGATTGGACTAGATGGCTGTCTCTCAAATTCCGTATTTCTGTGTGATACTGGGTAAAGTGAATGATAGGCTTGTGTTCGACATAAGACCTGGGACTGGCTACGGTGTGAAGGGTTGGATAGAACCCATTTCCCGACCCTGTGACTGGTTACCTCTTGGCATCATACAACAGCCCACTCCTGGTATGGGGTGCTCACTTTGGAGGACACTGCTCTATCTGGCTTCCTAAGGGTATTTTGCTTGGCAAAAGGCTGTTTTTTTTCCCCCTTCTTTTTTGAGATATTTCCCTTGTGCTCTGATTCTTCTTTCATAAGATGCCTAATGTAGAAATATGTTTAATGTGATTGTACATTTATAACCAACATCAGAGGGTGGGAGAAAAATTTGGAACTAAAAATCCTATGAAAATAAATGTTGAAAACTATCCTTACATGTAATTGGAAGACAATAAAATACTTTTAAAAAATAGATCTATGATCCTATACTAAGAACTCTCACATTGCTTTTTATTTTAATAAGGTCATCCCTGGCTCAATGGCTCTGGAGACAGCCAGTGTAGGAACCGGCAGTGGAACTAGAATGGGAAACCCATCATCCCTATAAAATGCCAATTCACATCTATTTTAAGATAGGGATAAGGACTAGGACTGTGACTTCCATGAAAAGAGGAAACTTCCAGATAAGGAAACTTGTTACCAAAGTTGGCCAAAATCTTCTCTGCACCTTATAACCTTAGAGAGTTAACCAGAGCACTGAGAAATTGAATCATGTGCCTAGGGTCACACATCTAATCAATGCCAGAGTTGAGACTTAAATCTAGGTCTTCATGGTTCTCAGATCAGCTCTCTGTCCACTAATCCACAGTGCTTCCATCTTTTAGGAGATAAAAATGTTTTATTGATGTTATCTGGTGGTATTAATAAGAAATAATTGGAAAGACTCATTATCAGCATATGCCTTCTTATTCCCCCATCTCCACACTGTGTTTTTCAAGTTTTTCCACAGGTCTAAATTCCCCATAAACATCCTAAAGACAGAGGGCACACAGCTCAAAAATAAAAGTATAAATTCCTTGGGGCTAAAAGCTAATTGGGAGTGGAAAGAATATGAATCACAGCATACATAGAAAGAAAAGGAGAAAATATTAGCACCATGTTTGATAAAACAAACAGCTAGTTTCTCCCAAATAAACATCTAAATATGAGGATCTGTGAAAGTGAGTATATGACGTAGTACGTTACAAGAAACATGAAACAAAATTCACGGCAAGGATATGAAATGTACTCGGAATAAGAACTGAAGAGCTGTTTCTACAATCCCATGTAATGTCACCTAAAAGCTTTGCCTCGCATGACTTATTGCAGGCTGAAACAGATTAGAGCTATCGATTGCTGCCTGGAGAAGGTTCTCACTGTGAGAATGGAAGGTAAGCAGCAGAGACAGACAGCTAAACTATCGATCTACTCCAGCAGGGAAACTGCACTTCAAAATGAAGGTCAGTGCTCCTTTATACCACCTATTAGAGTTACTGTAATGTTCATCAGGTTACAATAGAGATTGGTGTGACTGGGCCAAATGTTTCTGTCTCAAACTCCAACCTCTCTTGTGATAGCTGGGTATAATACCTGACAGAGAAATTAAGGATGTCATGTTAAATCTTGTGCCTTTTTTTTTAGCATAGGAGTGGTGAGTTACTATTAACTCTTATGAGTTAGGGACTGATTATTTCATGCAAGACCTGTCAGACATTGTCAAATAAATTGTCAAAGCAATAGAAATTTTCAAGAATTTCATTCTAATTGGGTATAGCCGTACCAGAAAATAAACAGATCATTTCTTCTTTAATTAACCTAGGCAATACCAACAGAATTAGTCCAAACTAGAACACCCTCTTAAAGAAATTTCAACAGTCATCTGTGGATGAATTACCAAAACTTGAGTACTTGTTGTATTACTTCTTGTGTGTGTGTGTGTGTGTGTGTGTGTGTGTGTGTGTGAGAGAGAGAGAGAGAGAGAGAGAGAGAGAGAGAGAGAGAGAAAATTGGGGTTAAGTGACTTGCCCAGGGTCACACAACTAGTAAGTGTTAAGTGTCTGAGGCCGGATTTGAACTCAGGTCCTCCTGACTTCAGAGCCGGTGCTCTATCCACTGCGCCACCTATCTGCCTCTGTTGTATTACTTCTAACAACAAAGTGTCAGTTATCTGATGATTTAAGTGCAAAAGTGCTCATTAAATTGTGTTTCTCCTGTATTTCTCAACCATACCTCAGGAAATCCATTGATCAATTGATCAAACAAAACACAGTTATTAAGTGCCTAGTCTGTGTTGAGCAGAAAAAAATTTAAATAGTCCCTGTCTTCATTGAGCTTAATTTGATAGAAAAACAGCATGTACACATATAAGTAAATAAAAAATAAATACAAATTAATGGGGGAGGCACTAGAAACTGAGGAAATCATGTAGGAGAGCATGCTTGAGCTAAGCTCTGATGCAAACTAGGGAGTCTTAAGAGGCAGAGGTGGGGAACAGGAAATTCAAGATAGAATTATATAACTAGTTGCACTTTTGCTTTTGGATATACTTTGGAAGGACAAATATCTTGGAAATAAGCTACTCTCAAATATTAATAGCATAGGAATAAACAAAGAGAAAGCCTTTCAAAGATACACACAAAAGATGTTCACTGCAAAAACAAGATTAAAAAAAGGAAGTTGGCAATCGAGTTCAATAAACTTTCATTAAACAACTACATTAGGAAGGTGCTGTGGATATAAAGAAAAAAAAAACAGTCCCTGCACTGAGGGAATTTATATCCCATTGCAGGGATCCAATACATCCACAGAAAAGGTGTTTTGGGAGGGAAGTATTAGACTGGAGAGCATTAGCAAAGGCATGTGTCATAGAGATGCCATCTCAGTTGTGCTTAAAGAAAGATAAGGGTTCTAAGAAGTCATAATAAGAAAAGAGTGAACTACAGGAATGGACAAAGATTGTCTGAAGGTAGGGAAGAAGGAGAGGAAATGTCATGTTTATGGAATGACTAGTAGGTCAATTTGGGTGGAATGCACATTGCTTGACAGGGAGTAATGAGAAATGTTTGGAAATATAAGTGGAACTTAAGTCTACAAGCATTTATTAAGCACTTATTATGTTTCAGTCACTGAAAAAAATAAAAGAAAAATGAAAAGAGTTCCTGTTCTAATGGGGAAAACAATTTGCAAATATGCATATATATATATATATATATATATATATATATATATATATATATATATATATACACAAGATACATACAGTGCAAAGGGAAGGTAATCTCAGTGGGAAGTGACTGGCAATATGATAAATTACGAAAGACCAACAAAAGCTGAATCTTGTTTTTGTTTTGTTTTGTTTTTGCAAGGCAATAAGGGTGAAGTGACTTGCCCAGGGTCACACAGCTAGTAAGTGTCAAGTGTCTGAGGCCAGATTTGAAGTCAGATCCTCCTGACTTCAGAGCTGATGCTCTATCTACTGTGCTGCCTAGCTGTCCCCAAAAGTTGAATCTTGAAGAACAGCCCAGTGGAAATTCATTCAAGAGAATGGAGCATCATATGTGAACAATGGGAGATAGACCAGCGTAGATGGATTATGAAGTATATGGAGTCAGGAGGTAAAAGATTTTAAATGGTAGGCTAAGAAATCTGAACATGAAACAAAAAATTCTGTGACTCTGAAAAGATTAAATGCCCCTTGCCTTGTGTGTTGTCGTCCCCCAACTCCCCCCCTCCCCAACTTCTGCAGTAACGGTGGCAAAGTGACGAAAAAAACAACAAACAAATGGGGAGTGTAGGGGAGAGAGGAATTGAATGCCAAGAATCACAATTTTGATACAGGCTATTCAGAGTAATTTAGCTTTTGGTACTGTAAATGTGAAATACTTGTCCAGGGATAGTAAGTGGACATACTGCTGGAAGAACTAAACCATACTAATCTTGACATTATGTTTATAAGGGTAGTTCACAGGTTAACTTAGGATAGGCAAATAAAAGTGTTGCTGGAGTTTGCTTTATATTGTGTCCCAAGGTGACAATAAGTATCATGCCTTTGTCTCATGAATACTTTCTTCAAAAAGATATTTGGGAGGTAGATATCATGATCACCAAACATTACAAAAATGAAATATATTTTAATGCACTGGAAATGGATGGTTATTGACGTGGAAGTTACTCTTAGATCATCTGTCCATATCCAGTCAGTCAACCATTTTGTTAAATCAAGGATCAAAATCAATACAATATTACAAAAATAAAAATAAGATATGACATATATCTAAAGGTACCTCCAAACTGCCCTATTTAAGCAAATTGACAGTGAAAAATAGCAAATGGGTAAAATAGTAGACATTTACACAGCACATCACCATTTCTTAAGGATATTTAACATGAACTCAGATTTAGAGTTGGAAGAAGACCTTAGATCTGACTAGAACTAGTTCAATCCTCTATAAATCAACTGCTATATTGAAGAGACAAAAACATACTAAAAGTCATTTTAGCCAACAAAGTGTGATATTCTTGCTAAGCATAAATGTATTTTAGCCTTTGGTACCACTGTTTTAGGATATAAACTCATCCGTAAAATCTTACATTAGAAGACAGTTAAAGACTATGTCAGTATCACCTCATAGAAGAGTGAGAAACAGTATCTGGAAAAAGGTTTGGTGAGAGATTCAACTAGACAGAATCATTCTGAAAGTATTTCAATATGAAACTGAAAGAAGGGTATTGAACAGAAAATTAGAAAATAAAAAATCTATTTCAAGGTATCTATAACACATTGTTTTCTACATCAATTACAATGAAGTCTGTCTATGCTCTAACTGCAGTGCTACATGTACTGCATAAGAAAGTGGAAATAGCACTAAAAATAAAATAAAATTGGGAAGAGCAACTGGATCAAACCAAATACCAATAGAGAAGGTCCTCACTAGAAGCACAACCATGACAGTGTCAAAGGACACATTTTTCAAGTTATTTAAAAAAGGGAAGATATTAGAGATATCATTATTTTGGACATTTTTTAAAAAAAGGCAGCTGAGACAACATTAGGAATTTCTGATGTGTGTTTATTCTCTTATTTAAAAAAAATTATGAAAATGTGTCTTGACATAGGTGTGTGTGTATACACACACATATTTCTGTATACAATCTTTGGTTTTGGTTAAAGTTAGTATAGGAAACAGCAGATTACTGTAGAAAAGAGCACTAAACCTGGAGCTAGAGGATTTGGATTCAAATCTTACCTCCAATGATTAGTAACCACACAACTTTGGGTTGTTATGTGATAATCAGAAAATGTTGCAGTTTTATATATATTTAGGTGAGGCAATTGGGGTTAAGTGACTTGCCCACGGTCACACAGCTAGTGTTAAGTGTCTGAGGCATGATTTGAACTCAGGTCCTCTTGAATCCAGGGCCAGTGCTCTATCCACTGCATCACCCTAGCTGCCCCAGCAGTTTTATATTTTTAACAAATGGGTTCTAAATCCTCTGAAACTTCTTCAAAGATATAAAAATCAGAAAACTCTGCTTCTAATTTTTAAAAGTACACATATATGAAAGTTTTAATAGTTGATACAATGTTTTCAGAGAGAAATGTTTAATTGCGGGGGTGGGGGTAGGGCAAGGAGGGTTAAATGGCTTGCCCAGGGTCACACAGCTAGTAAGCGTCAAGTGTCTGAGGCCGCATTTGACTCAGGTCCTCCTGACTCCAGGGCTGGTGCTTTATCCACTGCGCCGCCTAGCTGCCCCCAGAAATACTTATATACTATCATCAGATACTTAATCTCCCTGTCTCAAATGACCAACTTCATCATCTCCAATTTATAGAAAGCCTTTCTTCCTTTAAGACTCAAATCAAATACCACTTTATAAGTGAAGCCTTTCCTGAGCATTTCAACTGCTAATGCCTTCCCAATACTTTGTATTTAACTGATTTGTCATTATTTCTAATTGTTCTTTTTATATTTATTCTATACATGCTTATAGATGTCTTTGTCTCCTTCTTAGAATGTAAACTCCTTCATATAGAAACTGGGGCTGCTAGGTGACATAATGGATATAGCAGTGGGCCTGGGGTAAAGAAAATTTAAACTCAAACACTTACTGACTACTGTGAACCTGGGAAAGTCACCTAACCACTGTGTTTGCCTCGGTTTCCTCATCTGTAAAATGTGGACAATGAGGATCAAATGATGTAATATTTGTAAAATGCTTTAGCACAGTGCCTGTCATATAATAAGTACTATGTAATTATTAGTTATTATTATTATTATTATTATCTATAATACCTACCATAGTACCTGGCATATAGTAGGCACATAACAAATTAACTTGTTACTTAACCAAGTTAATTAGGAGGATTAATTCATTCTGATTAACTTGCCTGAACTTCAGTTTCCTGAATTAGATGGCCTTTGAGATCACTTCTAGCTATAGATCCATGATCCTCAAATGAGGAAAAAAAAAATAACAAGAAATGAAGTAAATCTATATACATATACAAAAGAGGTCTGTAGTAAAATTATGTTTTTCTTGTTTATTGTATCTTGTTTTTAATATACATATGTGTGTAAATATATTTAAAGTACTTTTGGTTGTATAATTTGTTATTTTCAAACAGCAGTGAAGATTTAAGAATGCACATTTGAAATGCTAATAATTTCATCTTTATTTTCTAAAGCAGTGGTCTCCAAACTTTTCTAATCAGGGAAAAAATTTTAATCATACACCCCTAAAATAGGAGTTATTCATGTTATACACACCTACTATTATAATGATGTATACATTAGAAAATATACAGAGATAAATATTAAGGATGAGCCAAAGTTGAAATAAATAATACTTTATTAATAGGATGAAAAAACCTTTTTGCTCTCACCAAAAAATTTAAATAATATTAAAAATAAGAATAATTCAACTGAATATGCTTAATTATTCATGAAAATCTTGGTTTTACACTTTGTGGTATCACCAAAGATCCAATTCTAAGTTCAGTTGATTTTGTTTCTTAGTTAGAATGGCTGTTATAGCTAAAAATAGCTGATACCCCATAAAGACACATAGATTCAAGTAGAAGTGTATTGTTAGTTGTTAAAACTAAATAATTATATTTTAAATCCCATATTCCAATTATGAAAAAGTTTTATTGAAGTTCAGCTAATAAATTTCTGTCTTCTCATGTTAATCAGTTGTTCTTGCAAACTAATTAGGATATATTACATTTTATATTTTTAACAAATAGGTTTGGTACTCACTGAAACTGGAAGACTTAACAGTGGATTAAAAATTCTGCCTCTAATTTGTGTATATGTGCATGTACATATACATATATACATATATATGTACATATACATATAGCTAAGCTTAAATTTGAAATTTCTTGTAATCAGATGATACCATGTAATCATTAGCTAATATCTCAAGCACATACATAGGGAGAGGTTCTTTGTTAACAGTGGATGTCCATTCACATTTGAAATAACGTTCCTGACTATTTTGAATATTTTGGTTCACTTTTTGGTCAGATCTGATTATACTGTTATTGTTTTTACCTCATAATGAAGCTGATGGATAGCTTATACTAGGACTAGAAAAATCAGCTTCTGTCATTTTCTTGTAAGCTTGTGCTCATATTATTGGTATTATCTTCTATCTTTGGTTTCTTTCCAGGAATATTCTTAAACCATTGTCCATTTATAGGTACCAATTCAGTTAAAGCCAGACAATTCTGTAATCTAGAAAGCTACTTAACTGTTTATATGTACATTTCAGTTGCAATAGGCTAAAAGTGAACAAGTGAGTAAGATCATGACTGTCAACTTCTCCACAAGGTGAAACTCCTATTCTTCTCTCAATATACCTCATGTATAGTACATGACACATGACTTTCTGGGATAGACTGAATGAGAGCAGTAGTGGCAATATTTATATATATGTACATGTATAATAATTATCTAAGTTTATTTCTTTTTTAAAGATAAAAAACAAAGAGAAATTCTGACATTTTCTTTCTGGACACTAATGAATTGTCTTGAAGACCCATCTTTGGAGACAAATGTTCTAAATAATAATATGGTTAGAAGATTAATTATAAAAAAAGAGTGTGTCTGTTAGGTGGATATGGTACCATAATGAAAAATACATAACAATATTATTAGCAAATATCATAGTTCTTTTTAAGGTTTTACAAGTCAGTTTCCTCACAACAACAGAGTTAGTGAGTATAAGAGCAAGGATTGCAACACTGTCTTGACTCTAATAATGGTGTCCTTTCCACCATATGATGCTGAAAAGAAAAGAAACTAGCATAAGTGCCACGAAAGGAAAAAAAATAGTCTAAAAGATTACAAGAAGCTTCAAAGAGAAGTTATAAAAACAGTTTAACTTATTAAAACTTTCATCACAAAAGATAAATAATTTTGACTGCATGAAATTAAAAAGTTTTGAATGAACAAAATCAGTGAAGCTAGGAAAAGAAGGGAAACTGCTCATTGAGAAAATATTTGCATTAAATATCTCTGATAAGCATCTGATACCAAAATATATATGGAAGCAGCACAGATAAATAAGAACAAGAGCTTCTCTAAGATGCTTAAGTGCTAAAAGGATGTGAACAAATAGTTCTCAAAAGAACTGCAAAATATCTACGACCATACAAAAAGACCACTTCAAATGAAATCTGAGAAATACAAATCAAACAATTCTGTTGTTTCACCTCAAGCCCAGAAAATTAGCAAAGATAATAAAAGATGGGAATAGTTAATGTTATAGAGGATGGCTGAATGCTAGTTACATTAGTACATTACTAGTAAAGTTGAAAATTGTTTCAGTCATTCTAGAAAGCAGTTTTAATTTTTCTTTTTTAAGTAACTAAGACATTACTTTACCCATTGACCCAGGAATCTCACTGCCAGTCATATGCCCCATTTAGAACCCATATATACCAAAATACTCACGACAGAAATTTTTGTGATAAAATAGGTTTGGAAACAATTAACTGGGGATTGGTTAAACCATGAATGTAATGGGCTATCATTACACAGTAAGAAATGTTGAATATAAATTCAGAGAAGAATGGGAAAGTTTGTATGAGCCTATACAGGATGATATGTGGAAAACCTGCAAACTATAGAAACAATGCCTATGGATATCCGTAAACAGAAAGAACAATGAAAAGAAACGGGACACTGCACAATTATAATAACCAAGGTTGGCTTTTGAGAAAAATTGGCATTTTTGAAGATTATGGGTGTGGAATCTTACAACTAACAATCAGTGAAACTTATATATGGTTTTGCCAAATTCCTGGGGTTTTTCCTCCAATTTCTTTTAAAATCTATTATAAGGCAGGACTTCATGGGTAGGAAAAGCCTAGAGAGGGATGTATTTATAAATGAATATAATGTAAAAACAAAAAGAATCAAATTTTTAAAAAGACATTGTAAGTGATCATCTTGCCAAAATGGACTTATAAAAGCACATAAGTCCAAAACATCTCAAAATAAACTACTTTTCATTTGGGAAACAAACAAAAACCCCCCAAATGAACCCAACTTACTAAAACTTTCTTCATACCTACTGATATCAGCATTTGTGGGATAAAAAACCTAGGTCACTGATACAGTAAAAGTTCCTTTTATTCTGTAAAAAATGATAAAAAAAATTCCTAATAAATTCAGTGGTTGACTTCATATCTGAAATACTGATTTGCCACAACTAATTCTTGGTTAGTAAAGACAAACAGGATCATTTAGCTTCAAGGAACCAAACAGCATAATGATATGACATAATAGGACAGATAATCTGTTTTAAGAAAATTAAACTATATTCCCATCAAATTAATGCACTTTAGTGAGTATGTAGATGGCACACCTATGTGTATTAGGATTAATGTTTCAATGTCACTTTAGGTAGAGGTTTGTATTAGTTTACAAATGCACCTTAAGTCTAAACCAATTTGTATATTATGCTAATATTAAAATTGATTTAATAAACTCCATTAAAAGCCAAATGAGTTAAATTCAAATAAAAACTGATTTTAAAGAAACATTCTGATTTCATTCTTATAGTTAAGTTGAGTCCTTTGACAAATAGAAAGTAACAAGGATTTCATCTTTTTCTGGTTAAAAAGTTATGGCTCTTGATGTCTAAAACTAGGAAAGAATATGCAGCAACAGCTATTCTGATAGAGAACACGCCTTTTTTAAATTCCACTGAGGCTGGCAGTTTGGATGGAGACCCCAAAATCTATTCTGTCCATCTGTTTTATTATTCTTAGAACAACTGTCAAAAGTTGCCCAGGGATCAAGTTGCAAACGGTACTAATTTGCCTTTGAAAAGTAGGGCCTGAGGGAATACTAGAACTCTGCTTATAAATTCAGAATCCCATCACCAGTGTGCCAGGGTCTTTGCTTTGTAGAGGTATGAGACTTTGGACTTCCAGGAATACATTTGACTTGAAGCCTAGTATGGACCAATATATACTTAGATCTCACTTCATAGGCAAAGAAAAGTACAACAGTGACTTAGTTAGTCTTTAAAATTTGTAGCTGGCCTCCTTCTTGTGTATGTATGAGATCTGGTATTTTAGAGAACAGCTTCAACAATCTTTCAAAATACAAAAAACAAACAAAAAAACCACCCCCTTCTCTGATATTAAAGGAGTAAAATTAAGAACAAACAGCAAAAGGGATAGTAATGTAAAAAATCCAGATTTCACATGAATGACACTAATCTTAGGTGAAATATTTAGTCAGTTCCTTTCTTACCAGTGAAGGCTAAGATGGCTTAAGTGTCAGAAGCTGACTTCAAAGGTATTTTGAGATACAGAAGAATTATAGGCCACTAATTGGAGATTTCTTGCACTTTTGTGATTGTGACAAAAGAAACTACAGTCAGATTACGTTGACATACAAAGTAATGAAAAATGCCTAAAGATTAAAAAAATACCAACAGATGCCTACGATGAGGGATAAAATAAAATTCATGAAATGTAAAACCTATACCTCATCTTGAGTTATTTAATGGTTGCTGAATTGGTGAATGTAAAATAGGAAAAGGGACATTTTTTTCCCTAATTCTGTCAGTATTAAGTAATAACCATTCCATTAATGTCATTTTTCAAATGTTCTGAGAGATAAAATGTTACTTACAATACTCCATAGTTTCAAGCACGGCAAAATTTTACTACAGTAAATTTAAAAGGATATCCATTTCAGTCTGTTATAATGGAGTCTTTCCTATAAATCACAAACTGCTAAAAAAGAAGAATATGATTCTGAAAATTTGATTTCAATAGGTGGCATAGATTTTAAAATTCTACTTAAATCTACCTACAGCTGAAATCTGCTGAGATATTACTGCATGCACTGACACACAAGGCACAGAAGGGCCAACCATTTGGACTTACTTGTATGCTTTGTCCTTCCTTTGGCTTTGCAAGATCTTTTATTATAAAGGCATATATTGTCCTTCTGGGAGATTTGAATAATGGCAAGTCTCACTTTCAAATAATATTACTTAAAACCCCAGACTCTAATAAATGTTATTCGGATGTTGTTTATACCATTTTGTTCCTTTCAAAATAGTACTCATGATTAGTAAACTGAAATTTGATTAATGTTGGATTAGGAGGTTCTGATGTCTAGTTGCAATACGTTATTTCAGCATGGTGGGGTTATTGTAAAAGGATGTCTTTAAAACACTTGTTCTTGTCCCCTTTCCAGAATGTGAAACTACTTTGAAACTCTGATTGTTTTTGACAATATTATTAAGGCTATGTATAAGTTTATTATGTATCTATCAGCCAGGTTAGTTTTTATGTATTTTTTATGATAAACTGAATTGTGAGATTTTCCTTGGCATATCTTTTGAAAGCAGTAACTCATCATGCAATAAAGTCTTTGGAGCATCTTGGATTATGATTAGGTAAAGTCTAGTATCCAGACTTTTGTGGCTATTTTCAAAGGATTATTCTGAAGACAATAGAATGGTCATATGCCATTGCACATGAAACATTATAGATTGTGAAATCCTACAGAAGAGAATTCATTTTAAGACTATTCAAAAAAATTTTTTAAAGGTAAGACTAGGAATATCTTTGATTTATAGGTCTTTAAGAAGACCATGGGATCCAGAGTTTTAGCTGAACTATAATATGAAAAAGATTCTATATTTCTGTTTCGTGTTACTTTATTTTTGGTCTTCTTTATTCACTGCTGAATAGTGTAAAGGAATCAGAAATAATGGCTTTCTTTGAAGCTGTGTCATACACAAAGTAACTATGTGAATGCTAAAGTTGAAATATTTTCCTTTATGGAATGACCTTTTACTCTCTGAATATTCTTGTACTAATAAATGCTTAAAGCAGAAAAATCACAGCAGTGCCATGAAAAGCATGTAAGGTCAGGAAAAACACTCTTGCATGCTTTTTGGCATAGTGACCATTTCCACTTTTCTAACAGCTTTCTAATAGCAAAATGTATTTGGGAACAACAGTGGAATTTGTGTCATCATGACCAAATGATTACAGTGCAAACCCTAGATTCTTCTGTGGCTCAGCAGGCTTCTAGTCCCCATGGTAACTAAACCTCAGATATTGTCCTCCACTCAGCTGGAGTACAGAGAGTTGGGAGGCTTTTGTGTCTGATGAGATTTCTTCCACAACCTTCTAGCAACAGACCCTAGCGCTTCCTCCTGACTCTTTTCTAATTGAGATGCAAATTAATCTCTGTGGCTGATTACACTTCCCTTAAAGCTACTGACAAGTGCAGCTGTAACCAGAGTTTACAGACTTTCCAACAAGTGACTTCAGCTGTCATTATTTGCATGAGGCTGCCAAGGCCTTAACAGCTCACTGTCTCAAAGATGCAGATAGCTTCCCTTAGGCATTGCATGCATTTTATTTACTTGTATAAAATTTGCATACAATTAAAAGCAAAATATCATGCAACTAAGGCACTGTTATTTCATAATATAGCCTAACTCCAAGACTCCTAAAATCTTTTCCTGAATCTATCATTAGCCTCAAGTAAAAGGGGCCTTTACTTATCTTACAAAGTACTTATTCTTACCAAATTTCCTTCATTTCCGAATTCTACTTTTGTTTACAAGTATGCTGAGTCAAAATCAGACTGAATTTATCCCTTGCTTTAATAATACCCAAAGCATTCAAAGAAATCCATTCTGATAAATCTTTCCTATAATTTTCACGAAATGTCAAATGCCACAACCAAACTATTATTTCAACAAACAAAATGACTGAATGACCCTCAACTCTTCTTTAACTCTTGGTGAGATTCTACTAATTTTCTGACCAAATATAATGTTACTATTCTAATTTTTATGATTTCTTTATGAACCTATATGCAGGGAAAGGACTTAGGGAGTCAGAGGAACAGTGAGGTTATCCATAGGGCATTCTGCCTGATTAACCTGTCCTTTCCCCAAGCAATAGTATTCTTGAACTCAGGTCTTCCTAACTGCAAGTCCAACATTCTACACACTACCCCACCTAACTATGTAGCAGAATCAGACATTGTCATTATAAACAAAATCAGAAAGCAAGAGAAGATACAGCCAAAGGGGAGGACAGCTCTCCGTAGAGAGCTAGAAGTGGCAGAGTTGGTTATATTGCTAATGCAAAGGCAAGAAGAAACATTTTCAACTCCTCACTTTGACTCATGCCATCTGGTCACTCCATTGCCAACTCCTGTAAATTCTTCCTTCACAAGGACTCTCACATAAATCCCCTTTTTGCCACTTGTTTTTTTGGTTTTTTTTTTTGGGGGGGGGGGAGCAGGGGAATGAGGGTTAAGTGATTTGCCCAGGGTTACACAGCTAGTAAGTGCCAAGTGTCTGAGGCTTCATTTGAACTCAGGTCTTCCTGAATCCAGGGCCAGTGCTTTATGCACTGTGCCATCTAGCTGCCTCTTGCACCTTCTCTCCACTTGTGTTGCCACAATCCTAGTTCCTAGTCTCTAGCCAATCTAATCCATTATCCACCAAGCTGCCAATGTGATTTCTTTTAAAATATTTTTTTATCTTAAAAGTATTTTATTATTTTTGTTACATGTAAAGATAACTTTCAACATTTGCTTTTATAAAATTTCTAGTTCCAAATTTTTCTCCCTCCTTTCCTTCCCTCTGTCCTCTCCAAGACAGAAAACAATCTGATATAGGTTATATACGTACAATCACATTAAACATATTTTTGCATTAGTCATGTTGTGAAAGAAGAATCAGAACAAAAGGGGGAAAAAGGGAAAAAAAAGTAGAAACAATCAGCATTCAGATTCCCCAGTTCTTTTTTCTGGATGTGGAGAGCATTTTCCAACATGAGTCCTTTGGAATTGTTTTGGATCACTATATTGCTGAGAAGAGTTAAGTCTATTACAGCTGATCATCACACAATGTTGCTGTTACTGTGTACAATGTTCTGGTTATGCTCACTTCACTCAGCATCAGGCCACTTAAGTCTTTCCTGGTTTATCTGAAATTTTCCTACTCATTATTTCTTACAGCAGAATAGTATTCCATTACATTTATATACCACAACTTGTTCAGCCATTCCCCAATTGATGGGCATCCCTTCAATTTCCAATTCTTTTTTATTTTTTAGTGAGGCAATTGGGGTTAAGTGACTTGCCCAGGGCCATACAGCTAGTAAGTGTTAAGTGTCTGAGGCCAGATTTGAACTCAGGTACTCCTGAATCCAGGGCCAGTGCTTTATCCACTGCACCACCTAGCCGCCCCAATTTCCAATTCTTTGCCACCACAAAGAGAGCTGCTAGAAATGTTTTTGTACATGTGGGTCCTTTTCCCTTTTTTACGATCTCTTTGGGACACAGACCTACTAGTGGTATTGATAGGTCAAAGGGTATGCACAGTTTTATAGCCCTTTAGGCATAGTTCCGAATTGCTCTCCAGAATGGCTGGATCAATTCTATGTGATATAATGTTAAACAATTCCAATTTTCATTACATATAAATTTATCATTTACCAAGGCAAATATATACACATAAGGCAGCAAGGTGATAGATAAAACACTGGGCTGGATTCAGGAAGTCCTGAGTTCAAATCTAGCCTCAGACACTCACTGTACATGACCCACAAAGCATAGCAGTGTAAAGAATTAATTGTTATTTGAGGTTTTTATGACCCCCATCTTTTGGCTGGAAATAACAAAAAAATGAAAAACCTTGGCATGAGCTGGCCTGGGGCTCCACAAGCTGCATGGTGCTCCACCCACTGGTTGTAGCCTTTGCCATGGCACTGGTACCTCACGTCATCACCACTCGCCAGTGCCTACATGGGCCTGGCAAAATTATAATGATTGGAAGCCTAGTGAGGGCAGTCATGTGACTGTCAGAGCGGCCACCCAATTGGCTTGGGGTTGTGTGGGGTGTGTTGGCAAGAAGGGAGTTTTTTTTTTTTTTCCTAGCCTTCTAGCTGGAAGCTTGAAGGCGACAGGCGCGCTGCTGTGTATTCTCAGCTGATTCCTGGGTGGTGGTGTTTTTCAGGTTGTATAATTTCCCTTTCCCCATTTTATTTCCTTTCCCTTGATCCTACTGATCCTGTTTGTGTTGTTTTTTTTTTTTTTAAAGTTCGTTCTTGTTAAAATAAATCCTGCTCTGTTTTGAGGGAGGCTGCCAGTCTCCTTCCTTGCCCCAATATTGTGGTGAGCCGCTTAGCTAACACTCGCCAATTAAAAATTGGTCCCTACAGCAGCAGGAGATAGAAAGCAATTCCCTTTAAAATAACTATGAACAATAGAAAATATTTGGAAGTCTACCTGGCAAGACAAACCCAGAAACTCTATGAACACAATTAAAAAACACATTTCACATAAATAAAATAAGATCTAAATAATTGGAAATATATCAATTGCTCATGGATAGGTGAGTTAATATAATAAAAATTATTATTCTACCTAAATTAATTTATTCATTCAGTGCCATGCCACGGTGATTTCTAAAGCATAGTCTGACCCGATCACATCTTCCTGTTCTGCTCCATGAGCTCAACTGGCTCCCTATACACACCAGGATCAAATAGAGGGTGTTTAAAAATTTTAAGTTCTCAAAGCAATTAAAGCTTATAATTTCAAATATATATGCTTATTATTTCAAGCAATTAAAGCACTAAGACTTTTGGGACACTCAATATAGATGATTCCAGTTGGCATTTGAAACTCCTGATAACATGCTCCCTTCCTATCTTTCTCATCTTATACTCTACTACCTTCTACATACTACAATGAAGTTACACTGGCCTATCTGCAGTTCTTTGGAGACAACACTCCATTATTCATATTCATGCCTTTGTACTAGGCTACCCACCATGCCTGGAATGCCTTTCTACATGTCCCCTCATCTCTGTCTCTTCATTTCCTGGCTTCCTTCAAAACTAAGTTCAAATCCTACCTTATGCCTCCTGTCTCATAGTACTTCTGCTCTCCTTAATTCTTCAGACCAAGAATATTGTTTGAACCACTATATAAATCTTTTGAATATGATGGAACTAGTTCCCATTTTATCAAATATGGATTCTCCTTCTAATGGTGCATCTTGGAACCTAATCATTCCTCATCCTGTGAAACTACTGCCTCCCTAGAGAATCCACTCTAGGTACTACAGAACTTTCTCTGTATTTTATCATGTAAAACATATATTTAATATAAAGATTTCTGACCAAAATATAATAATTCAATATCTCACTGTCTGAGTTTTAAAATATATATTTTTTTAGGTCAAGGCTTGCTCCTACAGCCACTTCTTCCCTTCTATCATGCTCCTGTCTCCTGGACTTCAAAACCCTGCCCCTGCCACTCCTCATTCTAGAACATCCAACTACTTCTGCTGCCTCTCAATCTGGATGGATTAGCTCTCTGTAAGGCCCACCTCCTCCCAGTGGGGAGTTTCTCCGAGGGGAGAGGGGCCCACGAAGGCCTTCATTCCCCTCCTGGCCCTGCTCCTGTCTTCTGGGCTTCAAAATCACATGCCTGTGCTATGCACCTTCATCTTCCTCCTCACCTCCATCCCTTATAGTTCTATTGGAATGTAAGTTCCTTGAAGGCAGAAAATGGTCTTTCTGCTTGTATTTGTATCTCCGGTGTTTAGCAAAGTGATTGGCATATAGTAAACACTTAAATATCTTCCCGAATTTCACATTCTATTTACAATTACTATAAATGTGAGATGGACATTTCTTTGGTCAAGAGTTCTCTGAGTCGTAGAGGAAACTGTTCAAGTCAAGACATGTTGGCTAGCATTTATTAAGCTCCTATTATGTGTCAGGGATGAGGTTAGGTGCTGGGGCACCTCGAAAAGGCAAATCAAAACAAAAACAACAAAACAACAACAAAAAAACCCCAGCCCTTGCTCTCAAGAAGTGCGCAGTCTAATGAGGAAGTTGTGATGGGTGAAATTCAATGTGTGTGGTCACCCTATCTGTCTCATTGTGGGGAAAGCTAACTAGGACAACAGTTTAGGTATTAAACATCTATTAAAATATATTAGAGGTTAACAAAGAGAGAACAAGTATAGGAAAACCCTAACTACCTCAACCACTCCTGGTTCAGCTGCCAACCCCACGAGGTTCCCATCATCAACTCCCAAAACCAACTGCCTTACACACTGCTTCAAGCTGATTGGTTGAGGGTGATCATATGCCCACACAGCAGGGGGCCTATGGTGGGGGGGGGGACGACGACACTCATGCTCACACAGCAGGGGGTCCCTGTAATATTAATAATATTCTCACAAAGTCAACATGCAAATAACCCTGTACAACAAACAAGTTATGTACAGGGTGAATTGGCGATAATCTCAGAGGGATGGCAATAAGATTAAGAAGGGCAGGAAAGGCCAGAATATCTAAGTAAATTGAATATAAAATTATAAAGGTGTCTCTGACAGACTGAATACAGAATTAAGATTTTCTTCCACAACAAACTGGATCCAACTTACCTTTCCAACCTTATTACATATCATTTACTTCACATACTCTAATGATCCAGCCAACCAGCCTTCTTGCTATTCCTAATGCAAGAGGCTTATCTCTTGTCTTCATGCCTTGGGACTGGCTCTCTCCATTGACTGGAATATCCTCCCTCCTCACTTCTGCCTTCTTAGAACTTCTAGTTTCCTTCAGAGTCCAGTTTAAGCAATACCTACTTCATAGAAGCTTCCCCTAACCGATCCAGATCCATAGCTACTAGTATCTTCTCCACTGAATTACCTTATATATTTTATTTTCCTTAAAGGCAGGGTCTGTTTGATGTTTGTCTCTACCCCCAATGTCTAAAATTATGTCAGGCATGCTTGTTGGTTAACTGTCATCATTTTTATAAAGTAGTAAGTTTATGACATGAAATTTATCATGAGTGTCTTTCATGTTACTTTTCTTGTCTGCCCTAGACTAAACAGTTGAAATATATTCTATTTTAGGGAGATGTTACTGGTCAGAATGATATAGAATCACAGGGGTGGAAGAAATCTGGGTATCATTTAGTTGAATCTCCCAACGAGGGAATCTTTTCTATAACAGACCTATCAGCTGAAGATGGGCCATCCAGATTCTGCCTGAGTCTGGATAAAAGAGAAAGAAGGTGGGGCAGCTAGGTGCTGCAGTGAGTAGAGCACCAGCCCTGGATTCAGGAGGACTTGAGTTCAAATCTGCCCTCAGACACTTAACACTTAGTAGCTGTGTGACCCTGGGCAAGTCACTTAACTCCAACTGCCTCACCAGAAAAGAAAAAAAAAAGAGAGAGAAAGAAGGTGCCATTATGCCCACTTTGCAAAGTAGCTTGTTTCCCTTTGGGCAGTCTCAACTTTTAGAGCATTCTTCATACTAGAGAGCTTAAATCTAGCTGTTATCCTTCTGCACCCTTGGCTTTAGTTCTGCCCTTACTTTAGAACAATGTTTTCCAAAGCAGGGAATAAAAAACAATACATTGAACTGTGTAAGGAAAGTATTATAATTTTTTTAATCTTTAAAAAAAAGAAAGCAATTGAGTTTTACTAATACTTAAAAGATGAACTGAAACTGGCACCCTCACTCAATGAGTAAATCAGATAGATATATGTCATACAAAGTATTAGGAATGATGAGTAGGAGTTTCACAGTGCCAACAAGTTGACATTGGACACCTTCATTTCATTTGTTTTTAGTGTATTGTGATACACTGTAGTTTATTTGTGGTAAGATAAATGATTTATTATATTATTTATTACATTATACTGTTTGTTTTTAACTAAATGAAGTCTCACAAAATGGAAAAAAGTTGATTTAAAGATTCTATAAAGAAACCATGCATTTAAGGTAAAAATAAGGCAGACAAAAGTAAGAAAATGATAGAACTGAAACTTATAGGATTACTGACCCAGAGGGGGCTTTAAAGGCCAAACCCTTCATTTTTCAAATGAGTAAATTGACACTTAACAAGATTAATCAAATTGGCCAAAACCACATAGGTAGCTAGTGTCAAAGGCAGATTTCAAACCCAGATCTTGCATCAGGAAGGCTTGGAAGTCCTGTTTCATTAAAGCTCCATTTCCCTCTTGTAGAATCTTACTCAGTTTTGCTGGGTAAGTGATCCTTGGCTGAAAGCCTATGTCCTTTGTCTCTATTTTATAGCAAGCTGTCTGCTCCTTCTTATTGATGGCTACTAAATCATTTGTGATCTTGACTGTGGTTTCTCAGTACTTGAATTCTTTCTTTCTAGATGCTTACAGTATTTTTCCTTTCAGTTGGCAGTTCTGGATTTTGGCAATAATGTTCCTTGGAATTTCCATTTTGGGGTTTCTTTTAAGAGGTGACTGAAGAATGCTTTATTTCTATTTGGTCTTCTGGTTCTAAATGATCTAGGCAGTTCTTTTTTAAGATTCCTTGAAATAGGAAGCCTAGGCTCCTTTATTTTTTCTCCTTGATCTATTTTCTAGTTCTTATTTTCTAGTTTCTTATTTTTTCTCCTTGATCTATTTTCTAGTTCAGTCATTTTTGTTATGAGACACTTACATTTTCTTCTATTTCAATGAGTTTATGCTTGGCATGGTTTTGTACCTCTTCTGCTAACATGTTAATTCCCTTTTCAATTTGTTCCAACATGGCTTTCATTTCTTTCCCATTTTTTTTCCTCTAGTGCTCTCATTTCATTTATACATTTTTTTAAGCTTTAAAAAAAACCCCACATCTTTTGTTTCATCTCTTCCAGGAATTCTAGTTGGATTTGTACCTAAGCTGTGTTTTTATTTGGGACTGTGCTTATAGATGTTTTGGAATCATTTTCTTCTTCTGGGTTTGTGCCTTGAGCATCCTTGTCACTATGATAACTTTCATTGGTAGAATTCTTTTTCATTTGCTCTTTTTTCCATCCTACTTCCTGACTTCAGATTTGATGCCAGGGATTGGCTCTCTGCTCTTCTGGAAGGAGGGTTTGGGCTGTCCTATTGCTGCTTTCTTGGGGGATATTAAGTGTTGTGCTATTCCATGACAGAGTGCTTCCAAAGCGATGTGATCCAGGGTGGGCTGATCACTGCCTCTTTGGATTGGGCTCTGCAAGATCCTGACCTTGATTTGGGTTGGAACAACAGTAAAATACTGCTGGATTTAGTGACCGTTAGCCAGCTGGAAACTTCTGATGGTTGAGAGTGAGAGAAGTGTAGGCTTCTTTTTGGTTTGGGGTTTCTGTCCTGGTTATATTCCTCTGAAGCCTTCAAAATGGGCTAGAAGCTAGAACTGAGACCCTGTTCTGCTCCTGGGATCTAATTCACATAGTTGCTGATTCCTTCTAAACTTGCTCCTCCATTGGTAAACAGCCTCATGTCTGCAACTACTCCCTACCCTGTACTGCCTCCGTTGGCCACAGATCCCTTTCTCAGACTACCCTGGACTGGGTAAAGAGTAATATGTTGCTAGCTGGCACTTGTTCCCACACCCTGCACAAAATCAGGAAGCCCCAGGATGGGTCTGGGATCTGCCTTGCCTCTGTTCACAGCCTCTCTCTGTGCTGAAGGCTTCATGTCTATAGTTTTCTGCAAGGAAAGGCAAGATAGCAAGATGTCATCTTCACTGTCTATAGACTGTGTCTCCTGTGCCAACTTGGGCTGTAAAAATGTGATTTTTTTTCTTGAACTTTCCTATCAGGATTCAGTCTGGTGCATTCTCTAGGTCTATTTGGAGGGGTTGAGGGAACTCAACACACCTTTGCCCTAACTGTATTCTGTACCTTGAAATACTAGCTAATGATAGTATGAATACTAATGATAGTACAATGCCATGTGTCAGCTCTGGATTAGCAACAAGGTGTATTGAAACTAATCTTTTATTGCTTAAAATTATGTTGAGTGCATCACCTACAAAAAATAATGGAACCAAATTTTTTTGGGGGGTGGGGCAATGAGGGTTAAGTGACTTGCCCAGGGTCACACAGCTAGTAAGTGTCAAGTGTCTGAGGCCATATTTGAACTCAGGTCCTCCTGAATCCAGGGCTGATGCTTTATCCACTGTGCCACCTAGCTGCCCTGGAACCAAAATTTCTAACCAAGTTTTTGCTTCTCCTGCATAAATACCCCAATCCTTTCAACCAAACCAAACATGGACTAAAGTTTCTTGCTCATCTGGTTGTCTTCTAGACAATCTGCAATTTATCAATATCCATATCTCACATTCATTGTCTTTTCTCTACACTCAGAAACTCTAAAAATTATAGAATCTTAGAATTGGAAGGGATATTAGAGGCTATCTATTCCAATCCAAACCTTATCCAAAATCTCTCTTATAAATTTGCCTCTGTGCAACTTCTAGAAATCTGGTCCTGCCTTCTGTACCTGGTTCTGTATTCTGAGGCCAATCAGTACAAATCTAATCATTCCACCTGATAGCTCTTCAAATGCTTAAGAATAGCTATTAGGTTCCCCCATTAAAAATTCCACTTACCTCTTTAATTCTATACCTATTGAATGGTTAGCCAATATACATTTAAGCGCCTATTATGTGTCAGGTACTTTCCTAAGTGGTAGGGATACAAAGAAAGGCAAAAAATTGTCCCAGCTCTCAAGGAACATATAATCTAATGGGATAGATAACATGAAAACAACTATGTATAAAATATTAGCTAGAGATAAAATGAAGATAATCAATAGAAAGAAGGCACTAGTATAAAAGGGAAGGAGGTTAAGAAAAGGCCTTTTGTAGAATATTTTAGCTGGAACTTGAAGGAAGCCAGGAGGTAGAGATGAGGGAGATGATTCCAAGCATGGGGGACAGCTAGTGAAAATGTCTGGAATTTGGAGATATATAGAGAACAGCAAGGAGTCCAGTGTCACTAGACTATGAAGAATATAGGGGTAAGGTGTCAGAAAACTGGAACCTATTCACCTCCAAAGAACTGGTATTGATGGAACACAGACTGAACCATGCTATTTTTCATTTTCTCTATGGAGAATATAGGGGTAAGGTGTCAGAAAACTGGAAACTATTCACCTCCAAAGATCTGGTATTGATGGAACACAGACTGAATCATGCTATTTTTAATTTTCTTTCTTTTTCTTTTATTCAAGTTTTCTTACAAAATGACCAAAACGGTAATGTTTTACATAATCATACATGTATAGCCCATATCTGATTGCTTACCACCTCGGGAAGGAGGGAGGTGAGGCAGGGGGAAGGAGGGATAAAAATTGGAACCCCAAACTATAAAAATATTTATTACTTAAAAACAACAACAACAACAACAAAAAAAGAAAACTGGAAAGGTAGGAGAGTGCCTGGTGATAAAGGGCTTTGAATACCAAAGAGAGATTATTATATTTGATCCTGGAGGTGATAGGGAGCCACTGAATTTTACTGAGGGAGGGGGTGGTGGAAGATGATATGGTCAGACTTCTGCTTTAGGAAGATTAAATTGACAGATGAGTAGAAGATGGATTGGAGTGGGAAAATACTTGAAGCAGACAGACCCACCAGCAGGCTATTGTAATAATCCATGCATGAGGTGATAAAGGGCCTAGCTAGAGTGGTGGCAGTGTCAGAGAAGAGAAGGGGGAATATTCAATAGATATTGTGAAGTTAAAATTGACATGACTGGGCAACACTTTGGCTGTGAAGAGTGAGTGAGAGGCAAGAATTGGGAATGACAGCTAGGTTGTGAGCCTGGGTAATTGGGAGGTTGATGACATCCTTAACAGTAATAGGGAATTTGGTTAGAGGGAGAAGATAGTAAGTTCGGGTCTGGATATGCTGAGTTTATGATGCCTATGGGACATCCAGTTTGAGATACCATTAGGCAAGTGGAGATGTGAAGCTGGAGGTTTGGAGAGAAAACTTAGGGCTGGATAAATAGATTTGATAATAAACAGCATAGAAATAATCATTTTCTTCATAGGAGCTGCTAAGATCAGAGTAGAGAACATTTTTATCATTTATGCCTTTGAACTTCAACACTGAAGTACTGTTTTTGGAGAGCCTTTCAGGAAACAATTCAGTCATGGCAGATCTCCCAAATTACTATATATTAATAAATGAAATGTTGCTCTGAGAAAGCAAAAGTCAGTTGAATTGAAAAGTGAATTAACAATTGAGAAATGGGGAAAGTATAGCAATATTATTCCTGTTTAGAAGAAAATCTTAGATACTGAGAAATTATATGTATTACTCATGGCCATCTAATTGGTCGGGGGGGGGGGGCGGGGGGAGAAGGGGGAGGAGAGGAATCAGAAAACAAAGGTAAGCCTGTCTACCTTCTTTCACCTGACTCTGCTGCTGTTCTTACTTCAATGGCACTACATCAAATTGGAAACACACCCCCAGCAAGAAAATAAGATTGATATTTATTACGAGGGTAAAACTACATAATTACCCTCTACCACCAACTGGAGGTTTTTCAGGAAACATTGATTGCTGTACCAAACAATGTTGTCATTTTTTTGCCCCCATTCTAACTAGTCTATGGTCATAGTACAGTTTATATTTTCTCTGATTTTATGAGAAAACATAAATTACAGACTATCACTTTATGATTCAAAATTCTCGATAAAATATAAACATTATTCTGACCCACATATGTTCAATGTAAACGCCCAGGTTGGTGAAATAAACTGTTTCCCAAATGACAAAAGTGTCATCAATTATCGGTTATAATTTTCAAGTTTACAAGTTTTAAAAACTTAACATTGAAGGGGCAGCTAAGTGGCACAGTGGATAAAGCACTGGCCCCTGTTCAGAAGGACCTGAGTTCAAATCCAGCCTCAGACACCTGACACTTATTAGCCGTGTGACCTTGGGAAAGTCACTTAACCCTCACTGCCCCACAACAACAACAACAAAACCCTTAACATTGAAAGTGAAAACATGAGGTTTTATCAGTCTATTGTAAAATGGAATCCTTTGAAGTTGCAAAAGAATATAAAGTCAAAATGAATGGGATGAACTCATCCACTAAATGGAAGACTATAGCAGAATGGATTAGAAAGAGAATCTAAGAAACACATCTGAAACATAAGGAGTCACAAAGAACTAAAATGAGAGATTAGAGCAAAATTGATTATGCTTCAAGTGAATTAAAAAAAAAAGACAGGTAGCAATAATGATTTCAGATGCAGCCAAAGTAAATATTGGGTAAGATAAAGAGATAAGCCAGGAAGTTACATTATACTTATAGGCACTATAGAGAATAAATCAATATAAATTCTTAATATATATGCACAAAACAATGTAATAACTTGAAGGAAAAGTCAATTGAATGGGGAGAAATAGAGAGCAAAACTATGGTAATGGAGGAGCTTCATGTATTTCTTCAAGAATGAAATAAACCTAATCAAAAGATAAACAATAAAGAAGTTAAGGACCTGAATAGAACTTTACAAAAAAAAAAAAGGATGACAGCCCTTGGGCAATTACTGAGTGGGAACAGAGAAGAATCTGTTCACTTCTCAACTATAATTGACCATATATTGTGGCATAAGCAATTCACAAAAAATGTAGAAATGCAAAAATAATATATCATTTATTGATCATAATGCAATAGAATTATATTCAATAAAGAGCTGCTGAAAAGGATTAAAATTAATTAAAGACTAAATGTAATTCTAAAGAACTGAAAGGACAAAGAACAAATTATAGAAGAAATAGAAAATTTTGTCAAAGAAAATGAAAATAATAATATAACATACCAAAACTATAGACAATCAAATAAAGTAGCTGTGAGAGGGAAATTACATCTCAAAACACTTTCTCCAATGAAAGAGAAAGAATTAATGAATTGGGCATGCAACTAAAAAATACTTTAACAATAAATTACTCCTCCCAACTAAGCAACAAAAAAGAAATTCAGAAAATTGGTCATTAATAAAATAGAAAGCTAAAAACAAAATCTAATAATAGTATTCAATTTGATTTTTTAAAAAGATAGGGGAAAACCAGATTGTTTTGGTCAAAAATGAAAAGAATAACTTACAACAATAATCTACAGCAATAAAGAGAAAAGAAAATTAAAAGAAATTATTTTGTATAATTATATGACAACAAAACCGACAATTTAAAATAACTACAGAACATATATTTGGGAGTATATCTATCAAATTATTTTCTGGAACCTTGGGATTCTTTACAGAAAAAAAATTGTAGACCCTAATATTTGGAGAAATATGAACTGTTCATGGATAAGTTGGGCCAAAATAATAAAAATAATAATACTATATTGACTTATTCTGTGTCATACCAATACAATAACTAAAAGAGTTATTATGTAGAGCTTGAAAAATAATGAAATTCATACAGAAGAATAAAAAGTTAAGAATTTCAAGAGTAATCTTAAAAAAGAGAAGCAAAGGAGTTTATTAGTACTGAATCTCAAATTATATTACAAATCAGTCATCACTAAACTATTTTAAAAATAAAGAGACCAATAAATGGAACAAATTAGGTACACAATAAGCAAAAGAAAATTATACTAAACAACTGACTAAAATGTCCATGCCTTTTTACCCAGTGATGTCATGGCTATGCAGATATCTTCAAGAGGTCAATGACAAGAAAAGCCCATATACACCAAAATATCCATAGAAGCACTTTTTATGATAGCAAGAAAACCCTGTGGAAACAAGGTGGCTATCTATACATTTGGAAATAGCTTAAAAATTTTGGCACAGAAATGCAATGAAACAGTACTGTGCTAAAATAAATGCTAAAAAGGATGAATACTGGAATGAACCATGAATAGGATAAAAACATGGAAAGGAAAATGAACTAATACAAAGTGAAAAAAGGAGAAACAGGAAAGCAATATACCAAATTCCTGAAACAATAGAAATGGCTCAACTGTGAAATTAAAATGATGAAAACTGGCCCCAAAGAAGAGATATAAAAAGATGCATGTCCCAGCTTTTTTGCAGAGCTGAGGGACCAGATGTGAGAAACACTATCTTGGTTAGTTTTGCTGGACTCTTACTTCCTCATTTTCTTTCTTTGTTTTGTTTCTAATTATAAGGTATAGCTAAGTATACAGCTGGAAATGTGGCTGATGCTAAAATAAAAGATGATGGGGTATCAGGCTGGCTGCAGTGTTGAGGAATAAAAAGAAAGCACAAGCTAGTCAAACTTTAGAAGAAGAGGAAGATCTGTCAGGAGCTCAGAGAAGTCTCTCACTAGCCACCTCAATCATGAGCTTGGACCACATTGAGTTCAACCTGGAGATCCTGGTGGAACAGGAACATGGGGCACACCAAGTGATAACCACTGGCTTCAGGAATGAAATAGTTGAGGACTGTTGTCTGTGAATTTTTTTTAAAGATACCTGTGAGAAAAATAGGGAATGTGCCCACTAGTCACATTAGTGGCAAGTACTCTGCTGTGAGCAGACACGGAGTGAAATGACTTTGAAAGAAGGGAGAACAGTGCGAATTCCTGCATGAGGATGACATGACCAAGATTTCTGAATGTCACTCCGACTCCAAATTTGAGGAGTGCAGTAACAAAGATTTCTCCATATCAGTCTGGAATCAAAGATCAAAGAATGTTCTTTGTCTGACCAAGGCTTCTGATTTTTTTTTTTTTTGCAGGCACAAGCACACTAGGAAAGTAATTTATGTGAATTACCTTGCTGGATTCTGTCCAGAAGTGCCTTTCTGTAAATTCATGCATTCTCCATTTGAAATGCCCTTGGAAACCACAGAACAGCTATCATTATCTCAAAAGACATAGCCTCAGACAAAGCAGAATAACAACCTACCATTACAAAGGTCATCCTCTTTAATTCAGTGGATGATCCACTAGATCCTTGATCCAGACTGCTCCCCATCAACAGGGAACACTACAGGTCACTGGAGTCATATAGTATCAAAACAATAACTTGAGGAATAGGGAAGCCCTTGTCACTGGAGCAGATCACCTGTTACAAGTGTGGTGAAAAAAAGACAGTACATCAACAGATACACCAAAGGACACTTGGATTTTCTCAGTGGACAGTGATCTGCTCCAATTCAGAGAGTAGGAAACTGAGGAGCCATTTTACTTCACCAAAACTGTTGTTGTGTTGGAGAGATTTCATCCTTTGAATTTATGATTTAATTATTTAATACCAAAGTTAACAAAACTATGATTTGAGGTTGGCGGAAATATTTTTTTTAAGTTTCTGAAGGGCAGGGGTTGCTACTTCCTTACAATTTTGTTTTAACTTTTAAAAAAGAAATATGCTATTTGTTTCCTATAGTGGTGATGCCCTCAATTGGTATCACAAGTCTGTCATTTAAGACAAGGTTGTTTGGAAAAGGGGTTGGTTGTTAGTCATGTATTTAAAAAAAAAGAAAAGTAGCCCTCTGTGATCTCAAATGACCTAATTAGAAAGATAGGTCTTTTGTAACACTCAAAATCTGGCTTTCTGCTGAATTTACTTGTTTAGTAGACTAGCTAGCCCTTATAAGAAACTTGATTTTTGAAAATAAACAGAAGCAGTTCAGAGGAAAGATATTAAGAGTCTGAGTGAGAGGTGCTTATTTAGATTAGGATATATTTCTACCTGAAGAGTCAGTTTGGTTTCAAAATGCTCTGAAGACAACTTTATAAGAAACAAGTTAGAACAACAGATTATTACCCTAATTAGCAAGAAAAATGTTATATCCCAACTGTATATATTTTGTACTTAATGCTGTTACACCTCCTTATTACTGTGCTGTTGGAATTGTGAAGGAAAACACCAAGTCAGTGAAATATAAACTGTTCAGTGAAATTTTTCAGGGAAAATGGGTCTATGACAATTCAAATACAACAATCTTTATAATTCTGAATAAATAATTTTTAAAATTATATAAACATATCACAAATTTTTCTTAAAGATATATTGGTGAGAGTTTGTGAAGTTTTAAATGACAAACAGAGAAGTATTTTGTCCAAGAGGCAATAAGGTTTCTTGGAAGCTCATGAGGAGGATAGTGACAGTCATATTCATCCATTAGAAATATCAATTTGGCAGTTGTACAGAGGATGAATTGGAGAGAGGAGAGATTAGATTTAGGGAGAACAGTTAGAAAATCTGTAACAAGTCAGATGACAAAGGTCTGAACAAAGGTAGTAGTTGTGAGAAGAGAGAAAGAGATGAATGTAAGAGTAGACATGGAAACAGAATCTTTACTTCTTTCCCTTCTTTACACTTCCCTCCCTGGATTTCTTGGCCACTTAAGTCACTG
Organism: Dromiciops gliroides; assembly: GCF_019393635.1. Classification (NCBI taxonomy): domain Eukaryota; kingdom Metazoa; phylum Chordata; class Mammalia; order Microbiotheria; family Microbiotheriidae; genus Dromiciops; species Dromiciops gliroides. Next base: position 558,185,710 of record NC_057862.1, on the reverse strand, counting down.
GTCAATGAATGAAGCTCTAAGGACTTAGACTTTTTTTGCCTGGCTGGGCTCTTACCTTCTTGATGGGTGCTTGTTTCAGTCACTCACTAAATCTAGACCCAGGTTCCAGCCATACTTCATTTCACTTTCAGTATTCTCTCAAACTGTGCCAAGGCTCTAGTACACCCAGTCAACCTCCTTACCTCCTTCCTACTTCTAAATCATAATAAAATTCATCTATTCAAAAGAACTTTGTCATTGTACTTGGAAAGGGTTTATCAATCACCATCCCTCTGACTATAGTCAATACTTCTAAATAAAACTTAGTGAATAATCAAATTTGGCTTGTTCTAAGTGTCATAAAGAGAGATGAGAGAAGTCCAAGTTTTGTGGAGAATGTGTGCCCAAGAATACAGTAAGAAAGAAAAGGTAAGATATAGTTTTGTTAAGAAAACTTTGGGGCAGCTAGGTGGCGCAGTAGATACAGCACCAGCCCTGGAGTCAGGAGTACCTGAGTTCAAATGCGACCTCAAACACTTGACACTTACTAGCTGTGTGACCCTGGGCAAGTCACTTAACCCCAATTGCCTCACCAAAAAAAAACAAAAAAGAAAAAATAACAACAATAACAACAAAACAAACAAAAAGAAAACTTCCATCATTGAAGCTTAGTGAAAAGGAAAAGGGATTTGATATACACATATGCACACAATTGTGCTCATTAGACTCTGTTTAAAATGCAAAGAATAACCAGTATCATACATGGTAAATATTGTCAAGTCTCTTGTTCTGCTAAAGTTGAAATACCACTTCACTTTTTCAAATTCATTAACTCTTTGGGCTAAGTTTAAAAAATAATACTTAGACTTTTCCTTATATGAACAGTAGATATTTTCCAGTAATGATTTTTAATTTCAAATAAAGTTATAATATTTGAGCAACTAAATGAAAGTGTCAAACACTGGATTAAGTGGGTTTGGAAACTCCTGTCTCCTGATCATGGTTCAATTTCAAAATCTCTAGTTGGCTTATGAACTGAACTATACCATGTGGCAAGCTTCCCATTTACCACAAACTAGACACTGAAAGAAGCCCCCTGATTGCCCAGGAGGGAAAGGAAGAGCAGATGGCAGGGATACTAGTCCTCATCACTCAGAGGAGGCAATGGTTACAGCATGAAGGCTCAACCTGATAGATCCATTCAGCCTTCTGAGGAAGCTATAGAAACATCTCATGTGGATAAAAAAGGGTATGCTAAAAACATTACTAAGAACTTTTATCCAACATATTCCCACTGTTTCCTTTTCTTTGCCAACACCTGTCAGGCAGTGTGACTTTGTTAACTGTTATTGCTATGTTTAGGTCAGTAAACTATATATAGGGCACTGATTCTTTCATTGCTACTCACTGTTCACCATATTTGCACATCACAAACAACATTTTCCCACTCAAACAGAAAGAGGAAAGATAACCCTGCCAAAAGTACAAAATCTTCCAACTAATGTTCAGTTTTGACGAACACCAGATTTAAAGTTGAATATTAGCTGGTATAAAATTGTCCTACTTCCTCAAAGGCACATTTGTAATAGTAGCAGTGATAAAATTGAACTTCAATGACATGTTGATTTGAGGCTAAGTTAGTATGTTTGGGCACCAGTCTTCTGGTAATGGCCACAAGATGAGATAAAAACAGCCATTCTACTCACCACTACAGAACAATATACATGATAAATAGTCAATGTTCAGGGGGAAATGTGTTTTCTGCCTATAATCTGTAGAAAGTCCAAAATGGAAATCACACTCTGTAAATACTAGTCATCATTCATAAAAATAAGTGATCATTCTAGACAATAAATGACATTTGAGTTGAATGAGTCAGTTTTTTTCCTGGCAATAGTTCTACTCAATAAAATGTAATTTAAGAAAAAAACTGGAAACAAAGTGGGAACACAATACTGGCCACATAAAATTGGAACTCTGGCTTTTCATATTTAGTTTCTGTTCCTTTGTCTGCACTCAGTACCTAAGGTCAAGGAAAGGTAATTCTTCACCTGACCTTTGCCTTTTAAAACAAGTGCACCTGACTTGATGTGGTTCTACGCTTATTGTTGCTTTTCTGCATTACATTTAGGATTGCATGGAGAGTATAGTTCTAAGTAGGAATACATTGTCTATTCTTGGGTGGGGAATTAACTATATATAGTACATTAGGATATCAACTAGTAAATCTCTGTTGGAAATCAGCTGTTAGTATTCTAAATAGTTTTCTGCTATACTCGAAAGTGAGATTTCACCTTTACAAAGGTTTACTCTGAGGTCACTTTACTTATTATATGATTAGATCCATAATTAGAATTTGTGGAATTATTTAGTTCTTTCCAAAATTCAGCTGATACTTGGTTCAAGGAAGAAGTACATTCCAGGGGACAGCTAGGTGACGCAGTGGATAAAGGACTGGCCCTGGATTGAGGAAGACCTTAGTTCAAATCTGGCCTCAGACACATAACACTTACTGGCTGTGTGACCCTGGGCAAGTCACTTAACCCCAATTGCCCTGCAAAAAAAAAAAAAAATTCCAGACATAAACAAGGAAAAACAAACAAACAGACAAAAACAAACAAAACCTAGGCCAGGCTTTTGCCTATACACTTTTTGGGGTTAGTATGGTCTGATAAGATAAAATTTTAGGGGGACCCTAATCATGGGCATGTTTGTACAATTTACTCAAAGCCCATTAAAAACATGGAATGGGAAAACTGAGAAAAGGGGAGATTAAATGACCACCAAAGAAGGCACAAAGATGGTAGCCATCAGTGGGGAGATTTGAACCTAGGTCCTCTGACCTCAGAGTTAGTATCTTTTTTAGTAAACTTTCAATATATATGACCTCACCTAAATACCATTCTAAATTTCAATTATGCAGATATTGTTAGATTCCCTCTTATATGAGGAAGCAATGCTAATGAAATAACATTTTGGAACACAAAGAAATAATAGTACATTTTATGATGACAAATTATTTTGGAGAAAGAGATAACTAAGAGAAAAAAAATAATGCATCTAAAGAAAGCATTTCCTTACACGTAGTTTTTGTAGCTGTTGAACACTCTAGCACACCTGACTGATGGGCTTCTAGCTCTTTCTACTTGACATGCAACCTAATCAATGCAATATTTTTTTTCCCTTTTCTGCCAGGAAGCACTTTGGTAACAGCATGTGCAAAGAATGCTTTGTTCTGAATTCAGAATTTACCAAGGCCATATGATTAAATTCATAGTCCTTTGGAAATGGCTGAAGATCTGTTGAAACATTCACTGCCAGGATGAAGCACCAGAGAATATCCTGTAGGGAATAATGTTACACTGGCCCCCAGGGGATGGACCAGATGGGACCTAATAGTTCTTTTCTACTTCTAATTTCTATGATAATTGCAAGTCACCACGTGGCACATTTAAGGCAAACTATGTTTTAGTTGATTTAAATGGAAGAATTTCTATCAAGCACATACCTATTCAAGGAATCTTTCATTCTTTTATTCAAAATTGTATTTATGAAAAATACCATAGGTAATACCCACTTTTCTCTAAATATTAGTATGAACATGCATTTTTGCAGGTGATGTACTTATAAATAAATATGTAGCCATCATTTGTTAGTATAAACACCAACTATAACCAGTACCCATTAAATTCTATTAAGCAGTCTGGGTACTATTGTGAGAACCTTCTTCAGTTCATTGAATTTCTCTTTCATAATGTGAAACAATTCAGAGGGCTACATAAGAATTGTGGTATGGTTAACTTAATCTTTGAGAAAAATAAAAACTTACTTATAAGGAATTATAATTGAAATATTGCCTCTGTGACCCATTCCCAATGAACCTTCCTTTAAGAAGGCTTCCCTGATTCCCCATGGATTTCCCCATGTGATTTCACTGTTCCTTTCGAATCCTCGAACCATTTTACTTATAGCTCTTGAGGTATTTATCAGAGTCTAACTCATATTCTAGTTGTTGTGTACTTCTATCTTCTCTACTAAATTGTAAACTCTTTGAAAGTAGCAACTGTATCATCTCACTCAGTGCCTAACAGCATGTTCCACCTTAAAGAAGTTCTGAATAAATATTTGTTGAAAAAGTTTATGGATAGAAGAAAACCATAAGCAAACATTAGTATTTTGGGTTTGCAGATAACTGATATTTAATTACTTGTATTTCAGTAAATCACTGACCATTCATTATTAAAGTGCTATACTATTAAAGCACTAACTATGTATCAGGCATCAAGCTAATCAAAGGGAATACAAAGAAAGGTAAAAACAGTCTCTGCTCTCAAGGAGTTCACATTCTAATGGGACAACTGACACGTAAATAACTAGATACATATAAGATATATACAGAGTAGGTGGAAGGTAATTTCAGAGCACTGATCTGGGGAGCAGGATAGAAAAGGACTGTGTGGACTGCTGGGAAAGGCTTCCTTCAGAAATATAATTTGAGGTGAGTCTTAAAGTAAGTCAGAGAGATTAAGAGGCAAAAGTATAAAAGGCAAGCACTGTGAAGTTAATTTCAAATTTAAAGCAGCATGAAATCATTACCTACATTAGCAATTATTAACAACTGTGAGAAGGCTATGACTTGGTGTTTTTGTTTTAAACCCACAGTATTAGTTTGAAGTTCATGTAAGATTCTCTGAAAAAAACAAAACAAAACAAAACTCTATATAACTGACTGTAAAAGTTTCTCTCCTCTCCTGCTCTCATTACTTACCTCTGATAACAGCAGAGCTTTCATCATACTGAATTCTTCAATGCAATGAAATCACAGCTACAAAGCCAAAGGATACAAACTCTGGTAGAGGGGTATGAGAGACTTCACAGCCCTGCTAGCATTGATGCAGGTAGCACATATGAGACTTGGCAGCAGTTTTGCAGTCACTATTGCTCCATCAAACAAAGGCCCAAAAAATGGAATCTGGAAGAAAAGAGAAGCCATTTAGTTGTTAAAAAAAGCACAGATGAACCCTAGAAAAGAATGCGATTAATTAGCATGAAGTAAGAAATGTAATGACTAAGTATTTACTATTCATGTCTATAGATTATACTTTGAATTGAATAGGACATGAGTTTCTTCTGAATCAAAATGGGACAATTCTTTGCTGTTATCTATTTCTGAATGGCAAGAAGGATGTTTTAGCACAAAATTAACAAACTGCTAGCTTATTTTGAACATTGCCATTTACAAAATATGTCTAATTTACTAGTATTCTGAATGCATATATCATCACACAACATGAACAACAAAAGACACATCTGAGTCAACATTTTCTGTAACAGTTTTGCATTTTTCTAAGAATATTAAAATCTGCAGTATTTTCCACCATTGTGTTGTATTAATATGCAAAAATCTCTGAAATAACCAGTGACTTCCAAACCACAAAATCCAGTATGTTATACCTAGTTCCTATTCTCTATGACCACTGTCTGATGCAACTGCCCACCTGTTTCTTCTTTGAATGTTTTTCTCTCTTTTCAAAAGAAGTAATATTTGTACAGCCCTTAGCCCAGTCCTGGCACATAGTAGGAGCTATAAACATGCTTATTCCCTTTCCTCCTTCCCCTCATCTGTGACATTAGATCTAGGCTTTCCTTTCGTACCTGATTTCCCCTTCTAGGTTTCCTTTAACTGTCTCCTCCTTCCTCCTTCCACTTCCGAAAGGGGTAAGGTCAGGTGTTTTCTTAGTCCTTTGACCTCCATTCTTTTCTCCCTACACTCTCACCTAAGGGTTATGTTTATCCTCAGTAATCCAGGCTCCAAGCCTCAGAATCATCATCAAATCTTCCCTTTCTCTATTATTCTCTATATTCCATAATTCATAATGTCTAATTTATTCTTCTTTCACAAAATCTTTTGTATCCATCCTTTCTGCTATACTTGAAAGTGAGATTTCACCTTTACAAAGGTTTACTCTGAGGTCACTTATTATATGATTAGATCCATAATTAGAATTTGTGGAATTATTTAGTTCTTTCCAAAATTCAGCTGATACTTGGTTCAAGGAAGAAGTGCATTCCATACATAAACAAGGAAAAACAAACAAACAAATAAACAAACTTAGGCCAGGCTTTGGCCTATACACTTTTTGGGGTTAGTATGGTCTAATAAGATAAAATTTTAGGAGAACCCTAATCATGGGCATGTTTGTACAATTTACTCAAAGCCCATACCTACTACATTCAGAAGCATTTTTTCCCCCACATCTTCTCTCCTTTCATGGAACATAGCATTTATTATTTTGTATTAACACATGAATTAAGTACATACTATATAATAAACTAGATTAGAAATCTCCTTGAGGGCTAGGATCCTGTCTTCTATTCATACTAAAAGAGGTTTGGAAATAGTAGGCACTTAATTAAAAAATAAATTAATTCATTGCTGCAGCATTGTCTTGAAAGAGCAGGCAATAGCACCTACCCTTTTTAGTGCTGCATAGGTAGATATGGAGTGGTAGAACTAGCATCCTCCTCCCTTCTCCTTACAACATACTAAGTACAGCGTTCACCCCTAGGCAATCAGCTCTTAACCAGATAGTCCAAAGCCTTATCACTCAGTCACTGTGATTAAATGGTTCATGGTACAATGGAAAATTGTCAACAGTAACACAATTACTGATATCTGAAAACTAACAACGTGAGGAGAAAAACTATAGATTTGATTATGTGAAAAGCAAAACCAATTACAATAGTTTTATGTTAATGGTTGATCATTTATGTATAATTAGCAGGAAAGAAATAAAGCTTATGTATATCATTAGAGGAGCCACATTAAATTTGTTATAAGTTGTATGTAATTTCAACCATTTCATTATAAAATCTAAACAAGCATGCTGTTATCATAGTCTACAGCTCACAATTAAAAAAAAAACTAGAGGGAGTATTATTGTTTAGGATAAAACAACTCTATGAAGACTTTGGAAAGCATGGAGTTAAAGTGAATTTGCTAATAATATCCAAAGGTAGTCTATGGAAATTAGCACCTTCTCCATATAAGGATATACCCAAATCATTTGGCACCCAGCAGTTAATTCTCTTATGGATAGAAACATCTACCTCTACAGCCTTCACAGTGATACAGATAAAATCAGATGCCATTTTAGTTTTATCTGAAATATGTAAAACTAGGCATATTTTGATTTACATGGAGAATACAAATATGAATTTATTTTATAAGCCATTAAAATAAAGTAATTCAATATAATGAAATAGTTAATTAAAATAAAATACACCTCCTAAATGACTAGACCCTAATCCAAATATGTTAATTTCAGTATCTTATTAGACATTGTTAAATTAATTATCAACTAAAGATGAACGAAACCAATACTACTTTTCACTAAAACTATCCATCAAAAATCTAGTTCTATACCCCTGAACTAAATTATCTTCATAACCTAAATAAATTTTTTAAATTATTAAATGCATACTATGTACAAGAAGTAACTAAGATGCCTCTTACAACATACCTTAAAAATAACTAGGGCAGAACCTTTTGAGAAGTTTGTTCCAGAAGAGCTGGTTTCTAGAGTAGGTATTAGACATGATCAACACTAATAATTAGCTCAGTGTATCTATAATCAGAATAAGTAACATATACAGTGTTGGGGATATCTATATGTCATTACTTAAAAAGCAAATATATCTTCATTTTTCTTTCATCAGAACTGGGTCTAGGCCAGTATGCTTTTACATTCCAACCCCTTTCTTCACCAGATTTTGTGTATGCAAAGAAAGCTTTTGCAGAAAAGAAATGACATTGAAGTCCATATTGCCGCACAATTACTCTGGCAGCCTAAAGACAGAACAAATAGTTAGGGCAATGACAGATGAGAAAACTTGGGGCACAAAGGGTACTCTGAAATTTCCCTTTATAATGCTGTGGCACATCTTTTAAAAGAACAAATGGAGCCACCTTAATGTGACACCACCTACTCCTGCCAATTCACCAACACCTTCTGGCAAGGGCAATGTACATCTGACCTCTCCTTATTGTTCTAAAGAGATAATCATTAACCCATGACATTAGAATAGTTGGCTCAGTAGATCTATAACTGTCAGATCCAGTACACTTTCAACAACATAAATGCAAAATACTTTATTTCCTGAATTTCAGCAGGATAGTGGACACTTGTATCAAAGGCATGAAAGGTCAAAATCTTTGTGATTTGGGCACTCCTTTAATTACACCAAAACTTTATGGCTTGCTAAAACAAACAAAAAACTCTGAGTCACATTTCAATTGGATTTGAGAAACTTGTTTAAAAGTACGTAGTAGCTTGTCCACAAAGAACCAACTACACAAATACAAATCATCTATCATGAAAATAAAATGGAAACAAGAAGCTATACAAGCATGTTTTTATGTATGTAGTGGGGACTGGCACATGTGCAGAGCATCTCTGGAGTCATCTCCTGATGTGACAAGTATGGGAGGCCTGCATCTGGAAGAGTGGAGGGAGTAAGGAGCAAGGGCTCTGTGCATGTGACTGTCTTCTTTTTTTCTTTAAAAAAAAATTTTTTTGTGTGACTGTCTTTTTTACCCATGAAAAGGAAAACTAAAATAAGAGAAAGAACACTAGAAACTGATGTTAAGCATAGCTCTGCCATGGACTCATAACTAAGAAGAGTAACAAGTCTTAAGTTCTTAGAATGTTTATTGCTTCCTGATTAAAAAACATATCACTTGGGGGGCAGCTAGGTGGCGCAGTGGATAGAGCACCGGCCCTGGAGTCAGGAGGACCTGAGTTCAAATCTGGCCTCAGACACTTAACAATTACTAGTTGCGTGACCCTAGGCAAGTCACTTAACCCAAATTGCCTCACCAAAAAAAAAAAAAAAATTGTTGAAAAAACATATCACTTGGTAGAACAAAATAGTCTTTAAGGTTCTCTTCAAATGAGGTATTGCCAATAAAAGCACTCCAGATCACATGACCAACAAAATGAAGTACTAGATATTTTTTCTACTTCCAATTATGTACCGGAAGTAGAAAATTTGCAGCTATTTTCCCAAACGAGAAACCAACCTGACCCTCAACTCTCATTTGTGGCTCCAAGCTGCTATAGAATGCACAGAAGCCTCACACTGGTAAACCATCTCAGCAGATGGGCTGAACCAGGTAACCACCAAGTTTCAAACCCATCAGTGAGTTAGGGGGGTGTCCACCCCAAGCAAACGAAGATTTTTCATGGTGGAATCTGCAAATGAGAGCGATTTGTTCTAACAGCCACAAAGGAGGCTGAAGCAGGCACTATGGAGCTCCTGGAGCTTGGTCAGACATCAAAGATACTAATGTCATCCACTGTATCCTGGGCCATCACCAGTGGCCCCGACTTTTGTCTTGCCACTGGATTCTGATGAGTCAGTAAGACAGAATGAGACTGCCAGCTTTGCACAGCTCCGCCTCATTTAAATCCACTTTACAGGTAAGTCAAGACATCACCCCATGATGTCACTGGTTCTCTTTGAAAATAAAAGTCAAGGGGGCAGCTAGGTGGTGCAGTAAATAGAGCACCGGCCCTGGATTCAAGAGGACCTGAGTTCAAATCAGGCCTCAGACACTTGACACTTACTAGCTGTGGGACCCTGGGCAAGTCACTTAACCCCCATTGCCCCACAAAAAAAAAAAAAAAAAAAAGGGAAAGAAAAGTCAAACAACAACAGTACCCTTCCCCAGCCAGTCTCTATATTCCACCTATAAACAAACCCATTAGCTCATGGTTAGAGACCCAACTTAGGGACTTCCTTCTTATATCCTTATATTTTATATTCCTTCTTATATCCTTCTTATATCTTATAGCCTTGACCCAAGTTCCCTTTTTCCCTTCTTCCAAAATCCTCCTGCAACAAACAACGGACTTCAATTTTGCTCAGTCACATATAGAGAAAGGGGAGGTAGATGAAGGAAGTCAGTGCTTCCCCTCTGCCAGGATAGTTTATCAGTTAGGGAACACCAAAACATTAGAAACTCTGCCTCAAATACACTCTCATGCCTCCGCCAAGTCCTGCAAAAAGGGGCAGTTATGGAAGAACTGAGGGAATGAGGAAAGGGCATAAAACAGGTGGGATTGCACTAGGTCTGAAAGAAAGGGGACTAGAAACCATCATGGGGCCAGTCCTTTCCACCCAGAGTCTAGTGGAATCAAAGCTAGAGGAAAGTATATATTCTAATGTAGGGAGAAGAAAGACAGCACTGGGTCTAGTTTTTGAGGAAGAGGGTAAAGCTATCAACAAAAGGAGTAACTTCCAGGGGTGGAGCCAAGTTGGTGGAGTAGAGAAAGCACTTAGGTGAACTCTCCCATCATTCCCCTTCAAACAACTTAAAAATAATGCCTCAACTCAAATTCTAGGGTATCAGAGGAAACAAAAGTTCAGAATGAGACATTCTTCCAGCCTAAGACAACTTAGGAGATCAGAAAGAGAGGTCTGTGACACTAATGCATTGTTAGTTGGGTTGTGAATTAGTCCAACTATTATGCAGAACAATTTGGAAGCATACTGAAAGAGCTATAAAATCGTACATACCTTTTAACCCAGCAGTACCAGTACTAGGTCTATATGGCCAAGGGATCAATGAAAAGGGGAAAAGACCTATTTGCACAAAAAGCAGCTCTTTTTGTGGTGGCAAAGAATTGGAAATCAAGGGGATGCCCATCAAATGGGGAATGGTTGAACCAGTTGTAGTTTATGATTGTGATGGATTATTTTTGTGCTATTAGAAATGACTTTACAAAAACCTGGGAAGATTTATATGAACTGATGCAAAGTGAACTGAGCAGAACCAGGACAACATTGTACACTGTAACAGCAATATTGTAAACATGATCAACTGGGAAAGACTTAGCTGTCTTGATCACAATGATCCAAGACAATTTCAAAAGACCCATGATGAAAAATGCTATCCACCTCTAGAATTTGTGGCAAGTAAAAGATGAAATGACTCAGGTAACAAAGGTTTAAGCTTCTGAGCATATCAATTTATTAAGCAATGCCTGCCAATTGCATAATAAATCAGGACTGGGCCTCTTCAACTTTCACACTGAACCTTGAATACAGCGGGGGTGGGGGGTGGGGTTGGGGCACTGATTTTTATGCATTAAAAACAATCAATCAAATAATACCAATGAATTAAAAGAAAACAATGGACCAGGATGCAAAATTAGGTAATCTCACTTCTAATTGGAGAAAAGATATGGGACTTTTCAAGTTAAGAGGGAGAGAGTGAACAATTCCCTGAAATTAGAAAAAAGAAGTTTTCCACTCTCGTCAAGTGTCTGTATTTAATCAAAGGGACATAGAAACATTAACTGATTGACCACTACAGAACCAGTTTTCAGATAAGACATATGGATTGCTTGAGATGTATAATTGTGAGAAAACTCCTTACATCAATCTTTGGATTTCTGGTCAGTATAACCTAGATCCTTAACTAAGGGCCTCTAAACAAAAGGTAGGGTTAGTCTAGCTTCTCAGCCATGCAGGTGTTAGGTTCAAACAATGGAATAAAGTTTGCTGACAATTCCTATGAATTTTAGGAGGAAGAAAAAAATAGAGAGCACAAGCAGATAAATCAACGTGGAAGATACTAAAATTAAAGGGTAAAATGGGTACTAAGATGCCTGGGAGATTATAAACTTAAATAAATATTATAAGATAAAGAAAACTCAATATATCTCATAAAACACAAAATCCTATGGATTTCCAAAGGGAGGATTGAACTTGCAGCATATTGTTCTTGAATAGTTGAAGAGAAAAATCATAATCTTTAGTGAAATTAGAAGAGAACAAATGGTAGAACTGATGGCCTGAATAGCTAAAACAAAAAGCAGGACAGACAAACTTGAACCTACAGTGGCAAGTCTCTCCAAAGAAATGAAAGAGAACAACAAATAGGGAATGTAAATATATTAAAGAGAAAGACAATATGGAAGAAGAAAAGCAATGAGTAAGACTGTTAAAAGAACACATGATCTCTATACAAGGGAAACACATAAACATAAATCTCACAAACAGGATACACAGACACAACTTAAGGATCATGGACTTTCCAGAAGAACATGCCAAGCCCTAACACTTGAATACCATAATCTAAGAAATAATACATGAAAAGTTCCCAGAACTCCCAAATAAAGAAAACAAAGCACCAATTGAAAGAATTCACAGATTACTTCCAGAAAATAAAAGAAACCCCCTAAAAACCTATGATTCAAAATCCCAAAGTCATAGTGGTTAAATTTATAACCCAGTGAGAAACCCTCATTTGATCCTTCCATCACAATTAGCTATTTTCCTTTATCTTTCCATCTACCCTAAGTGCCACACTTTCCTTTTCTCTAGCTTTCATCTTATCATTCTGCATTTTGGCTTCTAACCTTGTAATGAAATGAAAAATGCTCTCTTCAAACTTACCACTGATCTCTTAATTGCCAAATCTAAGGGTCTTTTCTCAGTCCTCATCCTTTTTAACCTCTCAGCAGCCTCTGACACTGTCAGTCACCCTATTCTCTTTGATACTCTCTTTTGTCTAAGGTTTTTAACATGGCTGTCTCCTGGTTCCTCTCCCTCCTGTCTGACTGCCTTCCATTCTCCTTTGCAGGATCTTTATCCATAGGCAATCTTTGTTCAATAGGAAATAATTAAAAGAGTAGAATTAAGTAGGGTTATGAAAGTAGGCAGTAGACTTAAGAAGGGTTAGGAAAGTATTTGCTGGTATCATGGAGGATCAAGTGAATGGTCCCAGTCAGAAAGGGTTTCCCAGTAATGGTGAAGTATACATACACATACACATACACATACATACAAATTCACACAGATGGCTGTGCTCTAGAAGTTGTCTAGCCTAAATAGGCATGTTCGTTCACTTTGGGTTTTTCCCCGTGTGGACGGTTGGGCAAAAATCTTTTGAACAATTATAGATATCATTTATCAGGTTTTGCATTGTTCCATGACTTAATACAATCAACCTGTGTCTTGGACAAACCCTCAAAATGGACGAGTCAGAACCAGTTTAACAGGAAGAAAATATGTTGAATTACCTTTTGGAAATTATTTTAAAGATACTAAATTTCTCCTGGAAGAGGATCAAATAGAGATATGATAATCATGAAACAGCTTTCTGCAAACAGATACAACTTTCTATTGTATTAGGACCAAATTGCATCAATTCTGTCTTTGATTATCTTGTTATAATTTATCTGCTAAATTTTCAAGTATTTTTTTTGCAGTTGTAGTACAAGGATTTACTGTTTGACAGCTCACAAAGGATAAGCTTCTGGTGTACTATTCAAACTACCCAATTGTATCTTTCTAGGTATATATGGCAGATGGTAAAATTTTGCAATCTACATTAATTATGTTGCACCATTCTACCATTGCATTGCATAATCTGAATTGATCAGTAAGACTGAGCTCCTTAAAGATAACCTTGAAAAATTTTTCTAAATCTTCCTTTTATGGTTAATAAGCTCTTCCCAGATCATATTCTTCCTATCCCAGTGCTTCTAAATCACCAGCAGTCATTATTTAAACCCCATTCTTCATCCCCTTCTACCCAATCCTTTATTACATTCCCCTCAAAACCCCCCTCCCCAATGTCCCACCCCACTTCGTCCACTGTGCTCTCTGGTATGCCTATCTTATAGGCAACAAACCTGCCTTCATCTTAAATCTCCTTTTCTACTCCTTTCATCTTCTGGCTCTCTATGAAACCTGGCTTCTTCCTGATGATACAGCCTTCCTTGCCTCGCTTCCCCAGCAATGGCTGCATTTTGACTCATTCCCCATGACTTAATGGTTGAGATGGGGGGAGTTGAAATACTCTTTCCTCCCCATTGTCAATTTCAGCTTCTCCCATTCCCACCATCACTCAGTAACCTCTCTGCCTTTGAGGTTCAGTCAATTCATATTTACCACACAATTGCAATTATGGTAGCTGTTGTCAACCTACCTCCAGGGCACTCCCTTCTTTCCTCAATGAGTTCAGTGTCTAGTTCACAATCTTTCTATTCTCTCCAACTCCTGACGTCATAGTAAGACTTCAACATATGTAGTGATATCCTCTCAAATCATTTGACATGACTTACTCCTTCACCCCACCTCAGCCACACACAGAGAGCCATACCCTTCATTTTATCATCATCCATACATTTATCACCTCCACGTTCATGAATCCTGAAATTCCTTTATCTCATCACATTCATCTGAATTTTCAAATTTCCTTCTGCCTTTCTATATCAAACCATGATCATCATCCACACCATGGTCCCCAATTCCTCAACCCCTCAGTTCATTCCCAGGTCATCACCTCTGCATTAGATACACGCTCCTTTTTCCATCTTGCCCTCTTGATAAACCAGTTCAGTTCTATACTCTTCTCTTCTCGAGTCCTTTGTCCCCTTATAATTTTGCTGATCTTGACTTGCTAAGCCTCAGTCAGGAAAATGCTATTAATTTTTTTCTCCAGTTGCCACCTTTCTAATTTTAAAAGTAGTGGTTTTGTTTTTGCAAAAGGTTTTTAATTTTATGTAATCAAAATTGCCCATTTTGTGTTCTGTGAGCCTCTATTCTTTCTGTGATCGTAAATCCTTGCCTTATCTGTAGATATGAAAGGTAATTTCTCCTTTGCTCCTCTAATTTGTTTACAACATTATCCTTTATATCTAGGTCACATATTCATTTGGAGCTTATCTTGGTAGAAGGTATGAGATGTTGGTCTATACCTAGATTCTGCCAGATTGCTCTCTAGGTTCCCTAGCAGTTTTTGTTAAATAATGAGTCCTTATCCCATTATCAGAGGATCCTTATATTTATTGAACAATAGGCTACTTTGTTTGCTTCTGTATGTTGTAGGCGTAATCTGTTCCACTAATTGACCTCTTCATTTCTAAACCAGTACCAAATTGTTGTGATGATTAGGGCTCTGTAGCATAGTTTGATATCTGGTACTGACAGGCCCTCTCTCTTCCCAGATTTTTCATTATTTCCCTTAGGATTCTTCATTTTTGGTTTCTCCAGATGAATCATTATTTTTTCTAGGTTAAAAAAGTAATCTTTGGTAGCTCTAATGGTATCCACCAAATAAATAAGTTAATTTAGGTAGCACTGTCATTTGTTATTATACTGGCTCAGCCTACCCAAGAGCAATGAATATATCTCCAATTATTTAGGTCTGTATTTTCATAAAGTGTTTTGTAGTTGTATTCATGTGCTTCTTGTGTGTGTGTGTGTGTGGGGGGTGTATTGGTAGGTATGCTCTCAAGTAGTTTATACACTGTTTTAATTTTAAATGGAATTTTAAAAAATCTCTTCCTGCTTGGCTTTGTTGGTAATATATAGAAAAAGATTGCTTATTCTTTACATTATTGTATTAGTGGAATGTTTTAAATAGGAAACATTTTTTTTTAGTTCAACATAAAATACTGAAGCATCTAACATCAAACAATATTGTTACTATTCTTGGATATATTTTGCATATTTGCAAGACATCAATAAACCCTAAGTACAGACCTGAATCAATGGCTTTGCAATAATCAACAAAGACAGTATAAGTCTTATGCTGCTTTTGGGTAATTTGTTCAATAATTAATGAATTGATAATAAGTAGCTCTTTATGCTCTTGGGACTTTCTGGCATATCCTAGTTGCTCTTCAGCCAGTATTGTTTTCTTTTAAGTGATTACAGATGCTTTTCATGATAGAAGCTGTAAAAACTTTGTATAAAATACATAAACCCATAAATGGTTTATACTTGTTAGGGGTCTCTCATATTATCTTTTGTAAGAAACATATGATATTTTCCTTTAAGAATGGTGAGATGACATTTGCTACTGCTGCTTTTAATTACCATGATTATCTTCTTATTCTTCCCGTCTTGTAGGTTACTGTGGTCAGTTGAAAGGCCTGAAAAATAACTACCTATTTTTATGTGCATTCATATTAATGAGCTGATACTCCAGAAATAAAGTACTCTATCACCCAAGTTATATGCCTCCTTGAGGTAGCTAGTTGGTATAGGGGCTAGAGGGCTGGGCTCGGAGTAAAGAAGACTTGAGATCAAATCCAGTCTCAGTTATTTACTAGTGACCCTGGGCAAGTCATTTAACTGCTATCTGTTTCTTCAACCATAAAATGGGGATAATAACAGCATTTACCCCACAAGTTATTTTGAGGACCGAATGAGATAATATTTGTAAAATGCTTAGCATATAGCAGGCACTTAATAAATGTTTATTTCATTTCTTTTTTCGTGTGCCTAAATGCAGAAAAATGATATGCCTCTTTGTCCTACACCAACCTGTATTTGTTTAATGTATTCAGAATAGGTTGGGTCCTTCGTAGGAAGGAGAATAAGTATTATTAATTTTTATTATATACTCTCATGGTACCAGATACACATGTGTGTTATGTATATGATAAAGAGATACTATAGTATAGTATAGGAAAAACTCTGTAAATACTCATGGTAAAGTAAATTTTAATTTTTAGACAAAATCAAATAAAAATAGATTTCAAAACCACAAAAATTATGATGAGAGAAACTAAACTGAGCTAAGACTATCACTATTTAAACTATGGTATTTTCCCCATGTGTATGAAGGTCTGCTACATAAATAAATATACTTTATCATTCTTTAGCAACTACTAGTAGATGGACTATGACATTCTTTATATAAATGGAATATAGGAATAATTTAAAGATCTAGTATCCAGGGAATTCTTCGAATTGTAAGTGGAAATGAATTACAGAATAAACTCTATGTAAATAGAGGATTTTAAAATGTCAACTGCCTTTCATAGAGTTCTTTTTTTTTTTTTTTTAAGGCAATGGGGGTTAAGTGACTTGCCCACGGTCACACAGCTAGTAAGTATCAAGTGTCTGAGGCTGGATTTGAACTCAGGTACTCCTGAATCCAGGGCCGGTGCTTTAACCACTGCGCCATCTAGCTGCCCCCCATAGAGTTCTTGATAATGTCATTCCTTTACTTAAATAAACCCTCAAATCAGATTTTATATGTATAACTTTAAACCTTTTATACTAATTAATCTTGGATTCTTGTTAGGATGTTCTTTCTATTCTTTGTACATACAAAAGTTAATGATTTATTTTTCAAGAAAAATATTTAAGCAGGCAATAATTTTACTTTCAAAAATATTTCATTAAAAATCTCCAAATTAAGTCAAAGAGGATTTATTAAGCATCTGTTATATACTGTGGATACAAAAAGAGTAAAAACAAAAACAAACCAAAAAAATCCCAGTCCCTGATCTCAAGGAATTCAGTCTAATGAGGGAGCCATGAGGCAAACTATATACAAAATATATGTGTGTATACAGACATAAACATGCATATATATGATAAATTAGAAATAAGTATAAAGGGACAGCAGTTTCTTAAACAACTTGAATTCAGCACAACTAAAATTAATCAAATACCCTATAGAACAGCATGATAATATTAAACTCTTAAAAGGCTTTGTATTTACCCATTAATAATAGGCTTTTACTGAGATCACTGTACAAATTCTATCCATCCATGAGAGCTGGAGTGGAGAAGAGGGAGAAGAACAAATGTTTTGAATATTTGCACATCATTAATCATCAACTTATATTAAGAATGATAACAGCTACATGTATATAGCAACTTAAGGCTTGCATATACCTCATTTGATTTTTTACAACCTGGGAGGTAGTTACTAGTATGATCTTCATTTGAGGCTGACAGAGGTTAACTGACTTGACCAGGGTCACACAGCTAATTAGTGCCTAAATCAGTATTTGAATTCTGGTCTTTCTGTTTCTAAGTCCAGTACTCTATCCACTGTACCACTTACCTGCCAAATATATACTGACAACCCTAGTTCAGACCCTCATTACTTACTGTCTGGAGTATTGGCTTCCTTCCTACTGTAGGTAGCTAAACTTCTTAAAACACGGGTGTGAACATGTCACAACTGCTCAAAAATCTTCCCATTGCCTACAGTATAAGATATATATACTCCTTAACCTAGATTAAGACCATGTAAACTGGCTCAATATTACCTTTCCAACCTCATTTTCCATGGCTCCACATCCTATAGTCTACATTCTTTCCAAACTGAAGTTAGCTGATCCTCAACCTCTAGGCATCCAATCCAATTTAATTCATTCTAACAAGCCATTTATTGGAGCCCCCTTTTGAATGACATACTAGTGTAAAAAGACACAATGAAAATCTATCTCTGTCAAGAAGCCTAAATTCTCTAGGGGAAGAGAGTAATAAACAATATGTAAATGGCAAAATGCTACATAATAATTTGAGGGAGAACTCACTAACAATGAAAGGGAACATCAGGAAAGTCTTCTTGTAGGAGGGGTCACATGCATTAAACATTAAAGAAAAGTAGGGATTCTAAGAGGTAGAGATGTAAAGTCCATTCAGGGCACTGGGCCCAGCCTCTGCAAGGACACAGAACTGGTAGATACGATGATATGTAAGTGGAGCAGCAGGTCAGTTTGTCTGTAAGTAAGCTCCTTGTGAGTAAGGATTGTTTCATTAAGCAACTAGAATAGTTCCTTCCATATAGATAGCACTTAGCAAATGCTTTTTCATTGGCTACCTGAAGGTACAGTGGTTCCCCATGGCCTCTGAGAATGCATTTAAAGCCCTTCACAACCTAGCTCATTGTGCAGGATTATTTACATCATTCCCCTTTATACACTCTCCCATCAAAGCAAATTGTCCTCACTCTTCCTCATATACAACATTCAATGTTCTGCCCCTCTGCCGTTGCATAGCCTATCTGCCGTGCCTGAAATACACTCCAGTTCCACTTTCACCTCTAAGAATCTCTACTGTCCTTCACAACTCAGTTCAAGTCCTATATGAGGACCTTCATGATTCAGGTGGCTTAGGAGATAGACAGTACAAAGGTATGGAGATGGAAGATAGATTATAATATTCCTGAACCAAGTAGGCCATAACTGTTGGATTAGAGTACATGGAAAAGGTGAGAAGGTGAGAAAGAGACAATTTAGAAAGAGGTTGTTTTTTTTTGGGGGGGGGGGGTGGGTGGGCAATGAGGGTTAAGTGACTTGCCCAAGGTCACACAGCTAGTAAGTGTCAAGTGTCTGAGGCTCGATTTGAACTCGGGTCCTCCTGAATCCAGGGCCAGTGCTTTATCTACTGTACCACCTAGCTGTCCCTGGAAGAGTTTTATTTAAATGCCAAACAGGAATTTATATTGGATCCTGGAGGTAAAAGGGAGTCACTGAAATTAACTGGGTGGGAGAAAGGAATGAGACTATAGATTGACATGTTCACAACACTTTAGACCTATACTAAACTAAATGAAGGTTAGACTGGAAAGGGAAGACTAAAGGCAGAAAGACCAGTTATTAGACTATTAAAGTAGTCCAGATTAGAGGAGATGAGGGCCTGAACTAGGATTGTGGCCACACAAGTGAAGAGGAGGGGTATATAAAAAATATTGTGATGGTAGAAATGACAAGATATGGTAATGAATGGGATGGAGGGGGGTGAAGAGTTGAGGGGGACATTGAGGTTTCAGACCTAGACAACTAGGATTGTGGTAGTGCCCTTTATAGTAACTGGAAAATTCTGAAGGTAGCAGGATTTTGCGGTTATGAATTCCAGACATGTTAATTTCAGGATGCCCATAGGACACCCAGCCTGAGATGTACAAGGGGCAGTTGGACATGCATGATGGTAGTTCAACAGAGAGACTATGGCTAGATGTATACATCTGGGAATAATCTACATAGACATAATAGAACCCCTGAGAATTGATGAGATAACCAAGTGAGATAACAGTGAAAAAGGGATTCAGAACAAAGCACTGATACCCATTGTTAGAGGTTGAATGTCTTATGTATGCATCTAGTATATTTATTCTAATAAGGATTCCTTTCTAATTATTGCACTAGAATATTAAGGAACTAAAAGACCATCCTTAATATTTATCAGCTATGAAGACCATGCTAGGTAAAAGGGGATAGAGGCTTTGAAGCCTCTCAACCTCTCTACCACTATGACAACAGGTCATAGATATCTGCAGCATTCCCAAACTCCAGTCCTCTTGAAGCTATGATTTATTATCCTTCATTAAAATTCATTTGGATATATATGTTTTAAATGTGGGCTTTTTCCTTTCCTTATCCTAGAAAGGACCACATCACTCATTTGGAGAGTCATTTGTCACTAAATGCAGGAAGAGAACGATTACCCTCTCCATTTGAAGTAAAAAATGTTTTTTCCATATTCAGAAAATAACACTAATTTGAGGAATTAGGCTATTGGGAGCATGAGAGAAGATGCACCCTGTACTGCATAAAGTGGCTGGGGATTCGGTGCCTTCAAGGGGAAGCCAGGTTTCCACAAATAAAAGAACTTGGCAAGAGTAAGAGATGAGATGTAAGAGGAAACAAAGGTTGTAGAAGGGAGTTTCCAAAGAAAATTCTAGCTCTCTTCTAAGCCAATTCAGCACATGGGGCAGTGAGGCACCATACAATTGTGGAGTGAATTCTGGGCCTGTAGTCAGGACGACCTGAGTTCAAATATGGCCTTAGACATGTACTGGCTGTGAAAACCTGGTCAAGTCACTCAGCTTCTGTCCACCTCAGGTCCTTCTTCTGTAAAATGGGAATAATAATATCATCTATTTCCCAAGGCTGCCATAAGGACCAAATGAGATCATGTCTGCAAAGTGCTTTGCTAGCCTTAAAGTGTTCTAGAAATGCTATCATTATCATTATTGTATACTGTCGTGACAAAGGGGCAATATTCCCTTATATCTGTCAGCCAGAGAATAGCAGGATTTACCTGATGACAGTCAAAATACCTACGCTATTTTGGGATCAGGCAATAAATGAGGGCTTACTCACTCACCAACTTTGAAAGTTGAATGAAACTCTACAGAAGCTGATGTTCAGAGAAGTTAAGGAATCTGCTCAGAATCACAAAGAATGGTAATATCAGAAACTAAGCTGGGAACACAGGTTTCCCCAGCTCAATTCTAGAAGGTCTGTATAAAAGGCCAAGTAAAGTAACCACTATATTAATAAAACAATTACTGCTTAAGCAAATTAAATAAAATGATTTTTAAAAGAAAAGAGCATTTATTTTAATTATGTAAATAATAATTCTAACATTAAGCAGATGAGAATTCTCATATTTCTTGAATATCTCCTGTTTGTATTCTCTTCAACATACGCTTATTTATGATCACCCAGACAGTTAAAGGTATGCCTGCAGATGAGGTCATTTAAAAACACTGAAAAGACTACCATAAATTTCACAAAACGAAAGCTTCAAAATAATATAAATATTCATTTACTGAAAATAGGTAATAAGTTTTGGCTTGAAAATAAACAGAAATATTGTTTACAATTTGAAAAAACTATGTAATTGTTGCAAACAACAATTTAAAGATTTATAGATTGTAAGAGAAGTAGTCTTTCTTATGCAGCATGAAATTTGTCATAAGAACAAATGAGTTACAGAAGGCAAAGAATAAAATACTCAAGTCTTAGAAGTACACTTTTTCCCTCTGCACATCATCAAACAAGTTTCAAAACATTCATTCATGCTGATTGAACCATTTTGAATATAATTAACCTGTGAAATGATGGCTTTAGACTCAGAGAATTTTATTTAATGGAAAAAAAGCAAGAAACCAATAAAAATGTGAAGTGGCAGCCACCATTTCTGTCAGAGGTAGGTACTTAGCCACCCACCCTTCTTTTCCACACTACTTTGAGAATGCTATATACAAAGAGGGCTCATGCTGCCAGGCATGTAATTTGTGCACTTTTAGAGGTATATGGAAGAAAAAAAAGAAATCTCAATATATTAAATTTCATTGGATTTGGAAGCATGTAACTTGTATGACAAATAACCTTACGTTATTACATATTCCCTTAATGAGGTAGATTTAATGGAACTAAAATTTGAATATGCATGACCATCAAAGAAAAGCTTTTTTGTACTTTTTTCCTAAAAGGTATTAAGTAAAATTCTTTGAAAAATGTTTCTGATCATAGACTAGCCAATAAATAGATCAGAATATAAAAGTCCAAAATATATCTGATGAAATTATACTGTTCCTAAAAGAATGCTTTTCATCTCCATCTAAAATTTCTACAATAACTTGTCCTAGTCATCCAGAAATAAATATTCCTCACATTTCAAGCAGCTGCTTCATTATAATTTCTAAACAAAAATAATTATTTTTGCTGTGTTCACTAAAAGTAAGGTTAAATAAACCTTTTGAGTACAAAGATTTCACTTCTGTAGTAAGTAGCACTAGTTAAAAGACTGGGGAATGGGTAAATTATTGCACCAAATGGCTGAGAATTAATCTCTGATGACTAGCTGCAATCTAACGAGGCATCTGTGTCCCAGGGAACCCACAGTATGTCCCTGGCGGTATGTGTAGTGTGTAGAGTCTGCATGGCATTCTTTGTCCTCTTTTGCAAGCAGCTTTTCGTCTCATTGTTTAGAATATCCTCATGCATCTGTGACGCGTGGAATGCATTCATACTAACAGACTTACTATTGTTTTCTCTCAGAAGCTTTGTTGAGCAAAGACTGCATCACGGTTCTTGATAATTATATTGCTTAATTAATCAAGACAAAAAAAATTGCAATCATTGCCCCGTTGCCAAGCAGGGAGATAAAAAATGAAAACAATACAAGCTGAAGCAATATAACAAAAGTAACAGCTATCTGATCAGAAATTCTTATATAATGAAGCTATTAATGCTAAATCGGTTAATGTTAACATTGCTCCAGGTGTCTCTACTTAGATGCAAACAAAAAGACTAACATTATGTATATAAAAGGCCAAATGTTGCCATGGATTCTGTAACCTGATAGAGAGGACAGCCTTTTCATTTGATTAGGGAATGCAATTTAAATACCAGGGACTGAAGCCAAACAACAGACATTTCCCTTTGCAAGCCTCTTTCATTCACCCTGGGGTCAGTAGTTGGTGAACAAAAGGTCAGCCACACTTGCCCTGGAAATGTCTGGATTAATTTTATTACATTGTAATGGTTTGTATTTTAAATGTAGGGATAACACTAAATTTCCAGTTACCTATTATCCTGTTTTGCCCTTTGGGCTTTTGAAATAAAGTATTAAGAAACGGGTTCTCTCAAGTCATTTTGACACAATTTGTAACCAATTTTACAAAACTGAAATGAATATTCATATGAAAGTTTCAGAACAATATAAATTTTATTATAGCAGAAATTTCTGATTTTTTGCTTTTGAAGATGAAAAGTAGAGTACCCTAAAGTTTATGCACAGAGGAATAAAAAACTTATGGTAGAGTAAATGGCACTTTTAAAGTTTTCTTCTTTACACATGCATGAAGAGTTACAAAAGTAATTACTGCAGGTGGACAGCTTCTAGTTCTGAAATATACCTTCTGCTATTTGCTAATGTTTTAATGCTTAACTATTTTGATAGTTAAATCTTCTAATAAATCTTTGGGGCTAATTTTATAAAGGAATAAGTATTGCTGATAATACAATCTTTATTTACAAAAGACACAACTTCATACATTTTGGTATAAAAATAACTAAAAATACTGCATTTTTATTTTGAAGAAACTTCTGATTTCTTGCTTTATTGGTGAAAAATCTAAGTAGGAAAAATAGTAAAGAACTCTTTATAATACTGATTTTGAGGAACATTATAAATGTCACTTTTGTAAATCACACTGTATCTGGATTTTGCCACATGTAGTAGTTAGGATGTTGCAGGACATAGTATCACACACTAGAGAATTATTACATCTACATTTGGGGGTTCATTTAACCTCAAAGTAAAATGCAGTCCTCATAACTTTACTAAAAGTAAAGGATAAAAGTCCTAATTTGAGAAGTAAAACATTTTAATTGGCAAGTCAAACCAAACCCAAACCAAACCAAACCAAAATAAAGAGGTTTTAAGTAACTCAATTTAGGTGGGAGATAGTGGATTACACACACCTTTTGAATAAAAATAGAGAACAAATTTAATATTTGCTTAAGTCTGGAGTCATCCTACTTATGAGTTAACTTGACTACTGTATTCTATTCAATTTAACAAACATTTATTGAGCATCCACTATTTACCAGGCACTAGGCTGAGTGCTAGGGACACATATAAAACAAAAATAGTGTTCTTATCTGAAAATAGAGTGTTTTCCCTGCCTTGGATGATGATCTTATTTTTACTAAAAAAAAAAAAAGCTTGTTATAAGGGTATTAAGTTGGGCAGCCGGACTAGTCCATGGAACTTCTCAAAGGATGGGTTGTGTCATTTTTAGGATCGATGTTAATTGGTTAAGGGGATTTTTGTGGCAAATGTTAAGATATCATTAGATTATCTACGTTACAATGTACACAGACAACCCCTTAATATATTCAAGTTAGTGATGCCATCCACTATATTGGAATTTTAGAGAGGTTTCAAAATTATATTATGTTGGAAACTATAATTGGAGCAGTATATTGTATAATAGAAATGAAACCTTTATTTGCTCATTTTTTCATATTTCTTTATCAATTTCAATGTATAAAATGAGTCTTAATTATTTTTAATATTCAGTTCTTTATGATAAATTCCTATTGGAACTGGATTCTTAGAAGATACTTCAAATAAATAGCAAACATCTGTGAAATATGAAGCTGGATACTTGAAATCAAAGATTATATTGTATCATAGCCTTTGAATATCTTTGTTCATATATAACTCAAGTTAAATATGAAATAAGTTTTAACTTAGCTGTATGTAGGCCATTTATCAAAAAGATAAATTACCTTAATGCATTTATAACATCTTTTTCTCATAATAGTTAACCATTTGCCAAACAGTACATAAATAATATGATGAAATTGTACCTCTGGTTTCTTCATTATCTCGATGAAAAACATGTGATTCTTCATTGGATAAATAATAATTAAAACATCTCCAAAATCTGTTGGTATAATACCCCTGCGGTAGTTCCTGGTGTGTTCAGACCAGACGATGTGAACCTCGTCATTTCCCAAGTGACGAAGCTGCAACAGCAAATTGGCTCTTTATTAATCAGAGTGATAACAACAGTTTATGAGGGGTCATGGTTTACAAATTGAATTACAATGCTCAGCAGCAGAAATATTTCATTACTTAAAAAGGTTAAAACACTGATTTCTTCTACATGGAATAAAATGGTGCAGGTGGCATGATTACTTAAAAATAATATGGACCTCATTTGAAACACATATTGGTACTTATATAGCGTGCATAATCAGGACATGCAAAGAAATTATTGCTATTCTAGTACAGTGTTAATATGAAAGATTTTTCAACTAACTTCAAATGTTACCAAAAACATCATTCTCAAAACACTACAAACTAAAAGATGAAAATTATTTTTTTTACATCTTAGCATTGCTTTAGAAGATTCCTCATTCAATATCTAGTTATAAAGAAAAATACTGTATGAACAGGAAAAAAAATCATGCAATTACAATTATAATACAGTTTGTTATATAATTTATAATGCTTATTTCCTGTCAAAAACTTTAAGAAAAAAAAGAAAAATTACCTGTTCAGCAAAAGAAATGTCAACGTGTACAAAATTATATTTTATAGTCAAGGCTCAAATATCATGCCCTAATCATCATATTATTTTACCCACAAAGACAAATAATGCAGAATGAGTTACTGTGGTTTGAAGATATCAGAAGAATATAAAAAGGCTAAAGAGTGCAGAAACTTGATTACAAAATTTAAAATGGTCCTTCCTAAAGAACTATAATTATAAAGACATGTCTAGCTATTGGATTTTTCAGTTTATTCTCGTTAATTCCTATTAGAAGATAATTTGCAGTCTTTTTAAACAATAGGCAGGATGATGTGAAACATCATGAAAAAATATTCCTAACCTGACTTAAAAAATACAACAGAATGAAAAATGAAAGGTTATCAATATTTCAACTTGTGAAATACATGTAATGTGTTAAAGGTAAAAGACTAACACAAAAAGAATTTTGTAAAAAAAAAAAAAGTAAAGCTTTTCCTTTAGGGAAATATGTATGTAAAACTCATGATGGATGTGATATACTCTAAATGTAGAGTGATTAGTATGACACAGGGGATGGAAGCTATTTGTAGGCTGTTCAACTACTGAGGGAAAAAGCACAGGTGAACACAGTATGTTCTGTTTTTCATTTATAAGGTTGCAAAGAGGTCAGTTGTGTTGAAATGTCTCCTTATTCTTTTCTATTTCATTCTTCTGGAAACAACTCTATAATTCAATGATTTAAAAAGAGATTTGCACCTCCATTTCTGTAGTGTGTGTACATGTATGTGGGTACAATTCAATTTTTGTATGTAGGTTCATGGACTGTCATTTTTTTACTGAGCACTATGCCATAATGTGGGAAGTACACATTAATGGTGTTCAAAACTTTTCAGAAATTGTTCATCATTGTCATCATCATTTGCTTATAGATCAAGCTAAGTTAGAGCTATATGAGAAGAGACAGCATTAAAGGACTGCACCAGCACTTGTAAAGAAAGTGTCCATAATGATGAGGTCACAGATCTCACTGAAGAACAGAAGCGTACAAAAGCCTAGTGAGCAAAGATGAAACAACTGCTTTTAAAATGATTACCTAATGTAACGGAGCCAAAACTTTATGTACCTCTATTTTCACTTCAACAAATATCACAACTTAGAAAAATTTACACACTGTGGCCCCATACCCCATTCCCATACTTTGGGAATGAAAATATGGTAGTCATCTTGTGCCAACAGCACAACGAACAATGTTTTCAAAGGAGAAGTGAATAACATCTAATTGAAACTTCAGGGGAAATTTAGAAAAGCAGAATGTAATTACTGAAGTTGGAACATAGCCAGGATTCAATACCTAACAACCCTAATCTTGAAAATAGAACCAGCATCTTTAGTAATGTATTGCCCCTTGATATAATACTTGGGCAAATAATTTATAGGTGAAGAATCTCCCTTATTAAATCAAAACCTGCACTTGGTTTTACTTTAAATTATTTTAGAGGTTATCCAATAAGTCATAAGACTCTACTTTAGCATAAAAATTTAATAAAATTCAACCCTAAGGCAATGTATCAAAATGCATGAAATCTATTTCTGATTGATAGTTAAGGATTTTAAAGCATGTGAATTTAAAACAATTAATCTTTGCAATATTCAACCTCTCCAAAAACCCCCATTCAACAGTAAGACAAATATTTAAAACAATGGTTTGCCACTACAAAACTGCAGCAAAACAGTTTTAGGAATACATTAAACTATAGTATTCCTCCTGTAACAATTTACTATTATGCAACATTTACTTTTATTGCTTATAACATAATATTAATCATTATGAGGTTATTTTCTTTTCAATGCTGTATGCCTGAAGCATCTGGGTACCATATGTGTTATTAACTAAATCACAAAATTAACAGATAAGGCATCAAATTCAATCAAATAAAATATTTGGGGCAAAGGTGTATTTGAATACACCAACAAACATGTATGACGAACACAATAAATATTGAAAACACAAGTAAAATGAGTTTTTAATGTCATCATAAAACCTGTGAGAAGATGCCCAAAGGAGAAAGACTTTAAGTATTTTGCCAGGTTAATGGAAAGTTTACAAAAGATATTCCCTTTATATGCTGTTATCTGATAAACATTTCCAATGCAGATTCATTGCAACATATTGTTCAACTACAGTTTCTTCACAATAACCACAAGTTAGCTCAATCTAAGAATGTGCATATAACTTATGGGGCAATTTATAGACTTTTTCATTTTATAATTAATCATGCCAACTATTTTCTCCAATGCAAGCCATACTTCAAAATTTACTTGTCAGTTCCAGAACAAACGCTCATTTTTCAAGCCTTACAAAAACAATTCGTGTTCTGAGTCCTGTCCTATACCACTACTACTCATTAGCTTGAGTAAACAGTTTTAAAGTCACTATGCTTTAACCATTCTGCATGCTGCCTGCCAGGCAGCACGCCACTGGTGACACTGGTCATGGTACACACCTAATAGTCTGACCTCCTTTTCCGTTTAATTGCATTACATAGCCAGCTGGCTCCAGAAAGGAGTCGTCTGTTTGATTGAAGAATTCCTGCTCCTTGGTAGGCATTGCTGCTACTTTTACTAAGTAACAGTCAGGCCTGACATCCCCATTGTTCATCTGACAGTGTGCCCATCCTAAAATCTAAGTTTTATTTGTAAATTAACCAAGAAACTTCCTGCCAGAACAGCGCTGCCTGGAGACTGATAATGTGTGCCTTTCATTCCCTTTCACTCTTACTGTATCACTGCCAATTTGTTTTTCTGCTGCTGGCCAGCCTGAGGCTATAAAAGCCTTGTAAGACATAAGTGCAATTATGGTCCTGGAGTCAAATGAATTGGACAAATCCAATAGCACAGCTCTGTCCCCACTTTGCAAAACCCCTACAGCAGTTAGATTAGCTGCTAAAAATCTAATCTAGCTATAGCTAACAAATTTCTGCAGCGAAAGATCAAGAGTTCAGTATGGGGTTGCAACCAGATTTCTGAATTGAAAAAGTTCTACTATGACAAGGGCAGAGCATAGCATAAATCACTTTAGAATTCTGCAGCTCATTTTTAAGCTGTTAGGTACAATTTAGTTAGAATAAGACAAGGGACTATTGGATGCTGTTACGGGGATTGATTTTCGTTCTAGCTGCAAGACATCCTGATGAAGAAAGTTTATCACTAATGATGCTAAATCCTGGAACTGCAAAAGGTACCAGCTGAATTGTGATGATTTCAGTGGGGAATCTTTCAAACAGAGCCAAAGCTGAGAACATTATTTGTGGGACAGCGTTTTTAACCAGGAAAAAGCCCCACAAGACAAACAAACAAACACAAAACCCCTGCATTTCTTTTCTTTAAAAGAAAGGAAATGTTTTAAATTTTTATTCCTTCTTTTAAAGGAAGTAAAAATGTCTCTCATATACAAGAACTTATTTTTAAGCATAATTCTCAATTATAGTGGAATGACAAAATAGAATTCAATTTCCACAGCATTAATCCTTTACTATACATTATAAAAGAATTAGGAAAGTAAGGACCTGGTTGGATTGTAATCTAAAATAGGTCATCTGAAACATCATTTAAGGTAAATGCTTTGAAACAGGAGCCACTTTCTTTCCTTTTCCTGCCATATACTTTCAGTACGGGAAGGGATCTTAGCAACCACATCTCTACTACCTCTCTAACAAAAAAGCTTGAAGTTCACCAGTAAAGGTGGATCTCTCCCTTGCCATCTGAGGCAGATCATTCCAGTAGTGTTTTGTGATCATTGTGAGAAAATTTTTCGTTACACTAAAAATAAATTAGCTACTTTGTTACTTCCAAAAACCTGTTTCTAATCCCTGGTTTTAAAAAGAAAAAGTCACATCTCTCTACTACATGACACCCTTTCAAATTTTTAAGACAGCTTCAAATCTTCAAGCTTACCATCCTAAAATCCTTCAAGTAATCCTTTCATACTGTGAATTTGAGGCAGCTAGGTGATGCAGTAGATAGAACACTGGGCTTGAAGTCTGAAAGACCTAAGTTCAAATTCAGCCTCACAAACTTAGCAGCTGTGTGACCCATGGAAAATTACTTAATTTGTTTGCCTCAGATTCCCCATCAGTAAAATGGGGATAAAAATAGCACCTACTAGGGGCAGCTAGGTGGTGCAGTGAATAAAGCACCAGCCCTGGATTCAGGAGGACCTGAGTTCAAATCCAGCCTCAGACACTTGACACTTACTAGCTGTGTGACTCTGGGCAAGTCACTTAACCCTCATTGCCCTGCAAAAAAAAAAAAATAGCACCTACTTTCCAGAGTTGTTGTGTGGATCAAATGATATGATCATTGTACAGCACTTAGCACAATGTCTGGCACACAGTAAACCCTTATAAAAATGGTTCTTCTTCATCATCATCATTGTTATTATTGCTATTTCCCTTTACTATTTTGGTAGCTCTCCTCTCAATAGTCTCCAATTTAGCAATGTCCTTCCTAAACTGTGATACCACTATAAAGAGGAATCAAAGTATAGCATGCATAGAGAAAATAGGACTGTCTTGAGAGTCTACAGATTTAGGTTTTAATTCTCACTATGTCAATTGCTGACAGACTATCAGTAACTCTATCAGTTTTGTGCCTATTAGAGATTATTCTATTTGCTTGTTTCGACTTCAAAATTGATGGATCCATGTGGGTACTCATTATACTGGTACAGACCTCGACCCACTTACACCTTATATTCTTTGTAATTCTGATGCTGTCTTCCCATAAATAAATCCATAGAAGTTTTATTCTGGCACTAGGAAGAACAGAAGTCAGCATACTCAGTGAATATATGTACAAGCACATCAAGTTTTTCATAACTCCAGCAATCCTATATAAAATTTCATTTTAATCATTTTGATTAAGTAATTAAGTGTGACTACGTTTAGTTACCTCCCTTTTCTTTTCCCCTCCCCCTACATACAATTAAGCTCTTGACTAGACTTTGAGTCATGGTATTCTGTGTTTTACATTTGTGTCACAATACTGGAAATATATGAGTCAAGAAGTTAGCTTATATGTGTAAGGGATCAACGTGAAGCTGTCTTCAGAGAGCACGTTTCCTCAAATGCAATCCCATGTGATCTTTTCATTCCACTTCTACTCCAGGCTCAGCTCACTGTTCATTTGAAATGTCTATCCAAAATATGTGCACTGATGACTTACTCATTGTTTTCCCCTTCCAACTACAAGCCATAATCTGGGCAATTCACATTTTTGATCCACTCAGTTTTTCCTCTGTAGATTGTTTAGGCCATTTTTCTCTATGTGGATCACACAGAGAAAGCTATATTAAACAACATTTCATCTATAGCCAAGCTATCTCACAAGTATACGGAATCCCACTTCCATTTGTACTCTGTACAAGACAACTTACATAACTGTGGTTATTACCCTTGGTGAGTAGATGCCTTTGTGTCTTAAGATCTTGTTTAATACTGATAATCAGAGGATTGTTAAATGAAGTTATTATGTGGTTACATTCATGAAGTATTACTGTA
This sequence comes from Dromiciops gliroides, assembly GCF_019393635.1. NCBI lineage: Eukaryota > Metazoa > Chordata > Mammalia > Microbiotheria > Microbiotheriidae > Dromiciops > Dromiciops gliroides. The sequence goes on along the minus strand of NC_057862.1, from coordinate 558,154,564 downwards.
TGATCATAAAACATGTGGAAGATGTTGTTGCAAGTAAACAGTTAAGGTAAGAAGTGGCATAAAAATGAAGAAATGTACAGTGAGGAAAGGCCATGTGCCAGGCAAGCAGAAAGAGTGAGCAATAATAGAGAGGCCAGGTGCTGCATTGTTAAAAGACCAAGAGAAAGACCTCCAGTGCATTTGCTAGATTGTCTGTGGAGGATTTATGACGGAATACTAACAAGAATCATACAAAATGTGATCTTCCTTGGAGAAAATATACTAACTGACTAGATCACAACACAAAATGAGTGATTTTACTGTAGGTTTAAATTTCATGTAATATATTAATGATTATAATCCAATACACTGACCAACACTATACTTGGCCAGCTTCCTTTTACATAGTGTTGTGAGCTCTAACCTTCAAAATACAGTGGATTTAACTGTGGTAAAAGAGCAAAAAGGAGGAAAAAAAAGGAACTAGCCATCAAGATGGTCAATATTAACATTTTGAAGTCTAAGAAACTAAAAAGAATGACCAATATTACAAATAAATTGAGTAGGAATGAATCTGTATAGAAAACACTAAATGAAAGACAGATCATTCTCATCTTACCCAAATTAATTTAGCATTATTAATCATATTTTAACAATTTAAAGCATTGTTTTACGAATTAAATTGTAATTCTGGCATCACCACTGACAACCTGTTTAACCCTGGGTTTATTTAACATCTCTAGGTTAACTTCCATAAAAATAAGGAAAATGGAATAGATTCAATCCTCTCTTAAAATCTCTTCTGATTTAAAACTCTGGAATTTATGATTATTGTCCTCCCTTATCCAGAGATCAAAGTCACAGAGAGTTTTCACCCAAGACAGACACCAAGGTTCTTAGTCAGAAATAAGTAAGATCTTTATGAAAGAATTCTCCAAAAGAGCCAAAATGAAGGGAAAGTACTAGAGATAATGGCTTGGGGAGAAGATAAAGCCAAGGAAATAAGAGTGGCTCTGCATGTAGTTCACCAGATGAAACTACATCAGAAGGGTGTTGATAATGACAGTTCACCAACATTCCAAGCATGTGAATACCTATAGCTGACATAGAGGGACTATACATAGAGTATGGTCACAGTAGCGAATGATGGTCCTATTTGGGCATTTTCTCTGGTGACCAATTCACTCTGCACAGGGCAATGAAAACATGTATTTAATAAATTTGGTTTTCATTCATGATAACCTTCTACTAATAAAAACTGATGTGTATAAATAGGCATCTATATATGTATATTTTATAGATATCGATATATAAAATCAAAGTTCTTTTTCATTCATGATAACCTACTAATGAAAAATATCCCTTTTTTATTAGTAAAAGTTACACTTTTAGATATCTATATACACACATATTTTTTTTTTACTACTGGAAGGTTACCATGAGTGAAAAACAGTTTAGATTTTACATATCTATAGACATACACATATTCATTTTTATTATATATATATGTATATACACATAATATATATATATATAAATTCTATCTATATGTATACACATATGCACACACACTGAGAGGAAATGCTAAGAATAAACATTAAGAAACAGATCTACTGTGAATTTTTCCTCTTTTGTACCTTTCTCTCTTGATCTAAAGAACTGTTTCAAGTGTGATTAACTATTTTTGTCAACATTTCATAATTTATTTGATCATTAGATCTTAGATTTGGAGCCTTAAGGGATTTCAGAGGCCATCTAGCCCAGTATCCTCATGTGGCATATGAGGAATGGAGGCTCAAACAAGTTTAGTGACTTGCTTAATGTCACATGGGTAGTAAATAAAGAAGCCAGATCCCAAAATCAGTTTGGTTCCAAAAACTAGTGTTCTAACAAAAACATTTTAGTTGAGCAAATCTTTTTTTTTTTTTTTTTGGTGAGGCAATTGGTGTTAAGTGACTTGTCCAGGGTCACACAGCTAGTAAGTGTTAAGTGTCTGAGGTCACATTTGAACTCAGGTCCTCCTTACTCCAGGGCCGGTGCTCTATCCACTGCGCCACCTAGCTGCCCCCAGTTGAGCAAATCTTAGAACAGAGGCAAATTAAGGAATGACAAGGTTCTTTTCTAATAATATCTAGAATAACATTTTGAAAAGATATATACCTACAAATATCTATTACCTTTTTGGTGAGGGAATCATCTGAATCAGATGGCATTCTAGTGGAGACATGGAAAATCACTTCCACAGTAGAGGTAGCATAGTAAGGTGCAGTTTGCCCCGTGCTGCCATTTCGTTGTAGGCCACCCATAAATCCACAGTGTGTTGAAAGGTCAACCTTATGTGTACAATAAAATAGAACATAATGATAATCAAAAATCAGGTCTTTTGATTTACTAAGCTAGATGACATTGAATATATTATTACAAATTTAAAGGGTAAAGCTAGGATTTAAGCGTTAATTGCTTAACTGGAGCCCAGATTCTTTTGCTGAGTAGATACTTTTTTCTTCTATGGTACATGAATTCTCTATATTGTAAAATATTGAGATCCATTTAATTAATTACTTTTCATACCTTGAAAAAATTAAGTGAATTCTTTCCACATTAAATATATTAAGGTTAAAGAAATGTGTTGTTGTGTTTTTTTTTAACTTGGTAGAAGGTCAAGAATAGTCAAAAGATAGTTACATTAAAGAACATATTGATACCTTTAAAATAACCTTGTCTTAAACTACTGTCAAGAGGAGTTAAGAGAGTAAAGAGTTAACATTTTGAAGACATATTAATTCTTTGAGGAATGTCACCTTATGGCTATTTTTAAAAATCACCATCACATCCATTCTACATATCCATACTTTTAAAATTGTTTCGTACTGAGGTAAAAATAAATTAAAAAAAAAAAAACACCTAAAAGGAAGGCAAAAGATGGATGTCCTTAAGGGACATCCATTAGATTAGAGGTTCCGAATATTTTTGGTAAAGCCTGTGGACTCTTCCTCAGAATATTATTACAATGCACAAAATATGTAAGATGACAAAGAAAACCAATTACAGTGAAATACAGTAATCAGAATATTAAAAACAAACACAAAGTATAAGGACCCCAGGTTTAGCACTCTTTGTTTAGATTATTTCTAAATTATTTAGAAAACTCTGATTTTAGAACAGCCCAGAATCCATAAGCATATATTTGCTCACAGGTGTCAGGAAGACCTATGTTCAAACTGATACATACAGACTGCATGACTTTAGAAAATTACTTAGTCTCCAAGTGCTCTAGGTCAGAGATCAGATATCTATGCTGAATTCTGCCCACAGGCTGTTTTTGTACTGCCCAGAGCTAAGAATGTTATTTATGTGTTAAATGGTTTTACTGTATTTAAAAATGTGTAAAAAATTCTTAGTTCTGTATAAATAGAGATAGGCAAGATTTGGCCCTCAGGCTGTAGTATGCATAGCCTTGTTCTAGGCAATTTTCTAAGACTATAACAGAGATGGTACCAATCTGCACTGGTAGAAGGAATTTCTTTAACTGGGAGCTCTTCCCTTCCATTCCCCAATAAATGTGTTATTTATATATCTTTAGATTTCTTTCTCTTTTTAAAAATTTGAATTCCAAATTCTCTCCCTCCCTCCTGCTTCTCCCCTACCCTAAAGAAGGCAAGCTATTTTATGAATTATACATGTGAAATCATGCAAAACATCAAAACATATTTCCATATTAACTGTATTACCAAAAAAAAGCAAGAAAAAGAAAGTGAAAAGTTATTCTTCAATTTGCACTCAGCGTTCTTCAGTTCTCTCTCTGGAGGTAGATAGCATTTTTTTATCCTGAGTCTTTTGGAATTGTCTTGGATCATTGTATTGATAGAGCACCTAAGTACTTCATAGCTGAACACATGATATTGCTGTTACCATGTACAATGATCTCCTGGTTTTGCTCACTTCACTTTACATTACTTCAAACAGCTCTTCCCATGTTTTCCTGAAACCTTCACCCTTGTCATTTCTTATAGCATAATAGTACTTCATCACAATCATATGCCACATCATGTTCAGCTATTTCCCAATTGATGAGCATCTCCTCGATTTCCAATTCTTTGCCATCATAAAAAGAACTACTATTTCCTTTTTCTTTGATCTCTTTGGGGCACAGACCTAGTAGTGGTGTTGCTGGGTCAAAAATTAAGCACAACTTATAGTCCTTTGGGCATAGCTAAAAATTGTTCTCCAGAATGATTGGACCAGTTCAGAATTCTACCAACAGTGCATTGGTGCCCCCCCCCAATTTCTTCTAATTTGTCATTTCTGATTGATGTAGGGTAGAAGCTCAGATTTGTTTTAAATTGCATTTCTCTTACCATTATTGTGATTTAAATTTTTTTCCATATGACTATAGATAGCTTTGATTTCTTTTTCTAAAACCTGTCTCTTCATATCCCCTGACCATTTATCAATTGGAGAATGTCTCATTTTTATAAATTTGATTCCCCTCCTAGATGAGATGAAGTCTCTATCAGAAAAACTTACTGTAAATGTTTTTGATACTACTTCAATATGGTAACTTTTAGCAACATATGGTTTCCCAGATTATCTCTTTCAAATAAAGTCTATTTTGCTTTTTCTTTGTCTGAGATCATGACTGCTACCCCTGCCTTTTTTTACTTAAGATGAAGGATAATTGATTCTGCTCTAACCCCCTATTTTAACTCTGTGTGTGTCTTTCAGTTTCAAATGTGTCTTTTTAAAAAAATAATATATTTTTGGATGCTGGCTTTCATTCTGCCATCTGCTTCATTTTTTGGTGAGCTTATCCCATTCACATTCAGTTATGATTACTGTGTATTTCCCTCTATCCCGTTTTCCTGTTTATCCTTCTCTCTCCCTTTTTATTCTGTCCCTTCTCAAATCTGTTTTGCCTCAGACTGACTCCCTAAATCCACCCTTCCTTTTGTCACACTTTACCCTTTTTCTTATTCCTTTCCCCTCCTAAGACAGATTTCTATGTCTAACTGAATATATCCAAATATATTATTCCTTCTTTGAGCCAAATTAGAATGAGAGTGAGGTTCAAGCATTGCCCACCATGCTTTCCCCCTTTCCCCTCTGCTATAAAAGCTCCTCCTTATATACCTCTTTTCTGTATGAAAAATTTACCCATTCTACCTCTTCTTTCCCCCTTCTCCCAGGGTATCCCTTTTTCTTACATCTTCACTTTTTTAATCATCCCAACATATTCAACTCATACTCATGGTCTCTGTGTATACAGACTCCTCTTAACTGTCCTAAGAAAGATAAGGTTCCTAGGAGTTACATGTATTATCTTCCCATATAGGAATTGAAACAGTTTAACCTTATAGAGTTCCTTATGATTCCACTCTCAGTCTGTCTTTTCATGCTTCTTTGAAGTCTTGTGTTTGAATGCCATATTTTTAATTTTTATTAATTTATTTTATTGTTTTATTCAGCCCTTGTCTTTTCAGGAATGCATGACAATCACCTATTTCATTAAATATCTATTTTTTCCCATGAAGGGTTATACTCAGTTTTGCTGGCTAAATTATTCTTGGTTCTAATCCTAGCTCCTGTGCCTTTCAGAATATCAAATTCCAAGCCCTCCACTTCTGTAATGGCGGGGGGCACAGCCCAATTTTTGTTTGATCCTGACTGTAGCTCTACAATATTTGAATTTCTTTCTTTCTGGATGTTTGCAATAGTTTCTCCTTGACCTGAGAACTCTGGAAGTTAGCTATAATATTCCTGGGAGGTTTTTTTTTTTTCCCCAATCTTAAAAGTATTTTATTATTTTCCAGTTAAATGTAAAGACAGTTGTCAGCATTTGTTTTTTTTTCATCTTTTTTACTTCAGATAATACTCACATTTTTTTCATTCTGAATAATCTAATTATCTAAGTATTTTCCGTAAAGTCCCACAATCATTTTGTTCCATTTCACCTATTTGAAAAGTATTCCAAGCCATTACTATTGTCTGTGAAATGTAAAATAAAGTTTAAGACATACAGAATCCAGCCAGCAAGTGCAATTACAGCCTAGGCAAACTGAACAAATTATTCTTTGGTAAGTGATTTTGGGAAATTCATTATTGATTTGTATTAGTAAAACAAATCATGCACTTCCAACTATACCATCAACATTTTTATAAGATTTTGAGGTCCAAATTTCTTTTCCCTCCCTCCCTTCCCTCCATCCTCCCCAAGACAGAAAAATTGATATAGGTTATATATGTATAATCACATTAAACATATTTCTGCATTAATCATGTTGTGAAAGAAGAATCAGAACAAAAGGGAAAAAACAAAAAAGGTAGAAACAGTATGGTTCAATCTGCATTCAGATTCTACAGTTCTTTTTTCTGGATGTGGAGAGCATTTTCCATCATGGGCCCTTTGGAATTGTCTTAGATCACTGTATTGCTGAGAAGAGCTAACTCTGTCACAGTTGATCATCACACAATGTTGCTGTTACTGTGTACAATGTTCTCCTGGTTCTGCTCATTTTACTCAGCATCAATCCATTTAAGACTTTCCAGATTTTTCTGAAATCTGCCTGCTCATCAGTACTCCCTTACATTTATATACCACAACTTGTTTAGCCATTTACCAATTGATGAGCATCCCCCTCAATTTCCAATTCTGTGCCACCAAAAAGAGAGCTGCTATAAATATTTTTGTACATGTGGGTCCTTTTCCCTTCCGGGGAGTTTTCATTTTAGGATGTCTTTCAGGAGGTGATCAGTAGGTTTTATTTTGTTTTGTTGTTTTCCAATTTCTATTTTACCTTCTGGATCTAAGAGATTGTAGTTTTCCTTGATAATTTCTTAAAAGATGATATCTAGGCTTTTTTTTTTATCATGGCTTTTGGGTAGTACAATAATTCTTAAATTGTCTTGACTCAATCTGTTTTCTAAGTGGGTTGTTTTTCAAATGACAAATTTCACATTTTCTTCTATTTTTTCATTCTTTTGACTTTCTAATTGTTTCTTGATGTCTTGTTGAGTCATTAGCTCCCAATTTCTGAATTCTAATTTTTAAGGAATCATTTTCCTCAGTAAGCTTCTGTACCTGTCTTTCCACTTTGCCAATTCTGTTTTTTAAGGAGTTCTTTTCTTCTGTGTTTTTTTTTTTTTTTTGGTACCTCCTGTTCCATTTGGCTAATTCTGCTTTTTAAAGTTCTTTTCTTTAGTGAATTTTTATGCCTCTTTTACCATCAGGCCAATTCTTTTTTTTTTTAAAGGTATTATTTTCTTTAGCATTTTTGTCTGTGTGATTCTTTTAACAAGCCATCTATTCTCTTTTCAAAATTTTCTTGCTTCACTCTTATTTCTTTTCCCAATTTTTCCTCTATCACTCTTAGCTCTATCTCGAACTCTTCAAGGAATTCCTGTTGGCTTCATGCCCAACTGGCATTTTTCCTTTGAAGCTTTGCTTATAGATGTCTTCACATTGTTGTCTTCTGAGAGATTATGTCTTGGTCTTCCCTGCCTCCATAGTAGCTTTTTATAGTCAAGGTTGCTTTTTTGTCTGTTTGTTTAGAGGAGAAGGTGGCTCTTCTTCCCAAACTATTTCTTGACCTTGAATTTTATGTTAAAGTTGGGCTCTGTTCACCTGGAGATGGGGAGACACTGTTTCAGTCTTTTTCATGCTGCTGTTTTCAGAGCTCGTTCTTGGGGTCTGTAAGTTTTCAGCATTTCAAAGGTGGTATGATCTGGCCTATGCTCTGGTCCTTTATGCGGAAAGGACCCCTGTTCCCCTGTAGCTGCAAACACTAGAACTCCTTTTGGTTCTGGAACTATGACCTGGTCCTCTGTTCTCTTGAGCTCAAAGTTCTAGTTCTCTTCTCTGCTTTAGAACTGTGACCAGAAATCCTGCTCCTTTGTGACCAACCACCAGCACTTCTCTCCCTGGAACTGTGACCTAGAATTGTGCATGGGCAGTAGAGCTGTCAATTAGCATCAGCTGCACACAGTGCCAGGGTCCCTGTAAATGTCTTTTGACCAGTTTTCTGATCCCTTTACTGTCCTTGGGTTGATAGTTCCCAACACAGCTGCCTCCAAGGCTGGCTACCAGTGATGCTACTGCTTGTGTTCTGGGCCAGTCCCTACCCTGCTGTCACAAATTTCTCCTGAAAAACACCCAAGTTTGCTTTAGGCTAGAGAAATATCTCACTCTTTTTGTTGGCTCGGCCACTCCAAAATGCAATTTCAGGCATTATTTTAACATTCTTTAGAGAGGAATGTTAGGAGAGTTCAGTTGGGTTACTAATTCTCTTACACCATCTTGGCTCTGCTGACCTACCTGGGAGTTCTTTACAACAATGAAATCACAAGTCTAGTCACAAGCCTTACCTTAATATGATTTAATATTCTCCATGAGAATAAGGAGTCATTTTAGAAGAAAGGTTTGAATGGATACTTACTTAATCCAAATAAAAGAATTTATTCTATCTTTTCCCCATTATAGCTTATTCATTCCATTTTTCTAGTATTTAACCTCTTTTTTACTCTCTTCTCTATTAAAGTCATTGGTTTTTGTTTTGTTTTTTGCCAGGCAACCCCAATCTGCTGCTATTACTTTACTATTAGATGTCTTCCCAGCTGCAGTTCTCATTTTTCCTTCCAGTTCAGGTTATATTGATATAATATGGTGGCAGGGGAACTCTGTGTTTTGTATGCCTGAAATGTCCTCCATTTCCCTTCTTATGAATCTACATCTAACCTTTGAAGTCCAACTCAAATGCTATAATCTCCATGAAAGCATTCCAGGTCTTTATCTCCTCTATCTTCAGGGTTTCACATTACATTTTAATTTTTACTTTTCTAATGCATATGTATTGTCTTATTTTATGTTATAATTATCTACCTATATCACATCCCACACCACACTTCTACAGAAGTACGGAATGTATTACATTTTAGCTATTTTGATTAACAATAGAAAACTAATAACTGATGGCTTAGTTGAATCATTACTAAAAACTGTAATAAAATTAGTAGCTGACAATTACAAAGCTTTAAAATTTGCAAAGTATTTGAAATACATTGTCTTATTTGATCCCCAAAGCAATCCTTTTCAGAAGGTATAACAAGAGTCATTATCCCTGATTTGCAGATGAAGCAAACAAGGATGAGATAGGTTAAGTAACTTGTTCAATGTCAAACAGGTTCTGTCAGAAGTGGGATAAGAACTCGTGTCCAATTGACATCAAATCCAATTCTCTTTCTACTACATGTATATTTAAATTTATATTTTTAAAGTTGCTTGAAAGTGGCCATTAGGTGCTGAAACTTAAAAATTAATACTTCAATTATAAAAAGCTAAAAATTTCTTGATACTTTGGACATTCCTAAAACAGACTTCATGAGTCAGGATAATTTTACATACAAATACACAAAAACCCTTTAATTTCCACTCAATTGTACTCAATATCTATTGAATTAATTACCTCCCAACCAAGCCCAGCAACAAAGTCTTCATATGCCTGGCTTCCCCTTGCATTTGACAGTATTGAGCACTTGTCTTCTTGTCCTTCAGCAATGTAAAATACTGCAATCTTGTGAGTTTCACGGCTGCAGGTAAGAAGCAAATTGAAAGGAAGTATATTTATAATACATAAGAAGTAAAAAAAAAACAAACAGAAGTTGAGGGCCATCTCTTAAAAATGGTTTGGTATATAATTTCTTATATCATACAGTTTAAGATTTCCTCTTCATTTTAATTTAGGAACATTTTAGCTAGCTTTAGAAACAAACAAATTATCTATTCTAAATTTTACATTCACAGCCTCTAAGATTTAAGATACAATATTATAAAATTCTCTAATTCAAAATCACCAAATTAATAATAATAATAATAATAATATAATGTCATCTTCCAATAAGAATAGATTCTGAATTTGTCTTGGTCAGTAGGAAGTAAGTGCCCATCCCCCAATAATAGAACATTTTCCTCTTCTGAATCTGAGTGACTGAATATGTGCTATGGGGTTAGAAAAATAATACTGGAACCCGAATGGTTTCATCCATGAAAAACTTAGTTTATCCTGATACCATTTATTAGCATAACTAGGAGATGGACCAATTTACCTGGTTGTAACTAATTTCTGTATAAACATTTAGATTAATGGCATAAAAAACTTTAAGTTTATATCCCATAAACAAGGTATTTTGTTAATAATGAACATCTTTCTTTCCCCAGAGCCCTAAATAGGAATAATTCAATTCATTGTCCTTCCTCTATTGAGAAGTTGTATTGGAAAATAAGTCTCTTTTTTTTAACTTAATAGTATTTTATTTTTCTCCCAATTACATGTAAATATAGTTTTCAATATTCATTTTTGTAAGATTTTGAGTTCCATATTTTCCTCCTTCCTTTCCCTCCACCTTCTCCAAGACAGCAAGCAATCTGATAAAGGTTATATATGCTAAACATATTTCCACATAAGGCATGTTCTGAAAGAATCAGAACAAAGGAGAAAAACCACAAGAAAGAAAAAACAAACAACAAAAAAAGTGAAATAGTATACTTCGATCTGCATTCAGACTCCATAGTTCTTTTTCTGGATGTGGGAATAAGTCTTTTAATTCCTATGAATTACAGTTTTATTTTCCCCAAATATCATATTATGCTGCAAGCGCCAAAATGACAGGATTTTTTCTCTCTATCGGCTAGTTCTTAGATGTCCTAAATTACATAAAAAATACTGATAAACAATAGAGCCCAGAATAGTTAAGTTCCTTAAACATTTCCATACATACAAACTAATTATTATCTTATTAATTTATTGAACTTCAACTAAATTTTAGAGAAGAAAAAATGAAGTTGGGGGCAGCTAGGTGGCACAGTGGATAAAGCACTGGCCCTGGATTCAGGAGGACCTGAGTTCAAATCCAGCCTGACACTTGATACTTATTAGCTGTGCGACTCTGGGCAAGTCACTTAACCCTCATTGCCCCGCCAATAAAAAAAAAAAAAAAAGGTTAGATGAGAGAACTTAGTAGCTAGGGAAGCAGTTTCATTTGATTGGACTAATATCTTACATATAATATATCTTACAAAGCATATGATTTCTAAGGAGGAGTCTTTTGAAGTATGTCTATTATGAAACATTTGGCAACAATTGAAAGGAAATAAATTATCTTATATGGAATACTGAAAAATGTTCTAATGAAAATGTATTGAAGCAGGTAGGTGATAACTCTTGGCACCATACACCTTTATCCACTGATCATTAGGACACAGTAAAGATATATGGAATCAAAGTGGAATGACAATACAGGTACCTATGATCATTTATTTGTTTGAGACTGTCTCCCTATCCCAGCTGGCTTGGAAGTGATCAACCTACTTAAGGTTCCTTTATACTACTAATCAGCATGAGATCTTTGACCAGCTTCATATCTGACCTGGGTTAGAGGTCACCCCTCTTTAGGTAACCTGGTAGCCCCTTGTTACCAGGGGCTCACCATATTAATGACAAACTTAGTATGGATACTCAATCAGCATAACCCACTGCAGGTAAGAACTCCAGAGCTCAAGAGATCCACCAGCCTCAGCATGTCTGTTGACCAAGATTATATGCATGTACCACTATGACTGGCAAACACTTAAAACCTAAAAATCATATTCAATAATTGGGAAATTTGGATTGATCACTAATTCTTTACTATAACTGAATCTATGTTTAATTAGAAATGTTTAGGAGTTCTCTGGAAGCAAAGAAAATGTAAATGTAGTACTTATTTATGAAATCTCAGATGCAACTGATATGCATCTCTTCACTTTCCTTCAATTTCAGACTTTGTAGTTTTGAATTATGAGGTTCTTAAACCCTTATTTCCATGTCAAAGACATTTAATGATTTCAATCATGAATAGGATATGTTACAGCAGTGAGAAACAATGACTGTTAGTGCTAAAAATTCAACAAATTTCACATCTTTCAAATTTGGGGAACTTAGAAAGTTGGCTAGCTTTTCAACTGGTAGCTAGGCTTGTTAGACAATCGAATACATGTAATACATGTAATGTGTCTGTTGTGCTAATGAACAACATCAACAATATTTCGTATTCAAAGGATGAAGGAATAAGTGGGCAATACAGAAACAAGACACAGACCCACCTTCTTGTTACAATTGGGTTCAGAGAAGACCAAGTCAGTTTCTTTATGCTTTTTATATTTTTCCTTATATTATATATCTGAATTAAAAAAAAAGATAGCCTTCCCTTTATCTTAATATATACTTGTAAGATCATTACTATTTAAACAGTAAAACTGATTATTCATTAAATTCGCCCTGTGTCTAGCACAATCCTTTGTGCATAATATGTACTGTACACATTTTCTGAACTTAATTAGCTGGATTCTTACATTACCATTAAACTACATAGTAATTGGCAAACCAAAAGTATATATTCTTTAAATGATGAAGTGGCAGTCTGTATTTCCTAAAAACAAGAAAAGATAATAATGTAACTCCACTATAGAGGGAAATCAGTTGTGGAACATTGAAAGATGTTATTAGTGAAAGTAGTTTAAGCTGTGGTCCTACCTGTAAACTGAAAGAGACCAAACTCTTCTAGTGTACAACTATGGAATATACTTACTATTTTTACTTCAAAAAGAACTAGTGAAAATAGCAATTACAGTGATAGAAGCTGGTGCCCTTTTTAGCTATCAAGGACCATTAAATCCAAGGGAGGGAGGTTTAAATGAAGGTTAATTATGGGGGCAGATGATTTGCCAATAAGCTTTTCAAAGCCATATTTTATAAGTGCAACAGCACTCCAGGGAACTAAGTCAATTGTACCTCACATAGCTAAAGTCTATTAAGACTAAACAAATCGGGCATAGTTGGAAGATAACCTTTTATCTGCTTAACATGCAGGATATGGAATAAAACAGGATGTACATGAAAATTTAAGTTTGGAAGTCCATTCCACTTCCTCAGTGTTGGAGAATTCATGGGACATAAAAGAATACCATTCAAGTTCTACTCCTTATACAAAATTTCAAAAGTGAACTTGTTCTTTCTCTAAACCCAAAGCAGAAGGTGAAAAAAAATAGTTGAAAATAAGAATTAGAAAGATAGGAAAAAAAATAAGAAGACTGGTATTAGGATTAAGATTAGCATTTGAGGTTTTCTAAATCCACAGTTCTATAAATCAACAAAAATATTCCCCTGTGAACCAGGAACCAAGAAAATATAAAATGACAATATAGGTACCCGATATCTGGAGAGATATCAATTTTTCTATTGTGAATTAATTTTTAAATACTGTATATAGTTCAATAAATGTATTTCTAAAGCATCAATCATAATAGAAACTAAGCTGTTTAGGATAACAACTATGCAGATGAGACAGATTTACACTTCAAGCTTTTTGAAGGAAAAGCCAAGCATAAATTATGTCTTTCATATGTATGTTCCAAAAGCTTAAAGAAGGCAGTTCTGTTTCAAACTGGAAAGCTTTAAATATAGTTATAAAGTGTCCTAAATAAACAGGATAGCATTTTTAAAGAGAAAGCGATAAAGAGAAGAAGAAATAAAGTGAGTGGAAAGAGAAATCAAGTCCCCATATAAAGGTAAATGTTTAGAGATCTTAACTGGAACACAAGGATGACTCCTTAGTAAAGTTTTATAAAATGAGTGGAAGCAATATACAATGTGCCTCCTCTTCCCATTTTCTTCAGTTAACTTCATAATGGAATTCTGAATGTTTTTTAAATAGAATTTTAAATATTGATTCTCATGCTTAGTCTTCTACATCTTTGTTTGAAAGGAAAAGAAAAAAACATACTAGTAATATAGGTTTGAAGCACAAATAATGTTGACATGAACCAAGCCATTTTCATTCCCTTAAAGGGGGCACTGAGCTTGGAAGACCTGTCATACCTGTGTTTTAATGAGAACTAAAAGCTACATGGAAAAATGAAAACAAACCTATAAATTATACCGTACCAGAGAACTGTTTTTTAAAGAAATACACAACTCAGATCATTTGAAAAAAGAAAAAAGAAAGAAAAAAATTACACTAAATAATTGGTAGAATAGTAGATGTTCCATAGATATGTTACCTAAATGACTAAAGAGCTTCAGGACAGAAATTTAGGTATATATCTAATCTTTTTATATTTTCACACTTTAAAACTATTTCTAAGAGTAAAAAATATAACTTCCCCAAATGTTAAAATTGAAGTATATCAGGATAAAGCTGTTTTATTAGTTTCCCATTCTTGATGTTTTAAAAGCTATTTTACCTTGTCTTCTATCAAAGGGTGAATTTGGAATTGTAGAATTTAGAGCTAAAGAGGAAATTGAAAATAATCTTTGCCATTTCAACAGAAAGTGCATTAGTTCAGCAGATTGCATAAAAGTATATAATTTCTTAAAGTATTAAAAATCAGTATAAAAATAGGTTTTAAATAAGACATGGTTTGCCTATTCTATTTCCAAGGATTAACACTCAGGGACTTTGTCATATAGAACAGACATAAGAGTTCTAGGTAACATAGGTCCAAAAATATTCCAGTGGCAGTGCTGAACTATATACCACAGATATTGAAGTTAATATAGGCAGGGAAGGAGGCCTGTTGACTTAACAATTCTATTATTTTGGAAAAGAGAGCTCATTTATAGCAATGTATCACAGAACAATTTTGAACTCTGTGGTTGTTAAGATAATAAACACAACATAAAATTTGGTATCACTGAACTTTCACCAATTATACTTCAACAAATATGATTATAAAATAAACACATTTCAGAGGTGTCAGATGTATAAGTAAAGATGGGTATGCATATCTATAGATTATATGAATAATGTGAACACTTTTTGTGAGGATGTCTTCTCTTCTTCATGTTTACCTGCTGTACTTATCCCTTCATCTAGTATATCAAATTTGTCATCCAAAAGATAATTGTCCAGAAAATGAGATGGCTTACCTATAGAGTGAAAAATAACTAAATGATAGTTTGTCTTGTACATTGGTACCCACGGTGTCAAGAAAATTAGAGGAAGTTTCCAATACACTGGTTGGAGCCATCTAGAGGATTTGTGGACAGACATGGACAAGCATTATGTAGAAAAAGAAGTCACCGGTGGCTTGTAATTTGTAAGTTTGGAGGAAGTATGCACACTAATGAGATCACAGTTTCATCAAAGTACTGTAGTAACAGCTATACATGTTCTCAGAAGATATAACAGGAATGAAAGTAATTTTAAATAGAATTACATACCACTGACGTGAGTCCAAATTTTTTAACTCTCTCAACAATTTAGAATTTTTCTTCAGCAGATGAAAATTTTTTCTATAATAACAAAAAATTAAAGATTTTGGGAAGATAAATCATGTGAAACAAAAACAATGTACTATGTAATGACTACTCCTTTTTATAAATTTCAACCTGAAAAAAAATATCGAGGGAAATGAACTAAATAGATTCCAATGTAAGTTTTACAAATGTTTTAAGTTGTCTTACTGCCATCAATGACTATATTCTGTGGTGGTGTTAACACTATAATCAATTAGATAATTAGCACTATGCAGATATAGAAAGTACTTTGCATGTGTTACCTCATTTTTTCGACTCAACTACTTCATGAGGTAGGTAGTACAAGTTGTAGTATGAAGATTTTAAAGATGTTTTCACACAGTAGAATGAAAGCTCCTTTAGGAAAGGAGTTTGTATCCCTATTGTCTAGTATAGCGCCTGGCATAAAGAAAGCACTTACTAAATTGGAGAAATAGATTCAGAAGCTAATCAATTTGCCCAAGGGTACACAACTAGAAAAAGTTAGAAAAAGGAGTAAAGGTGGAACGTATACCTAGGTCTTCTGACTCTAATACTCTTTACATCACCTTGCTTCTCAGAATAATCAACTGATATTAGTGGTGGCAAACCTTAGTAAATGAATGCATTTTGAGTGTGTGGGTGGGTGTGGGTATACACACATATTTATGTTAGAAACATGATATGCAGGAGACAAATTTGCTTCAGGTCAAAGAAAGGCAACAAAGAGGAATGGGACTCATGACCAGACTATAGCAAAAGAAACAGAGCTAAGAGAAGAGTGGTACATTGAATGTTAAATCTACAGACACAATATATTTCATTGCTTTAGGGACTCATCAGTATGAGTACTCCCTCCACTAACATCAAAGGTTACCTCCCTACAACTTAACAGATAATCTTGGAGAATTGCTCTGGTTTAAAAACAAACAAACAAACAAAAAATCAGCCTGAAGTTATATGGCAGCTAACCTCTCTGAAGTTAGTTAGAAAGGTGCTTGCATGATGCACAGTGTCCATCAACAGACTAGAATATTGATTTTTGTTTTTGTTTTTTTGCAGGGCAATGAGGGTTAAGTGACTTGTCCAAGGTCACACAGCTAGTAAGTGTCAAGTGTCTGAGGCTGGATTTGAACTCAGGTCCTCCTAAATCCAGGGCCAGTGCTTTTATCCACTGTACCACCTACCTGCCCCTAGAATCTTGATATTTGAATTGAATCTTTGGTAGGTTGTTAGGATCTGACAGAGCTTGTAATCCACTATCAGATACTATTTGAGAAATAAAGGGCCTCCACACTATGATGAGACACTAGCATAGGACCATAGTGAATATAGAAAGATGGTGGAGTACAATTGGGTGAGGATAAAAGGTGAAGAAAGTAAAAGTGATATTGTTTAAAGATATTTTTCTAATTTAAATTTCAAAATTGTGAGAAACGGTAAAAAAGATCATTAACTTTAATATCAGCTGAAGTCTAATTCTGCTAAATAGAGTACTTTCTATATCTTTATCTTTCCTTACTAAATGGGAAACAGTCAGCTTTATCTATTGTTCAAAACAGCACAAATCAATGATTAAAAAATAACAATCTAAGGAGACTGCACAAGAGAAGCAAAAGTCAGTAGATAAGAAATACAAAGAGTGAAGACACAAATGGGAAAGCAGAGGATGGAGTAAACTAGGAAGAGTAATGAGGTCAGAGCACAGTTGATCCTGTAGAACCAGGTAAACTGGTCATTTGAAACCACGTGGGCAGTCTGAGGTAGAAATATCCAGATGCTGAAGGGAAGTGTCAGGCAATGCTGAGAAATTGGTAGGAAAGCTGAAGTCAAAACATTAATGTGAGAACATATATAGGTCCAGAGTCCAAGAGGCCAAGACAACTGGATCCAGAATACAGATCAGTCATCTGAGCGGTGGGGATCATGAACCAGGAAAGAGGCAAGGTATCATCATCATTATTATTATCAATAACTTATCTGGCAAAATTCTAGAATGTTATGTTATTAAATGGGTGGTTTCTGAACACTAAGAAAATGAATCAGTGATGGGTGGAAGTGGGATCAATAAGAAAAAAAAATCATATATAGCAAGGTAATTTTCTTTATTTTCATAGTTATCACCACAATGCAGAAAGGAGAAAGGCAGTAAAAAGGGTCTTAAGTCAATATGGTATAATAGAAAGAACAAAGAACTACAAATCAAGAGACTTAAGATTCTATTCCTGACTCTATCCCTAATTAACTGTATGGGGGGGGGGGCGGGGAGCAGCAAGGTTGTGCAGTGGATAGAGCAACCCTGAAGTCAGGAGGACCTAAGTTCAAATCTCACCTTAAATAATTACTAGCTGTGTGACCTTGGGCAAGTCTCAAGCCCATTGTCTCAAAAACTACCCGCTCCCCCAAACCCAAAACTGATTAGTTATATGATCTTTGAGCAAGTCATTTAACTTTTCTCAAACTGTTTCCTCCAAAATAATGAGAATTGGACTACACTATCATTCTAAAATTATGACTCCATGTTCACTGGATTAGGTTAAATACTGGCAGAAATCTTAGACATGATCTGGTCCAAACCTGTCTGTTTACATAAGAACCCTATACCTAGAGATGTTAAGTGACTTGCCAAGTAAACAGAACTGGGATTTGAACCAAAGTCCTTTGATGCCAAATCTACTATTTGTTTTTCTGTTTCACCAAGGGCTTGTGGATGTAATCACTGAACTTCTTTTTGAATTTCTGAAAAGTCTTAGAGAACATGAGAAGTGCTAGAAGCCTGAAGGATGGGCATGTACCTCCATAGATGATCTGAATTATCTGATAAATATGTTCTTGTTTTTAAAAAGAAAGAAAACAAAGTATGGATGGCATAGGTTACTTTTAACATAGTTTCAACATTAGCTACATGGCATAATGGATAGCATGCTAGATTTGGAGTCAGAAAGATTTGTGTTTAAATTCTACCGCAGATATTTAGTTAGCCGTAACCCTGGGCAAGTCACTTAATCTCTCTGAACCTTGGATTCCTTAGCTTCCAACTAGAGTTTTAAAAAAAACAACACAAAATGGACCAACCTCTCCAAGTTTTTGTAAGAATCAAATGAGATAATTCTTGCAAAAATATTTTGCTAACCATAAACACTATATAAAAGCAATGTATCATTATCAATAACTTAGCTGGCAAAATTCAGGAATGTTGTATTAAATGTGTAGTTTCTGAACACTAAGAAAATGAATCACTAATGGGTGGAAGTGGGATCAATAAGAAAAAAATCAAATATAACAAGGTAATTTTCCTTTTTTTCACAGAGTTCTCACTACAACTCAGAACTAGGACCAATAGGAAGAAGTTACAGTGTGTCTGATTTTGGTTCTGGATAAGGATGAAGTTGTTAACAAATCAAGTGTTACAAAAATTGCCTTTTGAGTAGTAAGCTCTAACCACGAGAAAAGAAATACAGGACAAGGTTAGAAGAGATTCCTACATGGAGACTGCTAAAGATCCTTTAATGAAAAATTGTATCATAATAACTCAGACATGATTTTTGGTTAGATAATGAGGATGACAGTCATGTTTACATAGTGCCTTTAAAATTTCAAAGGGCTTCCTTTACAACAACCTTGTGGAGTTATTATACCTACCAGATGAGTGAACTGAGGATCAAGGGAAGTCAAATGAATCGCCCATGATCGCATAGGTGGTAAATACTGGAGCCAGGACATGGAACTTAGGCTTCCTGTCTCCAGTTCTTGTGCTTTTTCTATCATACCAGATATGATCTGCACAATTCTGCTACAAGATGGCTAACAAGAGGCCATCTAGACTCTCCTTAAATACCTCAAATGATGGGAAGCTCATTACTTAAAAAAAAAAGAAAAGAAAAGGGTTCTTTTAAACAGAATATTATTCTCCCTGATACTGAGGTGGGCTCTGACTCCTTGTAACTTTTATTTATTGGTCTTAATTCTACCTATGTCTACTTGCATAAGCCCATACTTTTCCACATAAAAATCCTTTAAATAAAGGAAGACGTTTCCTCTAAGTCTTCTTTTGTAAGGTAGAAAGTCCCCTTGTTGCTTTGCATAACATGGGAAATTTTACTAAATGACCTTTGAAGTTTTGTTCTAATTTCAAATTTCTATGACCTCTTGTAAAATAGATGGTATAAACACTATTATGCATAATTTAGATATGAGGAAGCCAGTGCTCAGAGATGTTAAGTGATTTGCTTAAGGTAAAGACTAAATAGTGGCTGGTAAAATGTTGAATAAGGACTCAAATGCAGATCATGTCAAACTCAGTGCTATTTTCATAAGATCTCACTAAGCCATAATAAGGAATGCTAACATTGGAAGAAATTTCTTGACATCTAGATGAAATGTCAATGTAGTACAAAAATCAGCAACCTAATTAAAGTTATGCAACTTCCAAAAATTAAAGAAAACAGCAGACAAAGTCACACTGCATAAATAACTGATAGAAAAAGCTAGATGTTGCCTTCATATCACAAGGCTGGAATTAAGCCCAAGAATTGGGATAGCACTCTTTTCACTAACACTTTAAATTCTGTAAAAACATTCATACCTTTCTTATGGCTACTGAAATAAATTTAGAGTGTGAAAAATAACTAAAGAAAAATCTCAAAATTAAAATTGTTATGATAAAATGCAACAGATTAATAAGATAAATAAAAGAAAATGGAATAGTGGGATCATACCTTCTGTCCCAAGAATTCATTCCTAAGTCATTCAGCAGTAATCTACAGAAATAAAATGGACCTTGTGGTTCAGAAGGAACTGGCTGTTCTTGATTGGGAACTTTCATTGTAACATCAGACCTGCACCTATGTACATATTCCTCTTCTTGGGCATTCTGAAACAAAATTGCTTTGATGATCTCCTTTTCTTGATAATGACTCATTCCAAATGGGGGTGATGAAGGAGCATTAAGGTTTAGCTGGGATGGTAAAAGACATTCAGGGCTTGCATTGCCAATATTTTCAAGTAATTTGTCAAGCACATCATCTACTTCTTCAATTTGAGATAACTCTTTCTCAGGTTCAAATGTCTGCTGTCTACTGTCTGAAAGCACAAATGAATTATTCCTCTTGTTCTGTGCAAAGCAGCCTTCCAAAGGTCCATATAATATTTTGCTATCCCAAGAATACTTTCCAGATATATCTCTCACAATAAGCCTGACATCAGAGAGGGCACCTGAGGGTCCCCCTTCTGTTCTTTCTGCAGGAATCTGAAGGTAAGACATAAGGGTATTGTCATTAAATACAAACAACTGTAGGTTTGGACTTCTGAAGACTTCAGAAGAGAGCTCAGGTGACTCAAAATATGCATTGTCATGATTTTCACTAACAAGGCTGTGAAGAATGGCAGGGCCCCCACTCAGTGGATAGTGACTCAAGTGGTTTACTAGATGTGTCATCACCATACGGGCAGTCAGAGGTATTAATTCCAAACTCCTCCTCCGTTTTTCTATAAAAATAAATAAAAAATTATCAGAGATGGCAGAAACCTATCATTAAAATTAACACCAACAAATTTCAATTTTAGTTTATGGTTTTTTCCTTAAACTTTGACAGACCTATTTCAATTCTGTTATGGATTAAAGAAAAATTATCAAACCTGCTTCCCAAGAACTCATGATTATCCAGGTAGTCCCCAACCTATAAAAAGGTCATTTGTATATGGAGCTTGAAATGGATTTTCCCTTAAAAACACTGCTATGAATAACCATTAAATTTCCAGGCAAACTAAAAAAAAAAAATCTAGTTCATTAACACTACTTATTTAGAGCCCATTATGTAAGAGATGATTTTAAATATTAATTACTCAAAGAGGTAAAAAAAATCCTTTCTTCAATGTAGCTAAATGAGTTACTTGGCCTACTATATCTTGAAATTAAATTCAATTTAATAAGGCAAAGTCTTTGTTCAATAGACTCTGGTAGATGCTGGCAACAGAAAGAAAAAATTTAACAGTTACTGCCATCAAGGAGACTACAACAGGGTAATAGGGTAAGAGAAGTAACACAAACAATTATAAGTTAGAATTTATGAAGGGATAAAGGAGGGTTCAGTGAGGGATAAAGGACTGAGGAGTGAAGTACCAATTCTTGCTGAAGGAATCAGAAACATTTTCATGGAAAAGAACATACCTGAGTTGTGGCTTTGAAGGAGGTAAAGGATTATGAGATGTAAAAATGTTTAGCAATAATCAATTGTAAGAATGGCCAGTATAAAAGCCCACAGAGGGAGAGCATGGAACAAGAGTAGAGGATGCTCGGTAGCAAAATAAGGGTGAGTCAAGGAGGGATTGGAAAACAGCAAAAGAAAGTTGAAATCCCATCCAGGTTGGAGCCAGACCACAGAGGAGCTTGAATGGCAGACTAAAAAGTTTGATCTTCATGGTGAGGCAATGGCAGTTACCCAAATTGACTGGACAGGGAAACAATGTAGGACCACAGGCTATGGAACTAGAAGAGTGAAACCGTACATTAGGAAAATCAGTCTGGCAGTGTGGTGAGGGACAATTTGTAGTGAGGGCAACCACACAGAAGGCTACACTCCAGTCTGAGCAAGAGCCATGGAAGCCTTACTTTAGGTGTTGGGAGTAGAAACAAAGAAATAAGTAAGAGATAATTCACAGAAATAAAGTCAACAAAGCTTTACAATTGCTAAAAGTAGATGGTGATGGAGAGACAAGTAAAATATGACTGCAATGCTTTTAGAATCTGGGCAACTGTGAGAATGATGATACCAACAAAAAGAGGAAACTGGGAAGAAAGGCAAGTTTAGGATGAAGATGATAATTTCAGATAAGACTGGAAAATAGGACTTTAAACACTTGGCTTTTAGTATTGAAGGAGAGGCAAAAGAAGGACTGATGAATTTATTATTGGCATGCTTCAGCTGAATTGACTGCATTTTAGTTATATGACAGAGAGAAATTATTAAGGAGAAAATTAGTTCCAGATTCCTCCTAAAATGGTTTTAAAAAGATTTGTCCCAAATTTCCATAGTATTTTCACTAATGAAATGAAAAATAAAATCAAAATGAAAGAAATAATTTTAAGTTAAATTTCATTCCTAAGTAACAAAGCCTGTGTGTATGTATGTAAACATTCTTTTCTCTTTAGATTTTGAGCACCAGATTCTCCCCTTCCTTCCCTTCTCGCATCTACCCACTGAGAAGGCAAAGAACATATCAAATATAACTATAAAATTGTGCAAATTTCCATATTAGCCATAGGAAGAAAGAAAGGGAGAGAGAGAGAGAGAAAGAGAGAGAGAGAGAGAGAGAGAGGGAGGGAGGGAGGGAGGGAGGGAGGGAGGGAGGGAGGGAGGGAGGGAGGGAGGGAGGGAGGGAGGGAGGGAGGAGGAAGGAAGGAAGGAAGGAAGGAAGGAAGGAAGGAAGGAAGGAAGGAAGGAAGGAAGGAAGGAAGGAAGGAAGGAAGGAAGGAAGGAAGGAAGGAAGGAAGGAAGGAAGGAAGGAAGGAAGGAAGGAAGGAAGGAAGGAAGGAAGGAAGGAAGGAAGGAAGGAAGGAAAAAATTATATTTCAACCAGTTCTCTCTCTGGAGGTGCAAAGCATCTTTTCATCATGAGTACTTTGTAATTGTCTTGGATCATACTATTGATCAGAGCAGCTAAGTCTTTCACAGTTAATCATCATTACAACATTGCTGTTATTGTGCATAATGATTTCCCAATTCTCACTTCACTTTGCATCAGTTCATACAGGTCTTGCCATGTTTTTCTGAAACTATCTCCCTAATAATTTCTTATAGCACAATAGTACTCCATTAAATTCATATGTCATATCTTGTGTGGCCATTCCCCAATTGATGAGTATTCCCTCAATTTCCAATACTCCCAATACAAAAAAGCTACTATAAATATTTTGCACATATGGATCCTTTTCCTTTTTCTTTAATCTCTTTGGGGCACAGACCTAGTAGTGGCATTTGAGTAAAAAACTTGGGCATAATTACAAATTGTTTTCCAAAATGGTTGGACCAGTTCACAACTCTACCAATAGTGCACTGGTATCCCAATTTTCCCTCATTCTGGCTAGCATTTGTTATTTCTGATTGAGGTGAGGTGACTGATATGAGTTGTTTTAAACTGCATCTCTCTAATCAGTAATGATTTAGATCATTTTTTCCATATGACAACAGATAGCTTTAATTTCTTCTGAAAACTGCATGTTCATATCTTTTGACCCTTTATGAATTGGGGAATGGCATTTATTTTAAGCATTTTTTCAAAAAACTACTATTGAATCAAAATTTGAAAATAAAATTAAATTATAGAAATAGGAGGACCTAATTCAATATTTCAAGTATCAAGGGAGTAATGAAGTACTGTAACTGTAGCAAGCCCTATTGCTAAAGTCAGTAAACATAATTCTTTTATAGATAACCCATTTCATTGCTATTCTATTTTTAATTTTTAAAATTTGGGGGGCAGAGCAGGGCAATGAGGGTTAAGTCACTGACCCAAGGTCACACAGCTAGCAAGTGTCAAGTGTCTGAGGCCAGATTTGAACTCAGGTTCTCCTGAATCCAGGGCTGGTGCTTTATCCACTGTGCCACCTAGCTGCCCCACTACTCTATTTTAAGTTACTTTATAACTGCCCTGTTTGACATTTCAAGTTGTTAACAACCTGAGCCCCTCTTACCTTTCCAGTCTTCTTATACCCTATTCTCCCCTACATATTCTTTGATACAGTGGCACTTGCCTCTTTGTGATTCCTCAAACAAGACAAACTATCTCCAGACACTGAGAATTTTCACTGGCTGTTCCACACCCTACCCTCTCTGCCTTGGACCACTCTCCCTCCACTTTTTGACTCCTGGCTTCATTCAAGTACTAAAATTCCATCTTCTCCAAGAAATTTTCTTGCTTCTCCTTAATGCTAGCGTTCTTCCTTTTGTTCATAATATCCAATTTATCCTGTGTATATCTTGTCTGTACAGTTGTTTTCATGATGTCTCTGCTCCAGTAGTCTATAATATCCTTAGGAGTAGGGACCATCTTGTGCCTTTCTTTGCATCCTCATCACATAACACAATGCCTGGCAAATAAAGATGCTTAAGATATATTTATTGATCAACTGTAAAGTCAGTGATAACTAATAATTTAAACAAGTGATAATTAATGTTTCTTAAATATGCCAAAATAATAGGTTATAAATAAGTTCTTGCATTTTAAAAAAATTGCTAGAAAAAGCTGTGCTTAGAGGCTGGGAGGAGAGGGAGAATTGAGATTAACACACACCAAACATAAGAAACATTTTGTACCACATAAATGACAAAACTATCACACATCTATTTTTATCTCTTTGCTTTTAACAGAATGTACCCACCAAGGAAGAAGTATCTGCGTATGACACCAGGTTTTCATGTTTCTAGCTTTTTCTGTTCAGTTAGGATAACAGTGAAAATATTTTTTAAAGAAAAACTCTAAAGCATAAGAAGCAAAAATTCTTTGTAGTATCAAATCATTATTTTAAGACAAATATTTCCAGGTTTTCAGCTAGCAATAAATTCTGCCAGGTAACATAATGCCAAACCAAGGGACAAACTAAAGCAGATCTCATAAAGCTGTGTAAATGGGAAGAAAAAATGGCAAATTTCAATGCAAATAAGATGGGAAAAATAAATTAATCATATTTCTAAAAGTACTCAGCCAATAGATAAAAACCTTGAAAAAAGATTTAGGTGTCATAATAGACTACTTTTAGCACATGGATTGAATGTACCAACTTCAACAAAAATGGTCAATAATATGTTGGACATAATTTAGAATGGTGGTAGAAATAAAACATTTTATGCTTGTACAAATTAATAGTGTGTCTATCCTTGGGATTCTGCTTGCAGTCACAGATAACAAATATAGGGTAGGTCCAGAAAAGACTATCTAAAATGAACAACAAAGTGGAGGATGATCAAAAAGAGGGAAAATTGAAAAAACCAACAAACCAGGATTGTTAGAATGATATAAGTTATTAAACTTCCACAAATATACATTAATCACCATTACATAGTAGATCATGTTACAAAAGACTCCATTTTTAAGTTGGACATAATCCCTAAATTACTTGATTAGTCTGAGAATGGATAATCACTGCAAATTAATCAAAGAGGCATCTAGAAGTATGTGCTCTATGTAAGGCATTGTGGTACTGGACAAGGTTAAAGTATATACAACCATCCGATTAAGTTATGAGATCTTTGTGAATATAAATTAGAAAGCCTGGTTCTAAATCCTGGGGAAAACACTCACTAGAGATGGATATTTGCTACAGTCACTGCTCTGTGGATCCCTTGCTTCATTGCACACTGGATATTCCTGCAATTTCTGCCTCTCAAGAATGTTTGTGAGTAAAGACTATGACCAGTAAGGAAATCATGTACCAAAATTTGTACCGAATTTTGAAAGACTGGGAGAATTCCTAGAAATTAGACGCAGTTTTAGTCACTCCGAAGCATTTAGTATGTGCTTATTATATGCCAGATAACTGTGCTAAGCACTGGGGATACCCCCTCCCCCCCCAAAAAAGAAAAGAAAAGGCAAAAAGCATTTCCAGCTCTCAAGAAGTTCACATTCTGGCAGGTCAAACAACATGTATCTATCTACTGACAAGGGAAACCGGAGATAATTTCAGAGTAAAGGTACTAGCATTAACAAGGATCAATACAGATTTCTTGTAGAAGATAGGATTTTAGCTGAGACTTAAAGCAAGATGGGGAAACCAGGAGGCAGAGTTAAAGATGGGAGAAAATTCCAGGCAAGGGAAAGATGGTAAAAATGCATGGAGTCAGGAGATGGAATGTTTAAGGCCAAGAAAAGAAAGGAGGCCAGTGTCACTGGATCTTAGAGAACCCAGAGAGGTATAAGATGAAAGGTTCCAAAGGTGAAACAGAGGGTTGAATTTGATGCTAGAGATAATAGGGAGCAATTGGAGTTTACTGAGTAGAGGGATGACAGGGTCAGATGTGTACTTTAGGATGATGAATTTGGTAGCTGAGTGGATGATAAACTACAGGGGGGAGAGAACTGAGGCAGGGAAATCCAGCAGAAGGCTACTATGATAGCCCAGGCATGAAGTGATGAGGACTTGTAGCAGGGTTGTGACTATGTCAGAAGAGAGAAGGGAATATGTGTAAATGTGTGTGTGTGTCTATATATGTGTGTATGCATATATATACACATACACACATACATAGATATAAAGGTATATGTATGTGTGTATGTATGTATGTGTGTATATATACATACACACTTGCATGTGGGTATATAAATAAAGAGATGCTACAAAGATGGAACTGATGGGTCTTAGCAACAAATTATATATAGGAGATGAGAGAGAGGAGTTGAAGATGATGCCTAGGTGACTGGAAGGAGGGTGGCATTCTCTACAGTAATAGTAAAGTTTGGAAAGAATATAGGTTGGGGGGAAAGGCAATAAGCTCAGTTTTGTATACATTGAGTTTAAGATGTCTGTAGGACAACCAGTTTGAGATGTAAAACTGGAGGTTAGGAGAGAGGTAAGAGCTAGATAAATAGATATGAGAAATATCTTCATAAAGTGATAGTTAAATTGATGAGAACTAGTCAGTCACCAAACAAAATATTATAGAAGAAAAAAAAAGAAGAGGGCTCAAGGCAGGTTTGGGGGACACTCATAGTTAATGGCCATGACCTGGATGAAGATCCAGCAAGGCGACTGAGAAATAGAATTTTAAAAGGTAGGAGAGCAAGGGGGGAACAGTGTAGTGTCACAAAAACTTATAGAATTTCAAGAAGAGGGTAAATGACAGAGTCTAAGGCTTCAGAAAAGTCAAGAAAGAGGACTGAGAAAAGTCCATTAGATTTGGAATTTAGAGTTCACTGGCAACTTTGGAGTGTGCACTTCTGGTTGAATGATAAGGTCAGAAACCAGACTGTATAGAGTTAATAAGGCAGTGGCAGCAGCTTTTGTAGATGGCTTTCTCAAGACATCTAGCTACAAAAGAGAGAGGGAAGATACAGAATGATAGCTAGAGGATGGACAAATCAAGTAATGGATTTCTGTGGCTAGGGAAAACACAGAGCTGTTTGCAGGGATCAAGGAAATAGCCAGTAGATAGGGAGCGATTAAAGATATGTCAGAGAGGGGACAGCTAGGTGGCACAGTGGATGAAGCCCTGGATTCAGGAGGACCCGAGTTCAAATCTGGCCTCAGACACTTGACACTAACTAGCTGTGTGACCCTGGGCAAGTCACTTAACCCTCATTGCCCTGCAAAAAAACAAATAAAAAAAAAAGATATATCAGAGAGTGAGGATGATAGAGGAAGCAATCTTCTTGGGGAAGGGCAGTTTGCCTTGGCAAGGAGAATGACCATTTCTTTATGTGAGATACTGATAAAGGAGGATATAATGGAAGATATGAGAAAAAGGGAAGAAGTTTTTAAAGTGAAAAATGAAGCAAGGTTCTCAGAGAGGCTAGAGAGATTGGGGAATCATAGGAGGTTTAAAGAGGGATGAAAATCTGCTGTGGTGAGCAAGATAGTGAACTGATTAGGGAGGTGTGAGAGGATTCCCTTGATGCAGTGAGGGACCAATTTTAGAAAAAAAAAATAAAAGGAATCATTTTAAAACTGATCGAAGAGAAATGGATAAGTCAAAAAGTGGTGAAAGTAAATAGCTCTATCACATTTGTCCCCATCTTTCAATCACCAGCCCACCACCCCAGCACAGGCCTTAATCACCTTTTTCATGGGTTGCTGCAATAGCCTGACCTCACTGATTCCAATTTCTCTTTATCTCATCCAGCCTCCAGATTGCTGCCAAATTAACATTCCCCAAACACAGGTCTGACTAACAGTGCCACTTCTGCTTGAGAAGCGTTAGCAACTCTCTATTGGGAGGGAGGGAGGGAATAAGCATTTATGTAGTGCCTCCTGCACGAGGGCACTGTGCTAAGGACTCTATGGATGAATAATTTCTTTCAACAAACATTTATTTTATTTTCCATGTGGAAATTTATTTTGATTTGGGGACCCTACCTTTAGGCTGAGATTAGAAAGTCTTAGGTCCTCAGGGTCTCCCCCCTCCTCCTCAGCTTCAGCTGAGCGAAAAAGCCCCCAGCTCCCTCTGACTTGAGCAGATCCCGGATAGCCTGTGCTGAGGCACGTGAAACTTGGAGCACAGCCACCCCCACCACCAGCCGCAGCCCTGGCTGGCGGATTAGCTTGGTCTGTGGGGAAGCCCTGAGATTTGAGTGGAGAGAAGAAAAGGTATATATAGACCTGGGAGTGAGACTAGGAGGGGAGGCTGACTAGAGCAAGGACGGACTAGATAGAGAGACAAGATTAAGGAGGGGGGCTGACTAGAAGAGGACAGACTAGAGGAGACTCGAGGACACTCGAGGACAGACTAGGAGGGAGGCTGACTAAAGGGGAGCGCAGACCAGGACGGAGGAGAGTTCGGTTGGGAAAAGGAGAAACGGGGCTGACAAGGTTACAGGCCCTAATACAAACCAGGGAAAGTGTAAGGTGCCCAGAGGCCAGAGGCAGCCAAGGCCCTTATTGTATTCAAGAAGTTCAAAGCACAGCAGGTGTGAAAGAGACGCAGTGGAAAGTGACCGCAGGAAAAGTCAGGTTGTACTTTATTTCCCTGTATTCCTAATTTGAAATAGTATCTCATAAATAAACTCTGCTTTGATTATTTAGTTAGAGGCTTCATTAGTCTATCAGTTTGGGAGCAGTGTGGTGGAACTTTATAAACGGCTCAATGTTAAATTAATGAAGTCAGATAGCCAGTTAGTCACAAATCCCCAGATTAGTCCTCCAGTCAGCTTTAGCCCCCAAATTAGCCCTAGTCATTTAAAAATATTTCAACACCCATTTACATGTAAGGGTAGTTTTCAACATGCATTTTCATGCGATTTAGAGTTCCAAATTTTTCTCCCTCCCTCCCTCCCTCCCTTTCCTTGCCCCTCCACAAGATCGCAATCAGGTTATATATGTACAATCTACAAGTGTTCTTTTTATCAGTTCTTTCTATAGGGGTGCATAGTAAGCTTCCTCATTAGTTCCTTGGGATTGTCTTGGATCATTGCACTGCTGAGAGTAGTTAAGTCATTCACAATTACTCATTGAATAATACTGCTATCACTATGTACAATGTCCTCTCAGCTCTGCTCACTTCACTATACATTGATGTTCATTAGTCTTTCAAGGTTTTTTGGGGATCGTCCTGTTTGTCATTTCCTGTAGCACAAGTCCATTCCACTACAATCATATAGCACAGCTTTCTCCATCATTCCTCAATTGATGGACATTCCCTTGATTCTCAATTCTTAGCCTCCACCAAGAGTTGGTATATTTTTTTGTACAATTTTTCCCCCTTTTCTCTTTTTATGGTTACTATTGTTAACTGTTTCCCTTCCATCCTATTCCCTTCCCCATGATATTTATTCTATTATCCACTCTTCGAAAGGGATTTGCTTCTGTCTGTCCCCTCCCCCACTCTGCCCTTCCTTCTTTTGCCCCTCTCTCTTTATCCCCTTCCCCTCCTATTTTCCTGCAGGGTTATAGAGATTACTCCACCCAATTGAGTGTGTACATTATTCCCTCCTTGAGCCAATTCTAATGAGATTGAGGTCTTTGAGCCAGTTTTGATGAGTGTTAGGCTCATTTACTGCCCAGATTAAATAGATTACTCCACCCACTTGGGTGTGTCTGTTAGTCCCTCCTTGAGGCAGCTCTGATGAGTTTAAGATCTTTGAGCCTTTTCTGATGAGTGTAAAATTCATTTACTGCCCTGCTCCTCTCTCATCTCTTCCCCCACTTCATAAGCCTTTTCCTGTTACTTTCATGTAGGATTTCACTTCTGCCCTTCCCCCTACCCCAATGAATTCCCTTCACCCCTCAATTTAACCCTAAAGATGTTATCATCTAGCTAAGTGACACAGTAGACAAATCATCACCCCTGGACCCAGGGGGATCCCAGCCAAAACCCGGCCTCAGACACAGGATAGTCGCCCACTGTACAACCCCAGGTATGTCCCCCAGCTCCAATTTTTTTTTTTTAATGGCTCTCTAGGGTCTTGTATTTGAAAATCAAATTTGCCATTCAGTTCAGGTCTTTTCATCACAAATATCTGAAAGTCTTCTTTTTCATTAAAGTCCCATTTTTTCCGCTGAAAGATAATGCTGAATTTTGCTGGGTAGGTGATTCTTGGTTGTAATCCCATTTCCTTTGCCCTTTGGAATATCATATTCCATGCCCTCCAGTCCTTTAATGTAGAAGCTGCTAGATCTTGTGCTATCTTGACTGGGGCTCCACAGTACTTGAATTCTTTCTTTTTGGCAGCTTGCAATATTTTCTCCTTGACCTGAGAGCTCTGGAATTTGGCTATAATAATCCTAGGAGTTTTCCTTTTGGGATCTCTTTCTGGAGATGATCAGTGGATTCTTTCAATTTCTATTTTAGCTTCTTCTTCTAGAATTTCAGTGCAATTTTCCCTGAGAATTTCTTGGAAGATGGTGTCTAAGCTCTTTCCTTGATCATGGTTTTCAGGTAGACCAATACTTTTCAAATTATCTCTCCTGGAGCTATTTTCCAGGTTGGCAGTTTTTCCCAGAAGATATTTCACATTGCCCTCTATTTTTTTATTCATTTGGATTTGTTTTATTGTATCTTGGTTTCTCATAAAGTCACTGGCTTCCATTTGTTCAATCCTAATTCTTAAGCAATTATTTTCATTAGAGAGGTTTTGTACCTCCTTTTCCATTTGACTTTTCAAGCTGTTGACTCTTTTCTCATGTCTTTCCTGCATCACCCTCATTTCTCTTTCCATTTTTTCCTCTACCTCTCTAATTTTATCTTCAAAGTCCTTTTTGAGCACCTCTATGGCCTGAGACCAATTCATATTTTTCTTGGAAGCTTTAGATATAGGGGCCCTGATGTTGACATCCTCCTCTGAGGGTGCCCCTTGGTCTTCCTTGTTACTGAAGAAACTTCTCTGTTGGCTCATCTTGCCTTTCTTTTATTAGACTTTTAGCTCTTTAAAGTGGGGCACTGTTTCCAGGCTGCAGTATCCCAAGCTTAAGAAGTCCCAGGTGGTATGATTTAAGGAGAATCAGGTTCTTCACTCACCCAGCCTGTTCCCTGGTCCTAGATGACCCCAGACCAACTTGCCAATCAACCAGCTTTGTGTGTTGTGGTTGTTAGCTCCGATAAGCCTGTGCCCCTCCCCCACCTGGGCCACTTCTACTCGAGTCTACCACATAGTTCTCAGTAGGGGTGTAAAATCCAAGTTCTGCCTTAGCACCAGCTTAGACCCCTGTAGTCTCTCCCCTGCCCAGGGCTCAGCCCACTCACCAGACTGTGAGCTTAGTTCCAGACGACACTGGTGCTTCAGCTGATTCAGAGGCTCTGGGGGTCTCCTTCTCTGGTGAGGACTTCCTGTGACTGGATCTGTGTCAGGGTGACCGTGGGGTTGGGCCTGACTCCTGTATGAGGACAGCAGCTCCCTCCTTCTGACTTTCCAAGCCGTTCTTGGTTAGAAGATGATTTCAGCATATTCTTCTGTGAGTTTTGCTGCTCCAGGCATTTTCCTGTGACCTTATTTGGATGTTTTTTGGAGCGATTGTGTCATGAGTTCGGGAGCTCACTGCCTTTCCTGAATAATATCTTAATAATTGATTTTTTGATCTAATCAAATACCATGCTTTTCTGTTTGGCAATTAAAATCCTTTACAATATGACCCCAGACTACCTCTCTGGGTTTAATGGGCATAACTCTCCTTATCCTACTCTAACTTCCAGATAAACAGGTTTACTTGCTATTCTTTGTGCGTGACATTCTATCACCAAGCACTGCACCTTTGCACAGGCTCTTTCCCAAGTCTGGGATGTATACATTCCTCACCTCTGGCAGCTGGTGGCACAATACCACAGTGATCATATTGGAGTCAGGACGACCTCATTTCAAATCCATCCTAGGATACTTTCTAGCTGTGTGACCCTGAACAAGTTGCTTGCACTGTTTGCCTCAGTTTCCTAAATTGTAAAATGAGGATAACAACAGTACTTCTACCCCACGGTTGCTGTGAGGATCTTTGTAAAATGCTTAGCACATAATAGGTGTTTAATAAATACTCATTTCCTTCCTTCTGATCTCTGCCATGTAGGACTATTAGCATCATTCAGAGTTCACCTCAAAGCCCATCTCTGACATGAAGCCTATCATTATCTTTCCAATTGCTGATATGTTCCCTTACCACCAACCCCAAGAAATTACTTAGTGCGTGTGTGTGTGTGTGTGTGTGTATATATATATATATATACACACACACACACACACACACACACACACACACACACACACACATATATATATATATATATATATATATAGAGAGAGAGAGAGAGAGTATTTATTTATGTGTTTGTGTCACTCTCACCCAAAAGAATGTAAGCTATGTAAGGGCGGGGACTGTTTAATTTTTTATCTTTGTATTACTAGCCCCTAGAATAGTTCCTGACATAAAAGGTACTTAATAAAGGGTTGCTGAAATACTACTACAAATATTTAGATGAACAGCTCAATTTCTTAATCCATCTTTACATAAGCTTTGCCAAGCCCTATAGAGGTACAATAAGCTAGAGAACAAGCTTGAGAGTATTTTTGAAACCACATGCAACTTTCGATGATCACCAAATGTTCCCTAAACAAAAAACTCATCTTTTTTGACTGATATTCTAATGAGAATTACATATAAAAGGGAAAGATGGACAACCATAATCTGTGAGGAATCAAAATCACCTATGATAAAAGAGGCAATGAAGAGATACATGGCGGTTGGAGAGTATAACATAGTACCAATAATGACATGCTCACAGAGTAGAATAAAAATATTAAGAACATGTAAAATAGGAAAATAAGTTGGCTTGGTAATTCAGTAAGAGTATAGAATAGCGCATAAGTAGTTTGTGTGCTATGTTGTTGGTGAATAGATAATTTTGATTACATTAAATTAAAAAAGGTTTTGTACAAACATAAGCAATGCAGCCAAGATTAGAAGTAAAACAGAAAGCTGGGAAACAATTTTTACAGCCAGTATTTCTAATAAAGACCTCATATCTAAAATAGAGAACTAAATCAAATTTATAAAAATACAAGTCAGGGCAGCTAGGTGGCGCAGTGGATAGAGCACCGGCCCTGGAGTCAGGAGTACCTGAGTTCAAATCCAGCCTCAGACACTGAACACTTATTAGCTGTGTGACCCTGGGCAAGTCACTTAACCCCAATTGCCTCACTAAAAAAAAAGAAAGGAAAAGAAAAAAATAATACAAGTCATTCCCCAGTTGAGAAATGATCAAAGGGCATAAACAGGCAGTTTTTAGATGAATAAATCAAAGCTATCTATTGCCATATGAAAAAATGCTCTAAATCACTACTGATTAGAGAAATGCAAATTAAAACAACTCTGTGGTACCACCTCACACCTATCAAGTTGGCTGATATGACAAAAACAGAAAATAATAAATGTTGGCGAAGATGTGGAAAAATTGGAGCACTAATGCATTGCTGATGGAGTTGTGAACTGACCCAAACATTCTGGAGAGCAATTTGGAACTATGCCCAGAGGGCTTTGGAGCTGGGCATACCCTTTGACCCAGTAATACTAGGTCTGTATCCGAAAGAGATCATAAAAAAGGGGAAGAGACCCACATGTACAAAAACCTTTATAGCAGCTGTCTTTGTGGTGGCAAAGAATTGGAATCAATTGGGAAATGGCTGAACAAGTTGTGGTATATGAATGTAATGGAATACTATTCTGCTATAAGAAATGATGAGCAAGCAGATTTTAGAAAAACCTGGCAAGACTTCCATGAACTGATGCTGAATGAAGTGAGCAGAACCAGGCGAACACTGTACACAGTAACAGCAACATTGTGTGATGACAGACTTAGTTCTTCTCAGCAATATAGTGATCCAAGACAATTCCAAAGGACTCATGATGGAAAGTGCTCTCCACATCCAGAAAAAAGAAGTGTGGAATCTGAATGCAGATTGAACTATACTATTTCTACTTTTTTGTTTTTTTGTTTTTCTTTTTTGAGATTTCCCCCTTTTGTTCTGATTCTTCTCTAGCAACATGACTAACAAGGAAATATATTTAATGTGATTGTACATATATAATCTATATCAGATTGTTTTCTGTCTTGAGTTCAGAGGGAAGGAAGAGAGGGAGAAAAATTTGGAAACCAAAATCTTATAAAAACAAATATTGAAAACTATCTTTACATGTAACTGGAAAAAAATAAAATGCTATTAAGACTGAAAAAAAGACATATGGGTGCGTTTTTTAATCTATTATTTATTTATTTATTTTTGTTTTTTTGCAGGGCAATGGGGGTTAAGTGACTTGCCCAGGGTCACACAGCTAGTAAGTGTCAAGTGTCTGAGGCCGGATTTGAACTCAGGTACTCCTGAATCCAGGGCCCGTGCTTTACCACTGTGCCATCTAGCTGCCCCCTATTATTTATTTTTAAGATGAAAAAAAATTTGAAAGCCAAATTCTCTCCTTCCTTCTGGCCCCTCCCCTCCACAATGAGAAGGCAAGCAATATGATATCAATTATACATGTGAAATCATGCAAAACACATTTCCATATGAGCCATGTTCAGTTCATTGGGTAAAGATCATCCTATAGAGGATTTGTGGAACGTCATGGATAAGCATTGCATGGGATGAGAAATCATGTTTGGATTACAGCCTGGAGTGGTGGAGGGAGTATCCATATCAATAAGATTATAGATGCATTAAAGTAATGACATATCAGATATCACAACCATCAAAGATGAAAATGAACCCCAAATTCCATTTTACTGCTTGCTGATGAAACCCAGAAAAGATGGATAATAAGCCATTCTTGGAAGATCCTGTCTATACTCTGGGGCATTAGTATTCCTCAGGACCTAGCAAAGTATTTCACCTAGCAGCAATTAATGAATAGGTATCTCTCTTCTTAAAATGTTTACACTAAAATGAAAAACAAAATTTGCCCAACATCCCAAACTGCCCTGTCTTCAACATCATTTTATTTTAAAATGAGCACCTGAGTGCAGTGCTTGCTTGCAGAGCTCTAAAGTTTACTAAGCTTCTTTAAATGTAGTTTGGGACATCAATCCTTTCTTTCCCCTCTTTTTTTTTTTTGGGGGGGGTGATACATAACTTCCCTGTGATAGTAAAGGAGATAAAAATTTATTTTGCTAACATTTAGATCTGTTAATATGTGTTGCCAAGAAAAAGACATAACTGGTATGTATCCATAGGCTTCTATATGTGATCTACAATGATTCATGGGCAAGAAAGTTGCATAAAATATGTCCAAAAAAAAAGTAGGACTGGGAAAGGAATTGGACTAGTTATGTTATATTTAGTGAGAGTGAGGGACAACAGATCGACAGAATGGAGGGTGTACTTGTAACCATGAAATTTTAAAAACAAAAACAAAAAAGAACAGCTTCTAGAGCAGTGGGAAGATACTCTGTGGAAGATTTATAGATATAGGCAAGCATCCCATAGAATAAAAAGCATAGATGTGCTAAGGTATGCAGGAGCAATACTTACATGTGTAACATCATGGAGCCATTAAAATGTTTAAATATTGATCACTGATCCATGAAGTGGTAAGTCTATTTGCAATGTACATCCTTAGTGAAACAGTTGCACATTCTCAAATGAAAATAATTCAAAAACTTCATTTGGAATCAACAAGGACTTACAAAGGAACACTATTCTATTATCTTTGAAATTCAATGTTTTTAAATGCCTATCTTGTCAAAAAGGTTGCACGGTAGCATTTTGGATAGCAACAGCATGATACTCTAGTGGTATATTCAAGTAGATTCACAATTTTGAGACTGATGGGATAGTAGGAGCATCACTAAACAACAAGCTTTCCCCAAATTATAATGAACCTAGGAGAAGAAAACTCATAAGGTCTTGTTTGGGCCAACTGATAGCCAACTGCATTTATCTGTAGTGGTATTGGTAATGATGGGCTGCACTGGGTTAGGTGAAGAAGAGTGAATGAGGGGGAAAGAATGTGAAAAATCAGAAGGAAAGATCTGTTTAAGCACACACAGATAAAGTACCATGGATTCTGCCAGAGTGGGAAAGGGAACACCACATTGAGCCTATTTATTGAGAACATGAGAGAATACACAAGTGGTGGAGTGAGAAGTGAAGGCAGATTGATGGAATACAACTCAAGAAAAAAAATTGAAGGGAGAGGAGAGAGAAGAGTTAAAGAAGGAGATGCAGAACAGGTAGGATTCAAAACAGTTAAATATAGAAAAAACACTCATTTTAAAAGACAGAGACATATTAAAGACTAAAGAGTCCTGTGAGGGAGCACCTTTCATTGACCTGGCTTAGGCCTATTAGAATTGCTTATTCTGGTTTTAAAAGATCAAATTTCAGGCTGCCCCTAAAATATGCAGCAATTTTATTTCAATGGAATGTTCAAATGTGATTATAACACTGTATTTAGCAACTGGGTAAATTTTAGCTCACATAAATTTAAAAGGGGGATAAATATTTTGAAAGAAAACTGAATTAGGCTAGGTTTAAAGGGACATTCTTGCTTCCTTCACTGAGGTTCATAAACTTGAGTTTCAAAGACCACATAATGATGGCAAATTTTGCTACGGAGGAAAAAGGCATTCAATGCAAATCAAATCACATTAAATTCATGGTTCTTGTATCCTTCCCTGTTTCTCTACTCACATGAACATTACCCTAGCAGAAGATGTCAATATTTCTTGCTGAGACTACTGCAATAGCCTCTTAATTAATATCTGTGTTTCCAGTGTCTTCTCTCTAATCCACACAACTACCAAATTAATATTTTGCCAGATTAATAATAATAATAATAATAATAATAATAATAACAATAATGCCAAGGTAATATTTCTATAACACAGTTCTGACCATTTCTCTTCTCTGTTCAATTAAATTCCTGAGTGCCTCCCAAATACCTTCAAAATAAAAACTCCCATTTGGCATTTAAAGTCCTTCATAATCTGGCCACAATTTTTCTAGCTGAAGTACTCATTAATCCCCCTCCCACACTCTATATTCAAAAAGGCTTCCTTGGGCAGCTAGGTGGCACAGTGGATAGAACACCAGCCCTGGATTCGGGAGGACCTAAGTTCAAATCCAGCCTCAGACACTTAACAATCACTGGCTGTGTGACCCTAGGCAAGTCAATTAACCCCAACTGCCTAACCAAAAACCAAAACAAACAAAAAGGCCTCCTTATTATTTGTCCATGTACATCATACCATCTGCACCTTTGTGTAAACTGTTACCATGTACAAAGTACTCACTCTCATCCACCATTACCTTTTAGAATCCCTCTCCATTCAAATCCCAGATCTAGTTAACATTTCCAAAACACTTTGCTTGATATTTCCAAATATTACCACTCCCATCACTTTCCTTCACAAAAAAACTATCAGCATGTTGTAGTGGGTAGAAAGTCAGAAGAAAGTTGGAGTTGGGAGAAAATGAAGTCCTTCCTCTGACACACCCTGGCTGAGTGGCCCTAGGCAAATCAATTATATTCTCCATGCTCTAGGTAGTTGTATAAGA
Organism: Dromiciops gliroides; assembly: GCF_019393635.1. Classification (NCBI taxonomy): domain Eukaryota; kingdom Metazoa; phylum Chordata; class Mammalia; order Microbiotheria; family Microbiotheriidae; genus Dromiciops; species Dromiciops gliroides. Next base: position 558,116,603 of record NC_057862.1, on the reverse strand, counting down.
CTGTAAGTTCCAAACAAGGTGCCAATCTGTATTGGGAGGGAGTTTCTTCAACAAGGAATTCCTTGTAACAGTGAACTCACAGGTGCAGCTCCTATTCTTTTCCTGCATAGTATGGAGGGACTAAAAAATAGAGGTAGATGGGAAATAGTGAAAAAGCAAAGGGGAAGAAAGATAAAAGGCTACATGTGCCACCTCCTAGATGCAGAAGGTAGCTAGATTGAAGAAAAGCAAAATCAAGCACTCACAGCTCTCCTCTGTACTGATAAATACACATTCCCTGAGGATGAAAGTTCCTAAATCCTTGCAACACTGATAGAACTGAGCAACAGAAAAAGATTTTGCTCCAATTTTGATGTAGAGAAACAGTAAAAAGAAAAGTCACCACTTTTGCTTATCTTCCCTACCACAGTGGATGATATGATAAGTCCCTGGAAATGGGCAGTTCCTCACCTTCAGCAACGGTAAGTAGGTTTCCCAATTCTGCTGAGGAAGGGTACTGTACAGGCTCAGAATTCCGGATATTTGCCAGTGGCAGAAAAGGATCATAATCAGCAGATGAAAGGTCAGCCAGAGTCAGCGTGTAGTGACTTTGTTGGGTATAAGTGCTTGAGCCAGAAACACAACAGTGCAAAACCTATACAAATATAATAGAAAGTGGGATTACAAATGTGATATATGAGCCAGAATATACAAACTGGATGACACCCCCCAAAATGGCACAAATTTAAAATATTCTAATCTAAAATAGAAAAAAATGGATTAGTCTTCTTATCAACACATAATTAAATGCCCTGAACATCTAGTACTATTTACAAAATGGGAATAATTAAAGGTATTCTCTTTTTTGTGCTTTTGTACATATGTAACTATGCAAATGCCAAGTATACAAAATCATTTTGAGTACTGGGGAGGAATGTATATGGTAGTTTTGATATTTCCTTTTTAAAATTCTAAAATAAAAAATTAGTTTACTTAGCTAATTTTCATTTTTTGCATAAAGTTTTTATGAAGATATGTAACACTTTAAAAGATGCTAAAGATGCATTTTAAATTTAAATACAGTAATTAATATATTCACATCTAAAACAATTCCATATTATAATAGACTAATGATGTGCTACTCATACTCTTTGGAGAATTTGGATATAGAATTCTGCAACTAACTAAAATCATGAGAACAACAATGGGTAAAGTATAGCCAAGAAGGCAGTGTAATGCTGTTAAAATCACACTTATTAGCATATGTAATTCATTTACTATCATTGAAAAGTCATTATTATTAGTTAAAATGAAAGAAAATCTATCCAATAAAAATAAACTGGTATCAAGGCCAATTCTACCCAAAAAAGTGATCGGTCATGTCATTAAAGCTATCCTTACAAGCAAAATATTATTTTAGAGAAACAACAATTGAGTGCTTACATAGTGCGTTGTACATAAGGGCTTAATAAATGCTTGTTTACTTAAAGTTATATAAAATAGTGCTTCATTTAGTTAATTTAGTTTGTATCAAAGATGTAACTTTATGTGCATTATAACCACAGGAACAATAGAGGATTAATGAAATTCTCTCATTCAATCAATCTCTTTCTAATTTGATTTTCAAACATTTAGGTAGGAAATCATTTCAATATTTTTATTTTGGCCTTAAAACACATCAACTAAAAGGATTACTTCAATAGTCAGTCAGTCAATAAATATTTATTAAATTCCTAGTATGTTCTAGACACTTTGCTGAGCACTGGGGAGACAAAGCAAGGCAAAAGACAATCCCTACCCTGAAGGAGCTCACAATGTAATGGAGGAGACAACATGTAAACAATTATGAAGAAATTAGCTATACGTAGGATAAATCAGAAATAATCAACAGAGGGACAGATCTAGAATTAAGGGAGATTAGGCTCTAGAAGCTGGGATTTTAGCTGGGACCTGAGGGAAGCTCAGAGGTGAGGATGAGGAGGAAGAGCATTCCAGGCCTGGGAGATTCTGTTATGTCCACCTTGTTCAAATGCCAAACTTAACACTTGCCTAAAAGACTATTTTATGGAGAACTCACAGAAGGCAAACACTGGTGGTCAGAAAAATCAACACGAGGACACTCTCAAGGTCTCTCTGAAGAACTTTGGAATTGACTGCATGGCATGGGAGACACTAGCACAGGACCGCCCAGCATGAAGTGCCCTCTGTAGAGAAGGCGCTGTGCTTTATGAGCAAAACAGAATTGAAGTGGCTCAAAAGAAATGTGAGATGTGCAGATTTAGAGAATCATACCCAAATTGTGCCTGATCTATGGTAGAGCATTCTGGCCTTGTACTGGTTTGATCAGCCACAGCTGGATACACTGGAACTTGACTCTAACATAGTGATGTCACTTCGGTCCTCTTCAACAACGGACAACAACCAAACAACCAACCAACCAGCTAACCCTGAGAGCAATTAGAAGAGTCAAAGAAAATCATCAACTCACCCTATAAATGTAATCGAGTAAGGGGGCTCTCGATGAATGCTGATCTTCAAGAACAGTAGACACTTGATGCATCAGGGTTTTCATTGGCAATGCCATGCACCAATCCAATAAACAGAGTAAAAGAGAAACAATAAACTGTAGGAAGAAAAAGGAAATTACTTAAGACATTTCTTGTCATGCTTTAGCATAAATAATGCTGCACTTATATCTGGTTGTAGAAAAACTTTTATAGATATATTATTACCACCTACCTTTTTATCTGTATCTACTGAAGAATATTCAGCACTCGGTAAAAGAAATGCAATTGTGGCCACAAGGATCTGCAAACCAGAGCAACAAATCGGAGTTAAAGGTCAAAGGACATCCTCACAACAAAACCTATTTGCTTAAATTTCTGCCAAACTTATATCCACTGGAAGAAAGTTATACAAGCAAAGAGGGGATTTAGGGAATCAGTATAATCATGAGAATTGGTAACAAGGCATATATAGAATGTAGATCTATGCTCAGTCAGCTTCAGTTCTACCCCATTTCTTTAAAGAAAGACAAACAACTAAAACAGATTTGTAGGACTGCATAGAGAAGGCAGTAATTAATCCATTCTGCTAAGTATACCCTCTTCTTGACTTCTGCCTTCAAACTTTTAATACTAATGAAAAATAGTTTAAAATTATATAATATCATGAAAATGCCTTTTCTTTTATCTGCTATCTCTTGAAAAATTATAACCAGGGGGCAGCTAGGTGTCACAGTGGATACAGCACTAGCCTTGGATTCAGGATGACCTGAGTTCAAATCTGGCCTCAGACACATGACACTAGCTGTGTGACCCTGGGCAAGTCACTTAACGCTCATTGCCAGAAGGAAAGAAAGAAAGGAAAGAAAGAAAGGAAAGAAAGAAAGGAAAGAAAGAAAGAAAGAAAGAAAGAAAGAAAGAAAGAAAGAAAGAAAGAAAGAAAGAAAGAAAGAAAGAAAGAAAGAAAGAAAGAAAGAAAGAAAGAAAGAAAGAAAGAAAGAAAGAAAGAAAGAAAGAAAGAAAGAAAGAAAGAAAGAAAGAAAGGAAAGAAAGGAAGGAAGAAAGGAAGGAAGGAAGGAAGAAAGGAAGAAAGAAAGGAAGAAAGGGAAAGAAAAAGAAAGAAAGAGGGAAAGAAAGAGAAAGGAGGAAAGAAAGAGAAAAGAATTGAATTATCACCAGAACCTATTTTTTTTTTCTTTTTGATACTCAAGGCAACTCACTCTTTAAGCTGCAGCTTCCTTTTGGCTTCCAACCCTAGACATACTCAAAGAAAAGTAAACTGTGAGAAAATAATGGGATTTGGCAGATACTCAAAGGCTCACCTGGAGATTAATCTAAACTGATTGAATTAAGTGAGAGTGATGGACTGCTGATTAGCCTACTTCAAGTTAATTAGATTGGAACCACACCTGGCTGGCCCTTAAGAAGGTATTGTTCTCAGAAGCTAAGGACTTTGAACTCAACTGGAGACCACCTTCAAGTTCAGTGAACCAATGGATTTCAATGATGCCTACCAATCATCTTGAAGTACTGTGTAAGGACTGCCTCTGCTCCAGACCTATAAAAAGCTTCCACACTCAGTTTGAGAGGAGTTTGTGGTTGAAGCAAGTTTGTGATGGAGGACTTGAGGAAGAACCAGACCAGACTGGAACTTTAGGCTAGATAGGCCTTTTCTTAACTCCACGTGTTCTCTTTTTTCTAATACCTAGTATGCTTTAATAAATGCTTAATGCCTAAAGACTGGTGCTAAAGCTTCTAATTTAAGGTGACAACACATTAGATTTTTTAGACAACACATTTAGATTTTAAACATCACAGAACTCATGATTGAAACGTGTCTCATATAAAAGAGATGTGATTTTCCTATAGTCTAGCCCTCAGTCCTTTTATCATGCATTCCCACACTGACAGAAAATCAGAACTTGATGTCTAGAGACAGTATTTCTAAACATATTGAATTTTTTGTTTTGTTTTGTTTTTTTAGTGAGGCAATTGGGGTTAAGTGACTTGCCCAGGTTCACACAGCTAGTAAGTGTTAAGTGTCTGAGGCCAGATTTGAAGTCAGGTCCTCCTGACTTCAGAGCCGATGCTCTATCTACTGTGCCGCCTAGCTGTCCCCAAACATATTGAATTTTGCATCATGTAGCCATTACTAGCAACCAACAAATTCTGGAGCTGCTGTTAGCTACCAGGTACCTGATGGGAATGGATATTTGGGCTAGAGGATATTTATGTATATTGAGCACCTTTGAAAGGAGCCATTACTAATGTACTGTGCATTACTACCCACTAATTATAATTTTCACCATGGAGTTTAACATTTTTCTCAGTGACTTGATTAAAGGCATATATTGAAGATGTATCAAGTTTGCAGACAAGGGACAGCTAGATGGTGCAGTGGATAGAGCACTGGCCCTGGAGTCAGGAGTACCTGAGTTCGGATCTGGCCTCAGACACTTAACACTTACTGGCTATGTGACCCTGGGCAAGTCACTTAACCCCAATTGCCTAACCAAAAAACAAAACAAAAAACAAAACAAGTTTGCAGACAAAAAGCAGCTGGGAACAATAGCTAACACACTGAGTTACAGGATCTAAAAAGATCTTGGCAGGTATTTGGCCAAACCGAATAAAGTAAAATTTAATTGGCATAAATATAGTCTTTCAACTGGATTTTTATAAAAATCAATGGCACAAGAATAAGATAAGGGGAAGCATATCTAGATAAAAGTTTGCCTGAAAAACATACAAAAGTTTTACTGAACTGTAAACTCAAACTGATTCAACAATGTGATGAGAGGCAAGAAAATTAAAACATTATTAAACTGTATTATACAGCTTTGAGGGATAAAAAGGTAATTATTCTGTTCTAGTCTGCCCTGGTCAGAGAACATCGGGAATATTGGGTTGAATTCTGGGCATCACATTTTAGGCAGGACATTCTTAATTGGGGAGTGTTCAGAGGAGGGAAGTCAAGAGTGCAGGACTTATGGGAATTTTAATGAAGAAAGGAAAAGATCTGAGGGGACATGATAATTATTTGTTAAGTATTTTAAGATTAATCACCTGGAACAGTGATTAGACTTGTTCTGTTAGGTTGTAGAGGGCAGAAACAAAATGGGCAAAGCTGTGAAAAGGCATTTAGGCAGACATAGGGAAAATCTTGCTAACAATTATAGCAATATAAAAGTGGAATGGGCTCTTTCAAGAGGTAATGGGGTCCTCATCATTAGAAGTCATCAACCAAAGGCTTCGTGACTACTTTTGCATATTATACAGAAAATTCTTTGTCAAGAATGGGTTGAACTAAATAACTATTTAGATCCTTCCCAATTTGAAAATCTATATTTATCAATCCTGTTATAACAAAGTAATCAAATTTAGAGCAGGAAAATTTTTAGAGAAAAAAATAATATCTACATTTTTGGACAATAAGGTATTTTCTCAAGTAGAGGCTTTTTCTTTGCTTGCATCATTTAAACTGCTTTCAGTGACTATAAGGATGCATTTACAAAAGTTATATTTGTTTTACTTATATCTTTTAAATTTTACCAGTGCAAGAACTGCCTTCTACCACTGACTATTTCCTTTATTATTATTATTATTTGGGGGGGGGGCAATGGGGGTTAAGTAACTTGCCCAGGGTCACACAGCTAGTAAGTGTCAAGTGTCTGAGGCCGGATTTGAACTCAGGTACTCCTGAATCCACTGTACCACCTAGCTGCTCCCTACTTTATTATTAATTAGAATCAACTTGAGTTAGAATCTAATGAATTTTAATTATCTTATTACACACATACCTCCCTGTATATAGACATATATGCTTGTTGATTGACTAATGCTATACAAAAGTAGAAGGGGCTGCCCTAGGAGACATTAGGCTCCCTCTCTTGAAGTCTTCAGGCAAAGTGTGGATGACCCCTATTGATGCATGTTGTAGAGGAAATTCTCTCGTATAGGTTAGACTAGGCCATCTATGATGTCACTTCCATCTGTGAATATTATTTGATCCTTTCCTCCCCATCAGTTTGTACACCTTGAGTAATACAATGTATAATAGAAAAAGTAAACTGTTATATTTTAACACTGAAAAAATTAGACCTACTTCAGTAATTTTCCGTGGCAGAGAGTTGTCATACTTCTGAAGTTTCTCCCAATAGGACACAAGCAACTGAAGGATATCACAAGCTACCTGTGCCACTACCTTATTAGGAAACTATAAAAGAAAACAAATACTAAAATCAGTATCACAGAATTGAACACACACAAATATAAATATACTGTTAGTGAGAATCTTTTTACTGCTTAAGACATTTATTTATTTTTTGGTACAGAGAGAATAGGTTCATTCTTTTCCAACACTTATATTAACTTGCCCACAAAATAATGATGTTGGATGTATTTTGGCTCTCTTTACTATGTATATATTCCTACCACAAATGCTACAGTTAGATTTATGTAGTATTGCATCCCATACACAAAAATTTACATAGTATATTCTAATGTCAGGATTATTAACCTTTTCTATGTCATCATCCCCTTAAATAATCTGGAGAGGTCTATGAATCACTTCTCAAACAATGTTTTAACAACATATAAGTTAAGTCGGATCACAAAGGCAACCTTTTAGGTTGAAATTGAAATTTAAAAAACAAAACAAGACCATGAGCCCCAGGTCAAGGACGCTTGCTTTAGTTACAAATAAATAGTAATCACATATGAAGATTTAACTGCATAATTACCATATATGGCAATATATTTATAACAGTACTTTTTGTGATAGCAAAGAATTTGAAACAAAACAGAAGCCCTCTAATTGCAGGTAGGCTAAATAAATTGTGGTACATGAATGTAATGGAATGTAACTGGGGCATAAAAATGATGAATATGATGAAAACAGAGAAACATAGACTTATATGAACTGATAGAGTCAAATAAGCAAAGCTAAGAAAATTATACATATGTGTGTGTGTGTGTGTGTGTGTGTGTGTGTGTGTGTGTGTATAGTAACTGCATCAGCATAAAGAGAAAAACCCCACAAAACAATCAAAAGTAAATGTTGCAAAATTGCAAAGAATAAGTGTGGCTTCAAAAAAGGGATAAGGGAAGAAATTCCCAGTTCACTCCTTTATAGAGGTAAGAGGTCCACAGGTGTGGTACACTTCACATACTTCAGATTTGTTCAATCTATCAATGAGTTTGTTTTTATTTATTAAAAAAATACTTGTATATGTCATGGCTCTTTTAGAGAAGGCAGAGGAAAAATATTGGGGAAAACTTTGGTGATATAAAAAAAATTTTTAAGATAAAGGAAAATTAACAGTAAAACTCAAAATGCCTTATCCTCAAATTTAGGCTTAATGAAATACTAGTACATAGTCAAACTGGCTCTAGAAAAATCACAAAATGTATTTATTCCTATAATTCAAATCTGAACATATACACTGATCCCTGATAAATTATACAGCAAGTAATACCCACTAACCCCATCAGATAAAAAATCAGAAAAGAGGATTTCATCGATAGAATACTTTGAGTGACATTATTCTTACTGCCTTGGGCATAAATATTTATACAAAAATGTAGCTAGGGCTTAGTAGAAGTAGTATATATGCCAATAACTAAACAGCGGGAGTCCAGAATAGTTAGCGCTACATAGAAATTGTAGTTATAAAAGTAGAAGGAACCCTGAGGAAAGTGAGGTGCAGAGTTTCATTACTTGCCCAAGGTCACAAAGGGAAAAATAAGCACTAGAACCAATACGTAAACTTATGTCCTTAGCCTCCATAGCCAGTGCTGCTGTAATTATACCACAATGTCCCTCAACATCAAGTACAGAAGAGATAAAGGACAAGATTTAGCTCATTTCCAAAATATCTTTTGTTCTTACCACCTGACTGAAGCTGCTTACTCTACATCACCAATGCTAAAATCCTTTGTCTTTTCCAAGTCCTCCTAATTCTTGCCATTTCTGCAGTATTTCACATTCTTGACTGTTCCTTGACATTGACAAATGCCTGCTCAATATCTCAATGTCTCAAACTCAGTATTTCCAAAATAGAAGTCATTATCTTTCCCCCTAAACTCACCACCTCTCCTTTTCTACATATTTTCTGTTGTGAGACCATCCTTTTTGTCATTCAGGTTTATAATCTAAGAATTATCACCAACTCTTCATATGCACTTACATCTTGTATCCATTTAATTGAAAAGTCTTGCCAATTTCAAGCCTTTAATATCTTACTTCCATCCCTTACTCTCTACTTATATCACAATACTTACTTCTAATATGGACTACTGCAATACCTACTAATTGACCTCTCTTCTGCATCTAGTAATTTCCTTTCCTAAGATAAAATCATATTCCTTAAACCTCAGTTCCAATCACATCACTCCTGTATTCCAAAATCCTCTGTTTGGTACTCAAAGCCCTTCACAATCTGATCCCTCCCACCCCTTTTCATTCTTCTTACATCTTATGCCCTACCAAGTATTCTTCAATCAAAATGCACTGACTTCCTTACAGTTTCATACACAAAATACTCCATAATCTCCAGACTTTTGAGTATTTTCACTAGCTGTCTCTTATGCCTGGAATTCTCTTCCTTTTCATGTGCATCTCTTCAACGTCCAGCTTAAATCCAGTTTTCTTCAGAAAGCCTTTGCTAATGCCCCTTAAATTCTGTGCCTTTCCTTTATTGATTACCTCTAATTTATCCTGTATATATCTTGTCTGTACCTAATTGTTCAAACTTTTTAAGATCAGAGATTATTTTGTGCCTTTCTTTATACCCACAATGTTTAGCATAGTGCCTGGCACACAGTAGGTGATTAATAAATGCTTACTGACAGATTGACTAGTTTTCTATTGCCACTATGATAAATTATAAACATCACAATCTGATTCTGTCTTTCAAGTTTGATCAAATATGACTCCCTTACACAATTCTACATTCCAGCCAAAGTAGTCAAATTATTTTCACGTACAGTATTCTGTCTCCTTTTTCCATGGCTTTACAGGCTGTCCAATATAGTCCAGAATGCTTCCCCTCCTCATTACCTCTTGGAAACTCAAGGTCTCTTCAGTACTCAAGTAATACCTCCTTCAAGAGGCCTTTTTCAGATTCCTGCTCCCTAGTTCCTAGTCCCCAATGTCTACCCATTATTTATTTTGTAAGACAGACAGAAAGACAGATAGACAAAAAGAGTCAGATAGATAACATTCCCCCTAGTAAAATGTAAGCTCACTGAGGGTGCAGATTGTCTCACTTTTGTATTTGTGTTCCTAGCACCTCACAGACTAGCTGGTAGGTGATTAATAAATGCTTCTTCCTTCTTGGTGAAATGACATGCTTCCCTTCTACCTCTCCCCTTCCCCAAAAGATTACATTTTGATAAGCCCTTTAAGTTATACACAGTTCTGTCCTCAAATTAGTCTTTTAGAGATGGAACTTAAATAAAATAAAAACCTTTTTATCCCGATTTTATGGATGAGAAAACTGGGAATCAGAGTTGAGATAACTTGTCTATAGTTAAATAGCTAGTAAGAGGAAAGTTTCAGACTAGAAATGCAGTTCTCAGGCTCTCAGTTCTATGGTCTGAATTAGATCACCACTCCAATACCTGCATGTGCATGCATGAGAACACACACACACACACACACACACACACACAAACACACAATTATCTATCAAAAAAATCAAATATCTAAGGCATTTAATGCACATACAAAAATGTACCATACATATTAGTAAAACATAATTTTTCTAAATATCAAATTGATTAACTCAGTAATCCAATATTAATTAATAAAATATTTTAAAGATACAAAATAGAAAAAAATACATTCTTTATTAGGGAAACAAATGTAAGTTCCTTGAGACCATCCAAGTACTACTATGTCTTTGTAGCCTCAATAACGAGCATGGCACTTTACACGTATAATGGATTTAATGTTTCTTGAAAGACATACTATCTATTAAATTTTATTTAAATGACAATAGTTTTGAAATAAAAGTTATTTCACAAAAGAATTCCAATTCATATAATCCAACATACAACTTTTCAATAATTACATTTGAAATGATATAGAACTTTGTTTTGTGGGTTTACTTTTTAAAACTTGTAATAATCTGACCTCTTCTCACCTCTCCAGATTTATTTCCTATCTCTTCCCCTTATGTAGCCCTAGTACAGGCCAAGTTGGACTGTAAGCTATTCCATGCAAATGTCATTCTAACCTCTACCTCTGGGCTGGAACCGCTGTTCTCCCTCTTCATCTCCTTGAAAACATCCTAGTATCCTTTAGAGTGCAGGCCAGGTGCTGCCTCCTACATCAGACTTGCCTGACTCTTCCAGGGTTAGTGCTTATCCTTTCTTGAGGTTACTCTGTATTATTTGTACATATTTTATATATACCTAATTGTTACATGTTTTACTGTCGACAGAACACAAGCCTCTCAAGAACTTACCATAAAGTCTTATGTAGTTGGTGTTTAATAAATGCTTGTTGAATTGAACTGAAATATGATAGTTTCAAAGTCAAGCTTTTGGTAGTTAATGATAATGCAAATTGATTGTCTTCACTTTGAGCTATTACATTTCTATTCTACCCAACTCTATCCCTCCCAACCACACCAAAAAGGAAAAAGAAAAGAAAATTTTGCTATACAATCTGTCTTTAATAAATTTGAAGTGGCTTCTAGATCACATCTATAATAGAAATAAATTTATCATTCTATGATTTTTTATTCCAATACTACAATAAGCTGAGTAAAAATTGTGAAATTCCACACATGTGAAGATGTGTGCATACCACTAATCTCTCTCTAAATTATGATCACTTTACTCATCTATACATAAAACCTTTTTCTGTTGTCTCTTTTCCTTATCTCTAGTCCCCAAGAGCTGATTTAGGAGCTAGGACTTCTCAGTGTCTACACCATTGCTAATACCTGCTGAGGAAGTACTGGATGAAAGACTTAGAGGTAAATACTTTAGCCATTTTAGCTACCTTATGTGCTAGGCATGTTTGTAGACTGTAGGGGAAAATATGAAAAAAGTGAACAATAAACAATATACCAGGCATTTAGTGGGGAAAATGAGATCCAATTTAAATTTCAAGCGCATTTTTAAAACCTAGAAAACACTTTAATCTTGTATTAAAATCTTCAATGAATACCTTTAAAGTTACACCTATAACATTGATTGCGGCCTTTACTTTTGGATGGTTTGTACACTGAACAAGCTCTTCACAAATCCAAAGTCCGAGGCAGCATACAGAAATACATCTTTAAAAAAAGAAAAATTTCTTATGAAACTTGAAAAATATTACTGGCATATTTTAAATATATATATAAATATATATATACACATATATAAAATAAAAAGAAATAAAGCACTCTCTGTAGGAGGGTTCTAAGATGGATATAAAATCTGGCTCCCTTTATCATGTAAATATTTAATGAAAAAAAATGGTATAGTTTCTTAATATTCAAGAAAAAATTAAAATATTTTAGCAGAAAAGTAATGTTCAATATATTTTGACATGTATAAAAGAAAACTTAATTCAAATATAGTTTCTTCTAAAATTCTCAAAAGCTTTATTGTAAGTTTGTCTTTAAGTTATAACATCTTTACAAATATCAGAACACCATGTTCTCTTCAGATTCAAAAGACATTTCAGAAAGTTATTATTAAAAAAAAAACCCATAAGATGTAGGAAAGGTTTTTCTTCAAGCAACATTGCCCTTTTTGGGGGGTGGGGTGGGGCAATGAGGGTTAAATGACTTGCCCAGGATCACACAGCTACTAAGTGTCAAGTGTCTGAGGCTGGATTTGAACTCAGGTCCTCCTGGATCCAGGGTCGGTGCTCTATTCAATGTGCCACCTAGCTGCCCCAACATTGTCCTTTAAAAATTATCTGATTGGGGTAGCTAGGTAGCGCAGTAGATAGAGCACCGACCCTGGATTCAGGAGTACCTGAGTTCAAATACAGCCTCAGACACTTAACACTAGCTGTGTGACCCTGGGCAAGTCACTTAACCCCAATTGCCTCACTAAAAATAAAATAAAATAAAAATTATCTGATTACCTACAAAAATCATCTCAAATCCTTTTCTTTAAAATCACAAAGTAAATTCAAAAATTTGTTCTAAGACCTGATGACTCAGAATTAAAAGAAAGTTTAAACTATTATTTGGAAATAAATTAGTACATTTAGCCATTTTTTATTCATGTACATTTATTTATCTACTGGATTCCACATGTCATATTTGAAAATGACACATTGTGTTCAATTTTTGTATGGTTTGGGGTTCATTTTTTTCAGGTTAAGCTGTTCATTAGATTTGACTTTCTTAATCAGTCATACCTTTATTTAAATAAAGATATTCAAATTAACAATATAGTAAAGAAATTGTTTTTAATACATTCTCCAAATATAAATGCAGCATAATCTTAAATTAAGAGCTTAAAACGATCCAAATAGCTTCTAGTCCCAACTATAGTATTATCAAAGGTTTGTATTGTACTTGTAAACCTGAACTTTTCCTTCTACATATTGCCCAGTAAATCTTTCATCCACTTCACACTTTGTTTCATAAATCATTTCCATAGTACTCTTTCTGGCTTTTAAATTTTACTTTCTGGGAACTGTTCTTTAATTTTTTCCATTTCTCATAATTTTCATAAAAATTTCTGTAATTTACTTCAATGCACACTCAAATTGTTCAATCCAGAATCTACATGATTTAGAAACCCATTTACCTTTTTATAGAATTGCTGTTCTTTTCTTAGTTTCTTCAAGTATATAAAAATATTCAGAAATTTATTTATTTTCACTAACACATTTTAAATTCTTCAACAGATAGTTCATTTTAATATCAACACAAATATTGTTTTTACAATGAATATATCAATTGCTAATACCCTCTGTCTTGCTTGCCAAATATCATTAAGTACAGGTTTCTCATTTCTTGGAACATTTTCATTAATCTGAGGCATATTAAGATTTAACACAGCTCTTAAAACTGTCCCTGATCTTTTTCCCAAAGAAATCATGGAAAGGGGAAAGGGACCCACATGTACAAAAATATTTATAGCTGCTCTTTACGTGGTAGCAAGGAATTGGAAGTTGAGGGGGTGCCCATCAACTGGGGAATGGCTGGACAAGTTGTGGTATATGAATACAATGGAATACTATTGTGCTGTAAGAAATGATGAGCAGGAGGCAGAGAAACCTGGAGGGTCTTAAGTGAGCTGATGATGAGTGAGATGAGCAGAACCAGAAGAACATTGTACACAGTATCATCAACATTGAGTGTTGATCTACTGTGATGGACTATATTCTTCCCACCAATGCAATGGTACAGAAGAGTTCCAGGGAACTCATGATAGAAGAGGATCTCCAAATCCAAGGGAAAAAAAAAAAAGAACTGTGGAGTATAGATGCTGAATGAACCATACTATTTCTTTTGTTTTTGGTGCTGTTGTTTTTTTTTTTTTTCTATTTTGAGGTTTTTCATCATTGCTCTGATTTTTTCTCTTATAATAGGACTAATGCAGAAATAGGATTAATGTTATTATGTGTATATATATATATATATGTATGTGTATAGATATATGTATATGTATATAGATATATAGATATAACCTATATCAGATTACCGGCTGTCTAGGGGAGGGGGGAGGGAGAAAAATCTGAAATTGTAAAGCTTGTATAAACAAAAGTTGAGAACTATCTTTACATGTAAAGGAAAAAATAAAATACCTTATATGTTAAAAAAACAACTGTCCCTGAACTTTCAATGTGCTATTTTTAAGCCTCTTTCTTTGAAACATAATAAAATAATGCCTCACATTCCAGCATAACTCCTTTCCATGACCACACCAAGTGTTAATTCTCTCACCAGTCTTTAAAGAAGCTAAAACCTAACGTTCTTCTGAACCTTACACATATACTTCATTGGAACTTCATGGTTTTTATCTGATTATCTGAGACTGCATGTTATAGTAGATAAGAGATACCCTGACAGTCAGAATGATCTGGGTTTAAGGCCTGCCTCTGATACGTATTGGACCAATGACCATTAGGACAAGTCACTTAAAACTTGAAATATGTAACTTTTAAAAAATACATGCAAATTGCAGGACAGCTGCCAATTTGCACTGGTCAGGATGCTTTATGACCAAAAGTTCTCTATATCAATTAAATAATAGATCCAACTAAATCCAAATTGCCATTATTATTAGACAAAAAAAGGTTTCCCTACTATTTTAGATTAAATATTTTAAAACTGATCCTTTTTGCTTCCCACTTCCCACAGAGATTTGAAAAGGAATATACATTGTATAAGGAGTATAGGGTTGAGTCTTTTGGCAGCAAGTTAGATAGAAATCTTTACAATTTCATCATTCTTGCCAACCTTTGCATTTAATAGTCTACACAAGTCCCAAACCACTGATGTTGAGGAAAATTCTCCCATTGGGTATATTCAGTAATCATTTTATGAATTAATTTTTTTAGACCATCAATCAGTTAAAGAAAAATTCATCTTCTACTACTTTGTGGACACATTTTGATAATTTAGGAATGGTTATTTATTTATTTTCACGTTTATTTAATTTCACAATTAAAGTTACATTTCCATCACTTTTGTTATTATATCCTCTAGGCAAAAAAAAAAAAAAAAAAAGGTTGTCTAAGAAAGAAATGCTCTCATGTCATACTAATAAATGTTAGCCACAATGCTTAAGTAGATTATCTTAGTATTGTTGTCTCTTCCAATTATATTTAAATGCAATCTTTAGAAACATTACTTTTTTTTTACCCCATAGTAATAAATAAAGGAACACAAAGTATTACCTTATAGTTGATAGTTTTTTCATTAAGTTAAAGATTCTTTGAATACATTTAATTAACAAGATAATAAAGGAAATAGTGTGGGGGTTTTTTAATCATTCTTATTTGTAAAGAAAAAGATTAAATCAATTTACTTTTTCCACAGTTAATTGTTTTCAAAAAATTATATGCAACAATATAATAAAGATATATTTTTCTAAAAGGATATTAAATATTTGAGGCGCAAAATTTTAAAATTTAACTTGACTTATAGAAGTTTTAAAATTTGACTTATTATCAAATCAATGTTACAGGCCAAATGTGTTAAAATGTTTGTCATCTTAAAAAAAAGTTACTTAAAATATTCTTAACTATATTTAAATGAACTGGTTTTAGGGAAACATTAATTTTCTAGCTTAAAAGTCTAAAATAGTTTACCTTCTATTCGACATTTACCTTGCACCTTCACATGGCTCATCTGTTGCATTCTTCAGTAAAATATTTATGAGGTAATGCTAAAAACACAAAATTAAGGAAAGTAAAAGCTCTGCATCAAAGGGGGGTATGTGTGTGTGTATGTGTTTTAATTCTATACAATTTACTATTTGCCAAGCAACCATTAGCTACTAGAACACAGGGAGTTTTTTTTGTTTTTTTTTTTTAGTGAGACAATTGGGGTTAAGTGACTCGCCCAGGGTCACTCGGCTATTAAGTGTTAAGTGTCTGAGGACGGATTTCAACTCAGGTACTCCTGACTCCAGGGCCGGTGCTCTATCCACTGCGCCACCTAGCTGCCCCAGAACACAGGGAGTTTTAGAAAGAACACATGAAGGACTCAAGGTAGAACAAATGGCCTTAATATATAAATTTAAGTATGGCCCTAGTGAATGGAAGAATCACAAGGCAAGTAGAGACAGAAATGTGTGAAGAAATTTAGACTATAATAAAGATAAGAAAAGAAATATTGATTTCCTCACTAGATGAGGAAGAATTTGTATATCTTTAGGAATTTATTATACTTATATACCAAAGTTTTTGTATTTGTGTTAAAGTAAAAAAGTATTTTTAAGAGTAAGGAAAAGGGGGCGGCTAGGTGGCGCAGTGGATAAAGCACCGGCCCTGGATTCAGGAGTTCCTGAGTTCAAATCCAGCCTTAGACACTTGAAACTTACTGGCTGTGTGACCCTGGGCAAGTCACTTAACCCCCATTGCCCCACAAAACAAAAATAAAAACAAAAAAAAAAACAAAAACAAGAGTAAGGAAAAAACCTTTCTTTCCCTTCATTGCCCCCCCCCAAATTTGCCTTTTGTATATTTAAAAACATTTTTGCATTTGAAATTATCTTAAAAAATAAAAAGGTGAATATTTATCCTCAGTCAGTTATTGGCTTGACTGCTGGTGCCAGAGAATACAATTAGTGATACTCAAGAAAAAGGATAACAGTCATGATCAAAAGGACTAAAAACCAAAGACTACTTAGGAAAAAAAAAATCTTCAAGTTTAACTACAATTACTGCTTAAAGCTGAAAAAAATGGAAGCCTTAAAAATGTCATAAAACATTTCAGGATTAAAACTATTATTTAGCTTATTTTAAAAATCCTCCCTTTTTTCGGAGTCAGTTTGTAATAATATAAAACACAGTAACAACATACCTAATTGTCTTAATCAAAGGACATATTTTAACAAATTTAGAAAAGGGTATTTATATTTTAATTTACTTTGATGTCTTCAGATCCAGTGATGACTCCATCAATTTCAGGAACTGACTGAAGTAAAGGAATTTTTGGATAAATGTTGGGAAAGCAAACAAGAGAACCCAGAATGGTGTGAGCTTCGGAACGTGGGGCCTGTAGAATAAAATATAAATAAATATAAAATATAAATTTCCAATAACTCAGAAACATCAAAAGCTTTGAAAAAAAATTTAATTAAATAATTTTTGGCTTTTCATAGGTTTTTTGGCTGGATAGGTTTTAGTTATAATTCATGAACAATGACATGTTATGATCAATCAAATATTTATTAAGTGCATACTATATGCCAGGTACTGTGCTAAGTGCTAGGGATACAAAAAGAGGCAAAAGACTATCTTTGCCCTCACAGAATTTACAATCTAGTGGAGAGGCAAAGGAAATAAAAAAATATTCAAGTTATATAAAAGGAGATATGCCAGTTTTAGTGACAGGAGACAGAGCCATGGAGCCTTCCAGACTTGGAGCAAGGAAAATATAAATTCAAGTCCCATTGAAAAAACCACTTAACCTCTCAGGGATATAGGCCATATCTGACACCTCTCATCTAGGTAATTCTCTAAGATGATTAGGTTTAGAGAAGGTGCCAACCTGAGTTGATAAAGGAGCTTTCTTCATTCTGGCCATACCTATACCAATAGAATCACAGATCAAGTCCCAACTCTTATAAAGTATAACAGATGGAAAACCCATGTATTGAACTGGTATCTATGAAATATTAAAAACAAGACAATTATAAAAAGAGGCCACCTTCAAAATAGTTGGTTGTCTCATCTATGGATTTATGAAATATATGGATAAGAATTACATAGTATAAGAAGATGTAGGTGGTTTGCAATCTTCATTGGTAGAATGGATTCCCTTTGAATGTTCTCTTTGATAATGAGATCCTGTATCTACTGAAGTTACTGACTACTGATCACTATACCTCATTAATTAACCTTGATGAATTTCTATGTTTGAAGATGTTTAGCCTTTGGTAGTAACTATTTTTGTGAGGAGAAAATAAATAATCTAACAATCCTTATGCAACAGTGATACAGATCATTGCTAGAACCATACTCAAAAGCCTTTACCACTTGGTAAATTCTGGTACATTTTGTATTTTATTACTATAGACTTTGAGAATCCAGGGTTGTCTTTGTGTAATAAGGAGGTATCAGAGCACAACTACAGTTCTAATGAAAGAATTTGATTACAGTATATAATTTTTTAAAAAAGAAAGTATTATATGTAGTTTAGTGTGCTCTGTATATATTCAACCACAATTTTCAGAGAACAAAAAGATGAATTCTTATGAAATAAAAAAATATTATTAAATCTGGATATAATCAAATAAATTTGTGATTAGAAATTCAGAAAGTCATAAATTCCAATTTGTCCAATTTAACTGTTTATACATTAATGGAAAGATAATATTCTCCTAGAACTGTAATATTTTCAAAACTCATAGAAAAAAGTTAAAAGGACAGACAGTCCATGGATCATTTTATTCCATTTTTATGGTCTATGAAGATGACAAAAATAAGATGGACATGGGGACTATATTGTGGGATGTAGCAGGTTTTTTTCTTTACCTTGGATGTTATTTTATTTTGCATTAAATATGTTATTCAATTTCACATTCTCATAGGATCAGTCATGATAAAAGTAACCTATTCTCCAAAATCTGAATACAAGTGAGAAAGCTATAGACTTCAGGACCAAGCAGTAAAAGGACATCAGTTCACAAAACAAAATGGAATTGCACAATTTGTTTCCTTCAAAAAAAAAAGTGAGAGGGGCAAAATGTCCCCCAGGACGCTGCCAGTATCCCTCTCAGAAAGTCATACGTACATATATTAAATAATATTTTAAAAACCTAAAGATATAGGGGCAGCTAGGTGGTGCAGTGGATAAGCACCAGCCCTCAATTCAGGAGGACCCAAGTTCAAATCCGGCCTCAGACACTTGACATTAGCTATGTGACCCTGGGCAAGTCACCTAACCCCAATTGCCTCACCAAAAAACAAAACAAAACAAAACCCTAAAGATATAGACTAAATGGCAAAACTGATCAATACATCAAAAAATGTTAAAATATAAACCATGAACCACATCAGTAAAGAATATGGCTGTTGTCCTTCATACTCAAAGAAGACCAAAATGACACCACTATCTTGAGGTAGTGTGGCTGATTATAGATGATCAGACCAATATGAGCTCAGAAGGCTTTACCATAGGTCAGCCATAAACAGTAAATATGAACATGTGGAGTGGAGATGTCACGAGATACACATATCTCACATTTCTTTTGAGCTCTAGTCATCCCACCAAAAATAATTTCTAATAATGTATTTTATTTCTTTAATTCTTATGTTATTTCTCTTTCTGATACAATTTGATTTTTTTAGTCTCTTTAAATCAGGTTAACTGTTTGGTTCTTTTATTCATTTTCCCCCAAAAAATAACTCCTCCTAATTTTATCTATAAATTTAACAGTCTCTAATTTCAGATTTATTCACAATTTCTACTTTGTTATTTAGATAGTGATATAAATAAAGGAAAGGAGGAGAAATACAGGACCATGTCATTAATAACAATTCAAAAACATTAAACAGACTAAAGCAATTCATTGAAGGAATAATTCATTACAACCTAGTTAGATTTATAATAGGTATACAAGACTGCTCCAAAATTAGGAAAATAAGTTAACCTTATTTAAAAAAAAACATTCCAAACTACATGATTATCTCAATACATACAGAAAAAGCCTTTGAGAAAAGACAAAGCTCCCTTATGTTAAAAATTCTACAAGGCATAAACACAGAGGGCTTTGTTTAAAATATAATGAAAAGTAAAGTATAAAATAAATAATAAATTAAAATGTAAAATAAAAATATATCTAAAACCAAAAGCAAATATCAAATGTAAAGGGGATTGACTATGAACTTTCCCAACAAATGCATGAGTAAAGAAAGGATATCTCTCACTGCTATTACTTGATATAACTCTGGAAATATTAGCAACTGAAATAAGATAAGAGAAAGAAATTTTAGGCATAAATATGAACAAATGTCTATTTGGTGATGACATCAGTTAATTCAGAAAATCCTAGGGAATAAGTAAGATACTAAGAGAGTTAATTAATATTTTGAACAAAATTGAAGGCTAGAAAATAAAACCTTAAAGTCAATAGCAATTCTAGATAATGGGGGAAAAAAATCCAAGTCTATGAAAGAAAGGAAAATGTCATTCCAAAAAGCAAAATTTATAAAATATTTGGGAATCAATGTATCAATCATACAAAATACTTATTTAGAATCAACTACAATGTGCTCTGTAAGAAACTGAAAACAACAACAACAATAACAACAACCACCACCAGCATATACCTAGAGGAATAATCAGTCATCATGTCCAGTTCCTAGTAGCACAATAGAATAAAACTGACAATACTCTAATAACAAAATTCATTAGGAAAAACAGAATAGCTAGGATGATAAAGGGAAATAATAAAAAGGATAGGAATAAAAGGGGAAATAGGATTTCTAGACCTCATATTATATAGCTGCAGATATCAAAACCATTTGGTATAAGTTAATAGAAGTAGATCAATGAAATAGATAAAGAAAAGGAATGAGAAACAATAGAATTCAATAACTCATCACAAAATAAAGTGGGAAACAAATTATCTAGGAAAGAAATCCCTATGTGATAAAAAGAAAAAAACTACTAGGAAAACTAGAAAGCAATCTGGTAGAAATTAGTATTGTGTCAACATTTTATGCCACATTCCACAATACATTATAAATACATACATGAATTTCAAATTAAAAATCAAACCATTAAAAAGAACCATTTTAAGAGAAGCAAATCATATACCTTTCACAACTGTGAACTGTATTGTTAACAAAACATACATAGAATACCTATGACAAAAAAGGAAAAGTTTGAAAGGGAAGAAATATTTGTATCAAATTTCTGATAAGGGTTTAGTATCCGAGAGATATGAATAAAGTTTATAAATATACAGAGACATAAAGAGGTTATAAGTAATTCCTCAAAAGAAAAACAGTTAAAAGATATAAAATAAAGAGTTCTCAAAAGAAAAATTGCAAACTTAAACACCAAATGAAAGAATGCTCCAAATTACTAACAAGAGAAGGGCAAATCAAAATAAAGTTGAGCCTTCATTTCTCATAATGCAAATTGACAAAAATAACAAAAAATGGCAACAGACAATATTGGAAAAGTTGAGCAAAGACAGGCACACTAATACGTTGTTTGGGGAGCTGTCGGAAAGCAATTTATAATTATTCAAACTCTAATCAAAAGATTCTACAATTAAGTATATACTTCAAGGACATCACTGATAAAAAGATAGTCCTCACAGACACCAAAATATTTATGTGAGCACTTTTTGTGACAGAAGAGAATTGGAAACAAAGCAGATTCCCATCGACTGGGGAATGGCTAGATAAACACTGGTATGTATATAAATGCAATGTGCTATAATAAAGACAAATATGATGAAAAGCGGGAAACATGTACATATACATGAATTGAAGCTGAGTGAAGCAAGTAGAGGAAAGAAAATTGTATACATGCTTTATGCAACAATGTAAACAGAAAGATCATAAAACAATCAAAAGTGAATCTAGTAAAATTACAAAGTAAAACAGCTCCAAAGAATTATGCTTTGCTTTGCAAAGCTGGGAAGTCCACTGTGATAATAAGAAAATAAGAAATCTTTACAATTTCTTTCTATGATATAAATTTGTTCTTGATAGCTAAAACAGGGAGAGACAAAACAGAGAAAGAAAATTACATGCCTACATGCCTAATGAATAAAGCAAAAACAATTTTTTTTAAGTAGCAAGTAGGTTGAAACAGCATATTAGAAATGTGATACAGTATTACAAGATTAAATTTATAACAGGAATTTAATTGCTTTAACATAAAAAGGTTATTAATATAATAAACTAAGTTAACAATATAAACAATATAAACAATAAAGCCACATTATATTAGTAGATGGTGGAAAATCTCATGACAAAATACAGAACTTTTTCTATTAAAAATTCTAGGGGCAGCTAGATGGCGCAGTAGATAGAGCACCGGCCCTGGATTCAGGAGTACCTGAGTTCAAAACCAACCTCAGACACTTAACACTTACTAGCTGTGTGACCTTGGGCAAGTCACTTAACCCCAATTGCCTCACCAAAAAAAAAAAATTCTAGAAATCATAGAAACAAATAGGACTTTCTTTAATATATATAGTAAACAGTATTTTTCTACATCTGAGAACAAACATATTTTTTTAGAGAAGAAGCAAAGATGCCCAGTGAGATATTCTGTTGTTTTTTTTTTTTAACTGAAGCAGAAAAACCTCCAAAAACAAAAACAAAAACAAAAACTGAAGCAGTAAGCACAGGTAAAGCAAAAAGAAAAGTAAAACTTTTTGAAGATGATATGATGGTATACTTAGCAAACCCTAGAATGTCAAATAGAAATTAATGGGAATAGCTGATAACGTCAGTAAAATTGCAGAATATAACATACTTGAAAGTCATCAAAAGTCATTCTACAACTATATAAATCTAATGATAAAAAGACCTTCCAAAAATGAAGATATACCTAAATATGTGGAGAAACATTAATCACTCATAGGTAGGCTGAACCAATATAATTAAATTGGAAGTGGTAACTATACTATTTATTCATTGTTCAACAAATCAAACTCCCTATAGAATACTTTGTAGAACTAGAAAACACAAAACCAAAATCATGTGGAGGAACAAAAGATCAAGATTCTCAAGAACAATAATGGAAAAAAAATTGGAAAGGAAGGAATTTCTATCAAGACCAAATCTGAAATTGTACTACAAAGTATTAAGTAGTAAAGATTATTTCATACCAGTTTTAAAAAGAGGTTCAGTGTGGAACATAAAAATCTCTGTCATCTGTATCACTGATCTGTTATATCTACACAAAATACTTTCTTAAAATCAGCTTTAAGGATTGGCCAGACCAATTTATAGTTCCACTAATGGTATACAATGATCATCTAGTCTAGTCCAATGGAGACATTTTTAAAAAATAACTGAATAATGATCACTCAGCCTTTGCTTAAAAACTTCCAATGACTCGAAATGTACCAATCAACCAATCAACAAATAAATAAACATTATCCCATTTTCTATTCCACTTTCTTATGGAGATGCTTGTTTTATTTCTTAAGTTCAGAATGAAATAAATATTTTTATTTTTAAAAATAAATATTTATTAAGCACCCACTATGTACAAGGAAAGTAGAGGCATGTAAGGAATAGAAAAGACTATGATGCTTAGTTGGATTACAAAGTATGTTAAAGGAAGTAAAGTATATTGAAGCTAGAAATATAGGTTGAGAATGATATATAGGATTTTAGGAGGATTAGCCCCTCTGGTGTGAGGACTGCCAAGCCCTCTTCAGGGCTACTCAGCTACCATTGGTGTCCACCTTCATCTAATTCTCACCTGTGGCTTCAAGAAGCTATAGCATGTACAGTGACCACATCCTAGTAAAACCATCTCAGCAGACAGGCTAAACTAGGTTGAGGGTAACCAAAACGGTAACCTAAAACCTAATGGTGAGTTGGGGGAGATGTCTACCCTGAGCATGTGAAGGCTTCCTCCTGGAGAAGTGGGCTGATGAGAACAATTTGTTCCAAAATGCATGAAGACAGATAAAGCAGGAGCTGTGGAGTGAATTAGAGTTTGGTCAGACATCAAAGACACCGAGGTCATTTACTACATCCCAGGCCATCACCAGTCAATCTGACTTTTGTCCTGCCACTGGACTCTGATGACTCTGGAAGAGTAAAACTAATGACGTTGCACAACTCTACCTCACTTCAATTCACGCACAAGTCAAGACCTCACCTGTGATGTCATTGGTCCTCTTTGAAAACAAAGGACAAACAACAATAGGTTAAGATTATTTTGTAAAAGCCATTATAAACCAGTGGAATTCTAGAGGATACAGGGAGCTACAGAAGTTTATTGCATAGAGGAGTAACATGGTCAAAACTGTATTATAGGAAAAGCGTTTTGTCAGCTAAGTGAAATGGCAACATGCTTAAAGCAAGGAGACCCATAAGGAAGATGTTGCAGTAATTCAGGTAGGAAGTGATAGGGGTCTAACCTATGGTAGTGGTTGTGTAAGAGAGATGGTGCTAGATATGAGAAGTGGTGTGGGTGTAAAAAAAAAAAGATTTGGCAAATGATTTTATATGCGGGTGACAAAGATGAGGAGTCAAGTATAAAACTGAGGTTAGAACCTGGGAGGGTAGAAAAGTGGTGGTACATCTGATATAGATAAAGATCTGATAGTTTATTTAGAGAATCATAGCATGCCAATTAAAAAAATTAATTGAAACAGTAAGTTCCATGCTATAAAATAAATTGAAAAAATCACTCTGATATTATGAACAAAATCCAACAGGAAGAGAAATTCTGCTCAAAGTAACTACAAAACATAAAACATTTAGGGGTCTAGCTACTAAGACACAGACAAGAATTACATGAATAAAACTATAAAACATTTTGAAAAAAAAGATAGTTAAATAATTGGACATTAATTCTTCATGACTGGACCATGACAATATAATAAAAATAACAATTCTATCTAAATTAATTTGTGGGTTCAGTGCCATACCAAATTACTATTATTGAACAATTTATTTAACAGATCTAGAAAAAATAATAAACTATGTCTGGAAGAACAATAGGTCAAGAATATTAAGGACAATAATAAAAAATTGTGCAGGAATTGGTCTAGCAGTACAAAAATTAAAATTATACTACAAAGTTGTAAAAAATGAAAACAATTTGGTGCTGATTAAAATACAAATATATACATATAAAATATAAAAATTGATCAGTGAGATAGATTAAGTAAACAGAATGTAATATTTGATAAATCTAAGAACTCCAATTACAGGGATAAGGATTCACTATTCAACAAAATAGGCATAGATCAACATATATCAAACAAATATGTAACTATCTTATATGACACAAAAAGTTCCAAATTTATGCATAATATAGATATTTTTAAAATCACATCATGAACAAGTTTGGGGAGCAAAGACGAGATACCTATTTATGGCTAGGAGAGGAGTTCTTGACTAAACAAGCCATTGAGAAGACCACAGAAAATAAAATGTGTAATTTCAATTAAATAAACTTGAAAAGGTTTTACATAAACAAAATCAATGCAGTTAGAACTAAAAGGGAATTTAAATGGGAATTGAAGAAAATTTCTGTTAAAGGTCTCATATCTAAGATACATAAAGAACTGATGCAAATACATAACAAGAATGATTCACAAATAAATGATTAGAGGATATGAACAGGCACTTATCAAAAGAAAGGAAAACAAGATATCAACAATCATATTAAAATATTCCAAATCATTAATTTTAAAAAAGCAAATAAAACAATTCTCAAGTTCTACCTCATACTTCAGATTACCAGGGATGGAAAAAGGGCAATTGTTGCAGAAACTGCACATTAATGCAATGCTGGTAGAGCTGTGCAATAGTTCGATAATTCTAGAAAGCAATTTGGAATAATACTCCCAAAGTCATTAAACTCTGCATACTTTTCTACCCTACTTTGAAGCCCCAAAGAAATCAAAGAAGGAAGGAAATGACTTATATGCAACAAAGGAACACTTTATAGTGTAGTAAAAAACAAAAACAAAAAAACCACCATAAAACTGGAAACAAAGTGGGTGCTCATCAATTGGGAATTGCTGAAAAAAAGGTATTAATATAATAAAGAACTTTTGTATTATAAAATATAATGAATGAGACATATCTCGAGAAATCTGAGAGGTTTTATGTGTAATGATGAAGAGTGAAGTAAGAAGAATCAGGGAAACAATTTATAGAATAACTATAAACGATGTTAAGAAAAATAGTGTGAAGAATTAAAATCTACTACGATGAACACCAATGACCAATCATGAACCAGAATGACGGATTAATACAGTTTATTAAATACTCACATGACAACTAAGCAAGCAAAGAAGACATGCCTATCTTCAAACAGCTTATATTCTACTAAAGAAAGACAATAAACATGGGGAGTAGTGACCAGGAACAGTGTTTTGGATAAGACTGATGATGTAAAAAAGGGAAAAGACCTGCATGTACAAAAAATATTTATAGCTGTTCTTTTTGTGGTGGCAAGGAATTGAAATTGAGAGATGCCCATTAATGGTATGGCTGAACAAGGTGCGGTATATGAATGTAATGGATACTATTGTGCTATAAAGGAATGATGAGCAGGCAGATTTCAGAGAAACCTAGAAGGACTTACATGAACTGGTGCTGAGTGAGATAGCAGAACCAGGAGACCACTGTACACAGTATCAACAACATTGTGTTTTGATCAACTATGATAACTTGGACTCTTCTCAGCAATACATGGTCCAATGAAAGTTCCAAAGGACTAATGATGGAAAATGCTCTCCAAATCCAGAAAAAAAAAACTATGGAATCTAGATGTAGATTGAACTATACTATTTCTACTTTTTTTTGTTTTTCTTTTTTGAGGTTTTCCCCTTTTGTTCTAATTCTTCTTTCACAGTATGACTAATGCAGAAATGTGTTTAATGTGATTGTGCATATATAACCTATATCAGATTACTTGCTGTCTTGAGGAGGAGGAGGGAAGGGAGGGAAGGAAAGGAGGGAGAAAATTTTGGAGCTAGAAATCTTATAAAAACAAATGTTTAAAACTATCTCTACATGTAACTAGAAAATAATAAAATACTTTTATGATTTAAAAAAGACTGAATGATGACTATAAATAGGAAAAATAATTGGCATACCCTTTAGAAGAATGGTAATACTGATTGGGTTACTGTCTTTAGAGGTAAAGTTGAAAAGTGGGGCTGGGAAAAGAAGGGTGGGAAGTGGGAGAGTGAGAGTAGGAGGAAAAGAATCTCTGCAGAGGGATGCCATACAGATAGATTGGTTTTTCATGACTATGCTTATTTATTAAAAGAGAATGGCTAAAGTAGGGACAATGAAGACAGCAATGATATAATAAAAGAAGAAAGTAGTATTAATCATCACAATATAAATACATGAGAGTAAAAGAAAGTTGAGGAAGGAACACAGGAAAACAGGGAATGTTGGATCTATCATCTTGAATTTAAAATATAATAAAACAAGCTATAAGTAGTAGAAAAATGTATACAACAAAAGTTTATAGTTTCATATATGATCTTCTCTGTTTTTCTTTATAAAATGAAATTTTGATGCCTGGAGATCTTTACTACATCGTTACAAGATTAAATTTTAAAAATACCTCCAAGAGAATATTGAAAGTAAGTTTTCAAATATTTATGGAATAAAGCTGATCTTTTATTATTATTAATGATCTCAATTCGAAAGAAAAACAAAACACAAAAGAAAGTAGTAATACAATACAAAAGGAAGTAATACAGCCCTGCTGTTTCAATAGATATATGACTACAGATGGTTTTACTGGATTTAGAACAGATTTATATTGATACAATGAGTACATTAAAGGCTAACTAGTCTGAGCCTCACTCTAGCTCATACTTCCAAATCCCTGGCAACCAAGTTGACCTGTATAAGTCTGAGTAAGACCCATAACAAATGGTATTTTTTCAGTGTGTGTGTGTTTGTGTGGGTATGCATATGTGTGTGTTCTATAAAAGTGATCTAATCTTAGCAGTATGGTCTGTATTTGGAACAATATCATATCTTGACATATTTTGACTTTGATTATTATATAGAACCTGTGAAAAATACATTTTCTTACAGAATTTTTAAAGCAATAAGTTGATTTTAGAGCTATTAAAAATTCAAGCCAGCAAGCCAAGTTTTTCATAAAAAGAGATAGTAATAAACAAAGAACTTACGGAGTATATTATACAGAGTATATTATGCCATGAAGAATGAGGTAGAGTACATAAGAAGGAATAAGATATATCTTCAGAAAAGGAAGTCATTTGACTTCTAGCCAGAAATGAATATGAAAGCATGATGCACTTGCCTGGAGACCATGTCACAGGGATGAATCCCTAGCCAGAACAGTGAACATAAGACTAAGAAAATAGACTATTTGTACACCATGAGTAACTAGGAAGAAAACCTCAAATAAATTCCTTTGGGAGCAAGTATGTGGATGGGTGTGGGGTAGGGTGGATGGAGAAAATAACATCAAGACTTTTATTTTTTCTATAACATAAGTCTGTCTGAACAAAGTGCTGATGCACCAATGGGTTATCAAATACATTTATACAGGACTATTTTGGGAGGGAAAAGATTAGCACTGGGAAAAATCAGGGTGTATGCCTGAATTTTGCAATACAGATATGAACCACAGAAGAGAATACAGAAATATTAATGGTAGAGAGGAAACCTCAAAAAATGAAGAATAATTTAATGGAGGAGAAATAGGAAAAAATTAATCTTTTGCTTGTAAGAACAAAATTAGCATAATTAACTTTCAAGTGGAATAATCAGCTAGCTGTTGGTTTTGCTAATTATTTTCTAGGCCAGCAAGTGGTATTCTGATTTTGTCAGTGTGGGTTCTCTCTCTGCTAATGCAGATTCCATCTTAGGACAGCTTAGGAGAAATTCTTCAAGAGCTGCTGCAACAAAAAAAATTGTATATGTATATGTATATCTATATTTATCACCCCATAGTCAAACTGAAGACTGGCCTTTCCAAACTGATCTAGGCAGGTCATTTTTACATAGACATATGTTCTGTCACTTGTTCTGTATTTGAAGCCTTTCCTACTTGAGTTATGGCATTGTGATTACTTCACTGGAATGTCCTTTGAGAACCCAATACCAATATGAGGCATTGGGGAAAAAAATCTTCACTCTTTCTCATCCTTCCATATCCAAAAAACTGCAAAATTTTGTCATTTCTATTTCATGTTCATGTCTTTACAGTACAGGACCTAATTGCCTCTTGCCTAGATTAGTACATTAGTTCCATTTATGGTATTTCTTGCCTCCACTCTTTCTTCCCTGTTTAGAGTTGGCCTTAAAGTTAAAAACACATTTCACTTTCTCTATGAAACCTTTATTTATCCCACAGGAGAGGGGGAGAGAGAGAGGGAGGGATAGGAGAGAGAGAGAGAGAGAGAGAGAGAGAGAGAGAGAGAGAGAGAGAGAGAGAGAGAGCAAACTACTTACTAATTAATTTGTTGTTGTGTTTAAAAAAAAAAAAAACAGGCATACTGAGATAAAACTTGCCACTTTTCTTTTCCCATTCAGACTCATATCTTTTGAAGATATTTTGCTGTGGATGTAAAAATTGTTTTTTTAAATTTTTGACTTCCTAAATTTATTTCTAAATTTCCGCTCAAAGAATAATTTTTGTTAAAATTCAATGTGCATGCTAATAACAAATAAATTCCTTACTATACCTATTTCATTCTCTCCTTACAGCTATCAAATCTGGAGGGTGGGGGCGGGGTATAGCTTTCCACTTATGTTTAACTTCTTATTTGTTTTTTTTTAATTTGTTATGTTGTTAGTGGGACAATGATACAGCCCCCTTTACAGTTTTCCATTAAAATTCTCCCTTATAATTCTTATTTGCAACTCAGTTACTTTCTTCTTTGAAAATATAATTGTACTTCTGGGGCATGGAGAGTTAATATTATTTTTAACTGACAAAGGCACTTTTAAACATAATATAGTCACAATATTTCTATCTATTCATCTATTATAATGTGAATTCAGTTTGGTCCCAGAATCATGATTATAATTCTTAATTCTCTAGATTCTCTCCAATGCTTTAAACATAGTAAATTTTAATCCATCTTCTTATTTTGAATATACAGTTATATTTCAGTCCTAAGTGTATTTCCTTTAGTCAATATATTACTGTTTTGTGCTTTCTAATCCATTCTGGTAGCCCCTATTCTTTTTATAGGGAAATTCATCAGGTGGCCTTGAAGGTTAATATATATTTCCTGTCCTAAATAGGAATGTCATACTCTGGAAATTAATCACTTTTCTCTTTCTACCTTCCTTTATTAGAAATTATTAGGCATGTGAAAGGCACTATACTAGGCACAAAGAGAAACACAATGAGAAAAACAAAACAGGCCCTGCCTACCATATTCTACTGGGAGGATTCATTTTGTACATAGCTCAGTAAATGGTAGGCTTAATTGCTGCAGTGGATAGGGCACCAGGCCGGAAGCCATGAAGACCTGAGGTCAAAAAAGTGGGGGTCATAAAGAATCAGACTAAAAAGACTGAACAAGAAGAAGTAAACACCAAATAATATTGTCATTCCTAGAAGAAAAATGTTTGTAACTGGTGTGATCAGGAAAGGACTTATGTTGGTATCACATGAGTTGTACTTTGAAGAAAGTTAGGGATTAAATGTAAACCCCTTGTGAGTAGGGATTGTTTGATTTTTTTTTTTTTGTAATTGTATCTCCAGTAATTAGCACACTACTTGGCACAGAGTAATGGAAGGAGTAAGAGGACCTATTATGTGCCAGGAATTGTGCTCAGCACTTTATAAATATCATTTCATTTGATTCCCCACAACAACCATGTGAGCTAAGTGTTGTTATTTATCCTCATTTTATGGTTAGGGAAACTAAGGCAGAAGAGAAGTTAATGACTGGCCCAGGATCACACAGCTTAAAAAATATCTAATGCTAAATTTAAAATTAGGTCCTCCTGACTCCAGGCCTAACTCTTTATCCACTGAGCCACTTAGCTACTTCATAGTAAGTGCTTATTAATATTTGTTGACTGACTATTAACTGGGGAAGAAATGGTGCATAGGACATGGAGGCAAGAGATATGATTTCATTAGAAGAGCTACCAGGCTAGTTTGCCCTAAACAGAGACAGCATGAAAGTATGGAGAAATAGGTGGAAGCCAGATTATCAAGAGCTTTAAATGCCACACTGAGGAGATTGTACTTTATCATAGAGGCAATTGGGTGCCATTGAAGATTTTTGATTAGGAAGATGATGCAGCTAGACTTGTATTTTAGGAATACCAATTTAGCAGCTGGTATCCTTCTCTCTTATTCTGCAGCTGTGACCTCATAATTAAATCATTCCCCACCTCATGCTTATCCTTTTTTTAAAAAACTTTTTTTTAAAGGTAACTAAGTGTGAAAGTAAATTCAAGCTGTTAGGTATTTCATAAATAAATAAAAATGTTTCAATAAACATTTTTGTAAATGATTCAGGGGTCTGGTTTTATATAACAGGGTAAATGCTTAGCTTTTTCCTGTCAATAGGAACAAAAGCCTCAATTAATAATCAAGCTCACCACTGAGAGGGGAAATCATACAGAAAGAAATGCATTTTAGATGGGTATAGGTAACATGACAAGAGTAAAGAGCAAGACCTAAGTTGAAACATAAATGCATCACTCAATTATGAGATTTCTAGGCATTAGTGGTTATCTTGTACATGTGTGCTCCCTGGGGAGCGAGCATATATCATTATTTGTATCCCTGTCACCCAGCACAGTGCCTGGCATGTAGAAAGTGTTTAATAAATCCTTGTTGAGTGACTGATTTTTCCAAGTAATCTCACAATACTCTGGCTAAATATAAAGATCAAAAGCAAATTTTACATGTAAACTTTATGTTACAGTGCAAATTTATGCCCACCTGCTTCTAATAGTTTAGTTTTAATGATTAAGTAACATATAATTTTTATTAATATTATAGTTCAAAAAATTATGATAGTTCAGTTTATAATCAACATGAATAAAATGCTAAAAATATTTTAATAATACATGGTTTATAAGACATTTCATAGAAATTGGAACAAATTATGAAGGAGGAAGGCAGGGATCACATCTTAATTATCTCTGTAATTCCCCCTTCATAGAGTGCTTTGACCATATTAAACCCTTAACAAATTGCTATTGAATGGTGAATGAAAAAAGAATCCTTTCATGTTAAAAACCATTATTTTCCTGTTTTAAAGTAACTAAAATGTTTTAAATTTCTCTTATCTCAAGTTAATTTTTTTAAAAGTTCTTAATGCTGTTATCTTTAGAAATCTGTGTCTTATTACAAGCATCTAGGTCCATTTCCATTTATTAAAAAAGCTAATGAGACTGTGAAACCCAAGACTTGCTTTTAGTGTGTAAATGTGCTGAATATTAGTGAGGATATGATTTCTCACACTTTGGCCTTTGATGAAACACCTTTGCAATACTAGTATGTCACCTTATCCTACAATTTCACACATCAGCTGCCATGGTATCTACCCTGAGAGCCCAGTTTCACATTGCACTAATGAGTCAACACCTGTTAGGAGTGGAGAAATCTGAACCTTGTTAGCGATTGTACACTCTCTTGGGAACTTGGATGTTGAGCATTGTCATACTCACCGCCAACATGTCTGTACTGAGAACCCTGGATGCAGCAGTGATGAAGTCTCCTATCAGCATTGTAAAGCCAGGTAAACCCAAGAAGAAAAAACGGGAAGGACAATGCTTTATAACAGTATTTAAGATATCCTGGGGGAGAGAAAAAAAAACCCATGAGATTACATGTTCAATTTTATAAGGAAAAAACTTCCAACAGAAGAGAAATGAGAATCAAAAATTTGCAACAGCAGTTTATACTTTGTATTTCCACAGGGCCTTCCTTTAAGAGCTGAGTATATATACTTGAGGAAAGAATTATTACCTCATATGTGTTCATGACCTCTCTATGAGATAAATATATAATAGACATCTTTATGAGATAAATAAATCATAGATTTTACAGCTAGAAGGCACTTTGAAGATCACCTAGCTCACTTAATTCCTAGAGTCAGGTATTACGATATCTATCTTGAAAATGGAAAAATAAGGCACCAAGAATCAAAGTAATGCAGCTAGTTGTAATAATAGCAATAATTTACATTAATAGTATTTTATGATTCCAAAGTATTTTTAGTCATTTAGTACTCACAACATCTGTCAGAATTAGGCTAGTGAAAACATTATCATGCTTGTTTTAGATGATGTGAAAAACTGAGATTAAAAGAGGGACTTGGCTCAAGAGCTCACAAAAACCAGAAAATATCCAAGCTCAAGGTCCAAGTTTTCTATCTCCAAATGTGTCATCCGTTTGCACATACATTAATAGCCAGTTAGAACAGGTTTTTGCCATAGTCTTGGTTACAACGACTAACAACCAGCTCTAGGAATTGTAATGCCTTACTGAAGGGAGAAGAGGAACAAGCAGATAAGCAGCTGTCTCGGTTAAAACATACAAAAGACTCTAACAATAGGACATTTTAAAGAAATACATTTTAATACTGGTCTTCATAAATGCACATATTTAAATTCCAGGAGTTTCTGTTTTCCATGTCACATAGGTATTATGTGAAACGTTAACAAAACATACCAGTCTCCCCAATCCTTGAAAAATACTCCCTTGACCCTACCAACCCCCTAAAGTGATCCTTCTATATCTCCCTTTTCTTTCACAGCCAAATTCAAAGAAAATGCTATTAAATGCAGTGCTTCAACTTCCCTGACTTATTCACTTTTCAACCCTTCAAAATCTGGCTTCCAATCTCATTACTCAATAGCAACTGCTCTCTCCCATTGCTAAATCCAATTGTCTTTTCACAATCTTCATCCTTCTTAACTTCTCTACAGTATTTGACACTGTTAACCACCCTCTCTCCTGGATACTATATTCTCCCTGGGTTTTTGTGACATTGCTCTCTCTTGGTTCCTCCTTCTACCACTCCTTTTCAGTCTCCTTGGATGGACCATCATTCATATCCCACCCCTTAAATAAATGAGTTCTCCAGGCTTCAGTCCCGTGCCCTTTTACCTTCTCTTCTCTCTCTGTGCTCTCTTGATAACCCCATCATATCCCATGAGTTCAATTATTTCCACAGGTATCTTCCAATGCCACATTTCTAACACTTTTCTTCCAACACATCTCTAGTCCCACATGATCAGCTCAAACTCAAAATGCCTAAACAGAATTGTCTTTCCTTCACATTAACTCTTCCAAAAATCCCTACTTTTGTCAAAGGAATCACCATCCTTCTAGTCAACCAGTCGTCCTCGACTTGCCTTCCCTCATGCCACATATACATTCACATGCCAATGCTTGTCACGTTCCACTTCCACAAGATCTCTCACATCTATCTCTTTCTCTCTAGTCACATAACCAATACTCTAGTTCAGGTCCTCATAACCTCTCACCTGGACTATTGAAATCGTCTCCTAATTATTTCTCCCCTCTATAATCCAACACAACTGCCAAAGTGATATTCCTAACACACAAGTCTGGCCATGTCATGCTATGCTCAATAAAATCCCTATTATTTCTAGGATCAAATACAAACCCCTTTGTTTGGCATGTAATGTTCTCGTTCCAGCCTCCCTTTCCAGCCTTGTTATACAATATTCCCTTCCATGCAAGCTACAATCCAGCCATCTCTGGGTCTCCACTCCTTTGTATTGGCCATAGCTACTGGGCATACCTCCGGGCCTAGAATATCCACTTTCTTTAACTCTTACTGTTAGAATCCCTGGCCTATTTCAATGCGCAGATCAAACACCACCTCCATCCTATCTGAGGCCTTTCCTTGTCATAACTTTCAGCTGAGGGTATCTCATGTTACCTGATATTTACTTTGTATATATTTTATAAATGCTTATATGTACATATGTTGCTTCTCCTGATAAAATGCATCCTGCTTGAGAACAAGGTCTATTGTATTTTTGCTTTTGTCTTCCCTGAGCCCTATCTCGCACATAGTAAATGCTTCTGTCACTTAACCTAAATCTCAGTTTCCTCATCTATAAAAAGTGTACATTTTTGAGAGGTGGGGAATGGGTGGAGTGGATTAAATGATGGCTTCAAGGGTCCCTTCCAGTTCTAGTTAGAGGTTTCAAAGCCTATGGAGGAAAGAAAAAAAAAAAAAAAAAAATACAAGGGATACAACGTTCCAACTTTGCCAAGGTTACAGAAACACTGTTTCCCAACTCAGGTGAGCTTCAACTTCTAAAATGGTTATAAAAGAATACAAAGAATATACTTTTTTTCTTCACCTACTAAAAGAAATGAAAATACTTTTACAGATAAAGAATTTTATCCTTTTAAAAAATTCAAAGGTTGCCAACTAAGTAAGTAGTATATTTCATTTTGCAGATAATCAGTGCTTTAAAATGTTTTAGAAAGAGGTCACTGATAGTACACTGTGGTAAAATTAAGATTTTAATTCTTTATATTTTAAGATATAATTACTATTAGTGATATCTGTGGGCACACATAGAATCAAAATTCATGATCTGCAACCAGCAGATCTTTCCCTACTGTACAAAGAGCACCCTTTGATTTCTAGTATAACACAATAGTCATTATAAGAGTGTCCACAGCATAAAAAAATGGAAATAGGAATGGATTCAGAATCATGGTGGTTGTTGTTGTTTAGTCTTTCACTCATGTCTGACTCTGACCCCATTTGGTGTCTTCTTGGCAAAGACACTGGAGTGGTTTGCCATTTCCTTCTCCTGCTCATTTTACAGATGAGAAAACTGAGGCAAATAGAACTAAGTGATTTGCCCAGGGTCACACAGCTACTGAGGCCAAATTTAGATTCAAATTCTGTCTCTGCCCCTTCCAGTGGTATGACCTCAGTTAAGTCATTTAATCTATCTGGGCTTCAATGAAGCTTTCATGAAAGTCAAGAAAAGGGATAAAGAAAAAGATTACATCAAGAAAAAGGATTAAAAATAAGGCAAAGCTGAGAATCATTATCCGGCATTTTATGATTATACACATTAATCAAACCACAGGAGCTTCCATTTAGCTTCTGGGCACTAATTAGAAAAAATACTTTAAGGATGTTCTTTTTATGTGTCATCAAATTTATTTTCTCATCCTTCTTATAAGGCTACTTTAGAAATTCCTTGTAATCATTTAAAGAACACTGATGTCTAAAATTCAAATCTATTACCCAATCATAATAATCAACTAAATTCTAAGAAGTCAATGTGTATCTCCATTCTTAACTAAAACATTTTTAAGAGTGATTTGGACATACAAAAATATTTTTACTAATGATAGTAGATAAATTATTCTTCTCCACCAAAATGAGCTATACTGCTGCTTTCAGGTTAATGTTTAAACCTGTTTTAATCACTTCCTTTGATACATTTTAAAGTCAATATCAGTGAAGACAAACATTCTAAGAGATGGAGCAGATGGATGCTGCTGTTCTATAAAGTGTGTGGTAAATTCATGCTCCAAGGTCAGAACAAAAGATCCACCTTTTTCATAATTAAGGGTCTGATTAATGCACTGGGCTCCTCACAACACACCTGTAATTACTAACAGAGGTGCGCATTGTGCTGTGCCCTTGTCTCTGAATATCAGACATCAGACTATACAGCAGCAGATGGGAGAACATTTCTGTTGACATATGCTGCAATGAAAGGATTTGTGCAAACCTGACTAAAAAGGTAGCAGAATGTAGCATATTTGAAAAACTAATAAGGCAAACAACCCAACCATAATGTTAACTTTGTGGCGCTTGTGTTAATTCCACCTGTTAAGGTTAGGTTCTAAATCCCATATCCTGTTTAAATTTCTAAAAGTATTTAACACATAGTTCAAAAACTAAATAGTTTTCAACAATTGAATATTTAGACTTATTTCGAGAATGCTATCCTATGCCACCTTTGTGAGAACCAAAAACTATTGTTTTACAACAAAACCAAACTTCTGATTTCTTTGTAAAAAAAAAAAAGTGTATTGTGTGTGGGTGGAACATGCCTCATGTCCTCTCCTATAGTATCAGGTGCTCACACACAATAGAAAAAGACATATAAATTATGAAGACGCAAAAGAAAATAACATAGTTGCTACTCACTCTGAAGAGCTACAGACCAATTTGACTAAGATAAAAGTCACAGAGACTCTACTCCACCCTCTGGACCTTCGCCAATCTGTTTAACTAAACCTGCTTCTTAAAGGAAGGAGAGCCAACCTGGGAGGGTAAAGTGGCAGATGGCTAGCCTACCTAACCTCTACCACTCACAAGATGACAGAGAAATAAGGAAATAACTAGGACCTGATCTGGTAACCATAGATTATAGAAAGTCCAAGAAAAAGGGTTCGTGTGAAAGTGAAGAAAAGAAAGGTAGGCTTATTCAGCATAGGTATAATACACCTGCTTGTTTGATTAGCCACACTGAACCCAAATGCAAAGGATTTACATCTATGTAGTATTAAGCTGCGAGGGATAAATACCAGCGTTGCACAAAATGCAAATTAGGCACATAGATCTTTGCTGTCACTGAAGTTTAATCTTTCTGCTGAAGACTAAAAAATCTAAGTTGGCTTCATGCTCATTTATGGTAGAAACTTCTTCTAGGACATGACATGCCAAAAGACCATCCTCTACCTTGTCATATTTTCCAGAAAACAGACAGAATATGGCACTTTCTTTATAACTATATTCTTCAAAGTAGAAGAACATTTGTTCTGTATGATAAGACTTTAAGCTATTTTATCTACTTACACAATATTGTGTACAATAAGTTCTACCTATATAGATACAAGTAAACATACATATACAATGTGAAGTTTAGGACTTGGGCATAAAAACTTTTAAAAAGATACTTTTGACTTATAAAAAAAATGTTGTGATGTAATTTATTTTATCTATCAAACATTTTGAAGGGAGACAACATAATCATGCCTCTTGAATTATATCAGCCCAAATACAAATTTCAGAGATCATAGGCTCATCCATATTGTCAATAAGCACTAGTACTAAAGGTCTTCTGGAATTTGGGAAATATAAGAAATTGAGCAGATAGAATGACAGTGTGGTAAAGTACTATAGTATATTAGGAGAAATACATATAATTTCTAAAACAAAAGATAAAGAATAATAACCTTTTAGTAGATAGTCCATGATGATCTCAGGTACTATTTCCGAAGGGTCCTGACTGTGACTTTCCCTCCCCCATAGTGTAAGTCTCAAGAACATGTACTATTTTCCATTTTGTCTTTCTAAATGTCTAGAAAAGAGCAGGTACTCTATAAGTACGTGTGTAATTGCTGACATGATAGATACTTCCATGTATCTGAAGGACTGCCATGTCTGCAAGAGATTAGACTTGCTCTGAAAAGTCCCAAATAGAAGAGCTAGTAATAATAGGTGGAAATTGAAAAGAGGCAAGCATAATCCTGATAGAAAAGAAAACCTTCCTAACAAATTAATTCATCACAAAGTAGAATGGAATCCCTCAAAAAAGCAGTAGGTTTCTCCTTGGGGGGGGTTGTTGGGGGGTTCTATAAGTTAATTCTGTATAACCATTTTATTTGCATTTTAAGAAGATTTTGGTTCATGAATGGACTTGAGCAGCAGACCTCGAATAACCTTCCATCTCTGGGATTCTGTGACTTTTAGTTTCATTAAAATGCTTTGAAAACTGTTAAGTCCCTCAAAGTAGCAATACTTCACATTTATACAGTACTTTAAGGTTTAAAGAGTGCTTTCCCCCACCCCAATATTCAATTACGTAGGTAGTTTGAGTATTATTATTACTACTACTGCATGAGACTAATGTCAGTTTTGGCAAAATATAAGGTTCTCTAGACTCTACATTAGCCTCAGCCTCATCTAAAGTCATGGTAAAATTGACTTTAGAGTACCTATTAAATTCAATATAATTTTGAAATGTTAATACAAAACAGTGAAACCCACTTGTTTTAAATAATTTGTCACACAAGATGTTGTAACAGTTCATGACCAAAGTTTATAGAACTTTTCTTCCTTTTTTTGATTAAAAATCTGTATTCTGTCCTCTACTGATTGCTAAAAGCTAGATTGCAATATAGTCATTCAGTGGCTTTGTAGCTTATCAAAAGATTCAGGTTTATGAGAAAGTAACCAAGTGAGAACATCTGTCCCTTATCAGTGATCTTGCAAAAATCAGGTAATTCAAACAGAGGCATGTTGTTTCCTTTCCTCTCAAAGCACAGCTCCATAAACACAAACTATTCAGCTTGGTAAATGAAATCCCTTTAATTGAATGCTATGTACACAGTAACTGGGGAAAAAAATAAGCAATAAGAGAAACATATGGTGACAGCAACAGAAATTGGTTTATTCATTTTGTATAGTGTTGTTTCTTTAGTTCTTTCATAATTGACCTTTAGAACGATAAATGTGTAAAATAATTTTGTTTATTATAGCACAAACCTTTCAACAGTTACACAAAATGAAAATTTAAAAGGAAGGATTCATTCTGGAAGCATTTCCATTGTTTACATAATTGCACAGCTATAATTTTGTGCTCTCGTTGTTATGGAAAAGTAAAAAGGGGGGGCATTATAGGCCATTTTGATTCAAAATATTGCATTGTAGTGTCAAAAATGGAAAACATCCCAGCTGAGGGTGGTTTAAAATGGATTAACTTTGTAAACAAAAATTTTTCAACACAGTGGCCAATGAAAAATGTTCAAGGACATTATCTTTGAATTTTTTAAACATTACCAAATCTGAACTTAAACACTGACTATAATTACACATATGGAATTCACTTAATATTTAAAATATATAACAAGATTATGATTGTAATACAATAGCCAGTCATCTAGTTTCTTTTTTTCCTAATTCTCAAGATTTTCTCTCCTTTTCCTCATAAAGGAGATTGGACGGGGCAATGTGGGAATTTGTTTATCTTGACTATGCATATTTGTTACAAGAGTTTTGTTTTTCTTTCCTCCCCCCAACCCGCTCTCCAGTGGAATGTGGACATGGGAGGAAAAGGGAATAAATACTTGATGATCTTTTAAAAGATTGTTGAACTAAACTGTTTTCCATTTTTGGGATAACTGGTCATTCAGGAAGGACATATGGTGCAACCATGCATTAAGTAAAATAGTCCGTTCTTCCAAATCCACAAATTAAAAAAAAATATATTAAAGTATCCCACTTAAGATATTACATATGTTAATAAATTATTCTTAACAGTTTCTATTTTCAATAAAGTAAACAATATGTTAATTATATGATATTTTAATTATGTAAAATTTAATGCATATATGTAGGGAAATACAGACACATAATATATACATGACAGGGTAGAAAAACTTAAGGGATAATGCAGTAAAGTAGGCCACCTCTCACAGAGATTCCATCCAGGCTTACCAAACCTCTCTCAGTGACCCCATTAAGGAACTTACTATAAAAAGAAACTCATCTTTATGGCATTAGGTATGCAAATTACCACCCATTTTTAACCAACTACAAATGAACAAAATACAATCCATCATCTTGGTCATCTAAAAAATTCAATTGGCTTTGGGAGAGTCTTCAGTGAGCTTCCCAAATCAGTCAAATGTAGCCAGAAGGGGTTCCATATTCTTTGCACTGTACCACATGCTCATCACTGAATTCAACTGACTCAACAGGCTGTAATTTAAAGAAAGTTCTCCTGTAGCCTCACAAGTTCATGAAGGTACAAGTCTATGAAAGTCTATCTTTTAGACTCATATGAACTTATTTATAGTGAAGTGAGCAGAACCGGGAGGACACTGTGCATAGTGACAACAATATTGTTAGATGAGCAATTGTAAATGACTTAACTACTCTCAGCAATACAATGATCCAAGACAAAAGGGACTAATGATGAAGCATATTATCCACCCCCATAGAAAGAACTGATAAAAAGAGCACTAGGGAGGGAGGGAGAAAAATTTGGAACTCTTAAATCTTATTATGAAAATGAATGTTGAAAGCTTTACATGTAAAATAAAATAACTGCTTGTTGCAAAGAAAAAAATTAATTTTTTAAAAAGTCTAACTTTTATACTCCTATTGAGTAAGTTATCCTCTCCAGAGATATTAATAAGATAAACCTTAGGTTTTTCTTAACTTGAAGGAAGATCTCACACACACAAACACACACACACACACACACACACACACACACACACACACACTATGTGCATAGAGTAATTTAATGTTTTTTCAAGCTCCTTGAAGGCAGGGAATATTTTTCCCTTTTATTTGTATCCCTAGTGTTTAACACAGTGCCTAGCACTGACTAAGAGCTTAAAAAATGTTTGTTGTTTGTCTAGTCAAGAAAATTTGTGGGTTGCTATAAGAAAAATGCAAAAGCATACAGTGGTTCAATTTAATAATTTCCATAACAATAAGAATAAAGTTGCAAGCAACCAAGAGAAAGACCTTTATATATGACTGAAAGGCAAGTTGAATAATTTAGGATTATTCTATGTTCATAAGAAATTGCCAGAGAGAATAGAGTGGCATATTGGATAAAGAAAAAAGCTCAACTAGCAACTCCCAAAATAATTAGAACCCAGACTCTAAATCTTCTTTTTACAAAAGGGCCTCCTGAAGCAGTTGTAAATATTTCTCACAGTCTCCTCTAAACCAAAGGTCCTCAATTCTCACTCTTGGAAAAGTCAGGATAGTCTGAGTACATTCACCACATCCCCCAACCTCAAGCAAGTATCTCATTTGGTTAGCACTTCCCATTGAATATTTTGTGACCTTGATAAAAACAATCTGGCTCTTTTTATTTACCTTTCCATCCCACATACTCTGGTGCCTGACCATGCTAATTACCTGAAGGATCAATAAGTCATTAAAAAAAAAATACCAAAAACCCTAGAACCACCAGTATAGGAAAGGTAAAGCCAACAGACATAACTATCACAAGAGTAAAGACTCATGTCTCTGTTACAAAAAATTACGAAGCATGAACCATAAACTCAAAATTATCTGCTCAGCAAAATGCAATATACTGTTTCAAGGCAAGAAATAGATATCCAAACAATATTTCAACTTTGAAAAGTCTGCAGAAGGGACATATGTGTGTGTGTGTGTATTTCAAGGAATTCTCTGAACAATGGTCAAACCCCCCAAATAAGTATTTAAAACATGTTACACTGCTCAAATCAAGAATAATTAGTTGTTAACAGAATCCAAGAACTCTAACAATACTGTAATGAAGAAATCACTGAATGGTTCAGAGAAACAGAAAGAAAAAAAGAATGAGGAAAGGATATGAGGGCAAAGACAAGTGTGTATCTTTAATAAAGGGGACCTATAAGTTAAATAAATACACCAAGTTATTCATAAATGACAAAGAAACCTAAAAATGCAAGTAGATTCCCAGTTCTGATCCTCACCTCTCTCATTCTCTTCCCTTATAACCCTAACCTCAGTAACACATTTAAAGTCAAAATCTTTGGGTTGGAGAGCCTACTTTTTCCCTATTGTCCATTTTTACCCTCTCATCAGCAATGTGCATTTCACTTTTGCTGTAACTAAGACAATACATTTCCCCACTGTCTACAAAACATGAAATTAAAAAAATCAAAAGTTCACTTACACCTATCTATAGCTGTTTTATGTAAAGAGTTCACTTTGATCTATCCTAAGACGATGATCCAAGCTTTTCTAAGTCCATGAACACTGTCATCCTCATCCATTGAGTTTGATTCTACAGGGTCAGTGGTATCCCCCTTATTTGATGAGAGCAATGCCCCATATGCATCTAGAAGTAGGGCAGCCATAGGATGACAGTCTTCCTGTATCTGGCCATCCTATCATCTGATGCTCCTTATTTCTACAATATTGCCTTGCCCCCAGATAACTGATGTTATTCTAATCCATTCCTGAGAACTAATGACATGTTCTAGGCTAGACTTTATTTAGGCCAATCCAGTGGTTCAGGCTTAGGATTAGAACTCAATGAGATAATTGTTAATCATAAACCATTTAACAAAGAGAAGTTTATTCAACCATTTATTGTGGTTGTTCAGTCATGTCTGACTCTTTGTGACCACAATTCAGGGTTTCTTGGCAAAGATACGTGAATGGTTTGCCATTTCCTTCTCCAGGTCATTTTACAGATAAGGAATTGGGACAAACAGGGTTAAGTGACTTGCCCAGGGTTACACAGATACTAAATGTCTTCAGCCACATTTGAACTCAGGAAGATGTCTTCTTGACTTCTGGTCCAATACTCTAGTAGCTGCAACTTATTCAACCATTAAAAGACATTTAAAAGGGGGCAGCTAGGTGGCGCAGTGGATAGAGCACTGGCCCTGGAGTCAGGAATACCTGAGTTCCAATCCGGCCTGGCCTCAGACACTTAACACTTACTAGCTGTGTGACCCTGGGCAAGTCATTTAACCCCCAATTGCCTCACTAAAAAAAATTAAAAAAAAAAAGACATTTAAAAAGGATACTAATTAATAATTCAAATTGATACTGTTCCCCTCTACCTCCACATTTGCCCTACTAGTAAACCTGGGTCAGAAATGTCCTGCAGGTCATTTTGTTACACCTTAAAAAAATGCTAACTTTCCATAGGACATTTTTTTATGCTGCAAGTGACAGTGAAGTAATATCCATGATTCCAACCCTAGATTCTTGGACCTATCAAATCCCAAGGACAACTTCTTTGCCCCCCTTAAAAAAAACCCAGCCCACTGTAAGGAATTAATTGTGATTTGGGGTTTTCATAATCCTATCTTTGCTTCATTATGGTCAGACTGAAAAAAATGTAAGCTTGAAAAGCCTAAGAGAAGATGGGTGTGTACTTTGGGAGATAAGTGAATAAACAAGAGGAACTCTGACCACAGGGAACATTTATTGAAACTAAGTAACTTAGAAGACTCCTCACCCCCCCACACCCACATGAATCTGGCCGGGGACAAGCCCATGTGGGTGTGCTGAGCGCAACTGGAGACTCAGCATGGCTAAGAAACCGCCCCTTCCCGTGGGAGAGTCAGTTAGAGGCAGTTGGAGGAGGGTGAGGGGAGTTTTCTGAGAGGCAGGTTACAGAGTGTTGTGAGAGAAACAGGAAAGGAAGGTAGACAGAGGAGCTGTTGGTGTTTGACCTTTGGGACCAAAACAGAAGAGACTGCAAGCTAATTGCAGTGGTGTAGTGGATAAAGCACTGGCCCTGGATTCAGGGGGACCTGAATTCAAATCCAGCCTCAGACACTTGGCACTTACTTCTGTGTGACCCTGGACAAGTCACTTAACCCTCATTGACCCCCCTCCCCCAATTCACCTCATTGGAAAAAAAAATAAATCATTCAGATGGTTGAAGCCAATAAATACAGGACAATATTGCACATAATTTCTTGAACTGGAAATCAAGAAGAAATCTATTGTTTAACATACAAATATCTTTACAGGTGTCTCAATAT
Source organism: Dromiciops gliroides (assembly GCF_019393635.1). Lineage (NCBI taxonomy): Eukaryota > Metazoa > Chordata > Mammalia > Microbiotheria > Microbiotheriidae > Dromiciops > Dromiciops gliroides. Next base: position 558,072,280 of record NC_057862.1, on the reverse strand, counting down.
GACAAGAACACTATCACAGCTAGTCTATCTGGAACATATTAAATCCAAAGGCTATATAGTCCCTATTTTTTTTTTTTTTTTTGCACAGGGCAATGAGGGTTAAGTGACTTGCCCAAGGTAATACAGCTAGTAAGTGTCAAGTGTCCTGAAGCCAGATTTGAACTCAGGTCCTTCTGAATCCAGGGCTGGTGCATTTATCCACTGAGCCACCTAGCTGCCCCCTATATAGCCTTTTAAATGTGAAGGCAAATAAATTACATACAAATAATTGATAAAACAAAAGGGAAATGTAATTTATTTAGAGTGAAGATCAAAATCAGTGATATATGAGGCCTATGATGAGTATGGTACTAAATTTCCATATATTTGCATGGTGGGGTACAATACAAATAATTGTTTAGGACCAAAATTTCAAGAAGAAAAACAAGTGCTAGCCAGTAGACAGTCAAGGTATTTTCAATAACTTTCAATGCTCTAATGGAATTTGGCAAATAGGTAAGTCACGTTATTTGATAAATATTATTAAATGTCTATAATGTACCAGGTACAAAATAAGAAAAAAAGGATCCCTGACTTCATGAAGCTTACAATTTAATGGGGGAAGACAATATAAAAAAGGGAAAATGAAAAGGGGGGTGGGGCACCAAGGGGCTTCTGGTTTGGGGAGTTGACAACGAAGCAGAGCTGCTGATGGAAAATGAAGATTTACCTCCAAAGTTTTGAGCCCTCTATACAAGGAAGGATTTGGGAGAAGAATAAACTGAGGGTGCACAGGTATTAAGCATCACAAATGAGTCAGTTTCCATGAAAATAACATTCAGGTTCTCAAAGATACAAATAGGATGAAACTATCCCTATTTACAAAGGATTTATGTTTAAATGGGGCAGGTGAAGTTAGTTAACTAAAATTTATCAAGTGCCAGGCAGTGCACTTAGTTCTGGAGACACAATAGAAAGTTAAAAAAACTTTCCTGCTCTCATGAAGCTTACAGTCTAATAGGGGGAGACAACATGTAAGCAACAATAAATAAACAAGATTGATACAAAATAAATTAGAGACTGCCTCAGAGGGAAAAGCATCAAAGCTGTAAGAGGACTGGGGAAAGTGTTTCTGCAGAAGGTAGGACTTTGTGTGAGACTTGATGAAAGAAGGCAGGGAAGCACGGAGGCAGAGATGAGGAGGGAGAGTTGTCTAGGTATGAAGGAAGAAGCCAGGAAAAACACTCAGAGCCCAGAAATAAAAACACTGTGTGCAAAGAACAGCAAGGAAGACAGTGTCATTAACCTCAGGAATGAACACAAAGGGGACTAAGATGGACTGGAAGTGACTAGGCTACGAAGGGCTCTAAAAGCCAACAAGGAGTTTCATATTTGATGCTGGAGGCAATAGTGAGTCACTGGAGTTCATAATAGGGACATGCATATCATGGCCAGACCTGATCTTTAGGAGGATCAGTTTGACGGCTGAGTGGAGAGTGAATTGGAATGGGAAGAAACAAGGCAAGGAAATCAACCAGCAGACTTGAAAAATCCTATGTGTTATTTGTCCTTCATTTTCAAAGAGGACCAGTGATATCACGGGGGTGATGGATTGACTTGCACACAAATTGGATTTACTGATACAAAGCTGCACAAAATTGTCAGCCTCACTCTCTCTTCCATAGTCAACAGAGTCCAGTGGCCAAGACAAAAGTCAAGAGGACTGGTGATGGCCCCAAAAGGAGCGGATGACCTTGGTATCTTCAATGTCTGACAAGCTCTAAGATGCTTTAGCCACCTTCATGATCTTTGGAACAAATTGTTCTTCTCATGCACCCATTCAACTAGGGAAAGTCTTCACATGCTTGGGACAGATATCGCTCTAACTAACTGACAGGTTTGAGGCCTGTCAATTACCTTCAACCTGGTTTAGTCCAATCTGCCCAGACTATTTTACCAGGTGTGGCCACTGCACAAGCTACAGCTTCTTGGAGTCACAAGAGTTGGGGTGGCAGGTGGATTAGCGAAGGCATATGAGCAGCTCTGCAAAGGACTCAGCAAGCCCTCACACCAGAGGTGCTAGTCTCCCGAAACACCCCATGTACTGCATACACATAGTCTATCTTAGTTGTTGACCTTCCTTCCTATTCAAAAGAGAACCAAAATGACATCACTATGTTGAGGTCAAGGTACTCTGTGTCCAACTGGCTGATCAGACCAATACAAATTTGGAACGCTCTACCACAGGTAGGGAACAAATATTCCATATGAACATTTGGAATAGAAATGTTTTTAAAGCTGTGCATCTCATGTTTCTTTTGAGCTACTACAATTCTGTTTTGGTCATAGAGCAAACACCTTGAGATGTAGGCTTGCCAAGCTGGGGAGTCTTGTGAGGGTCCTCACCCATAATAGGCCTCATATATCACTGATTTTGATCCTGTGTCATGCCTCCCATGTCTCACAATCAATTGTGAACATAACAGTACCACAACCAAACCTATAACATATAGCAGAAATCATCAAAACATTTAATACTGGTTAAAAAAATGAAGAGATAAATCAGTGGGATAAATACAGAAGCAAACAAATTTAGTAGCCTACAGCTTGATAAACTCAAAGACCTGAGTTAGTGGAACAAAGATTAACAAATCAATTTTTAAAAAGGTTGCTGGATACAACGATCCAAGATAATTCCAAAGGACTCTACTTTTTTAATGTTTTTTGAGGTTTTTCCCTTTTGTTCTGATTCTTCTTTTACAACATGACTAATGCAGAAATATGTTTAATGTGATTGTAGTATATAATAACCTATATCAGTAGTTTTCTGTCTTGGGGAAGGAGGAGGGAAGAGACGAAGACAAATTTGGAACCTAGAAATCTATAAACACAAATTTTGAAAACTATCTTTACATGTAACTGGAAAAACAATACAGGACTTTTATGATTAAAAAAAATTGCTGGGGCAAACTGGAAGGAGAAGAAATTATGTTTATACTACACCTTACATCTTATACAAGATTCAAACAGACTCAAATGGAATACGATCACCTAGATATAAAATTTAATGTCATAAACAAACTTCGTTCTTCTTAGTTGACTCCATCAGCTCATATAAATTCCCAAGAGACATGAAAAGATTTACATGAACTGATGCAGTCAACTAAGAAGAACCAGAAGAATACTTTCTATTATAAGACCAATATCATAAAAATGAATAATTGTTAAATACTTAAGAACGCTTATCAACTAAATCATTAAACCTGATTCTAGAAGACTAATACAGAAAAATGTCACCTACCTCATGACAGAGAGGTGACTAACTAGTATGCAGAAAAGTTGAACATAAAAAATAATGTGGTTCAGAAAAACAGAAGAGATAGAATACATCGAAGAAACGTTAAGGCCTCCTAAAGGTTTTTTGATGGATAAGGAAGATTTGGATGTTTGAAGGCAAGAGGGAAGCAATCAGTAAAGAGGGAGAGGTTTTTTTGCAACAGAGTATAAAAATCAACTCATCCTTTTGCTCTCCCCACAACAGAACACATTGTTTTTCCATAGCCAATCAAGAAGACAGGTAGCTAAGCTAGCATATTCATCATGTAATTTTGGCACATGTACAATATCAAAAAAGAACTGAAAAATACAAGAAAGTAATGAAATGAAAGGCTATACACTGCATATAGTGTTAGAAAAGGGGGGGTAGGGAATTAACATATAATTGACTTCCTCAATCATGAGCTTGGTCTTTGTTAAATTCATCACACTTAATAAGGTTAATGAGGAGAATATGGAAGAGCTATTACTCATGATGAAACTTTAACAAATTAAGACCTTATAGAATTGTCCCAACAAAAAGAAGATTGAAAGTGATAGTACTGGGCCAGCTAGGTGGCACAGTGGATATAGCACCAGCCCTGGATTCAGGAAGACCTGAGTTCAAATCTGACCTCAGACAAGAGTTGTTTTAATTTGCATCTCTCTAATCAAATTAAAACAACTCTGAGGTACCACCTGACACCTATCAGATTGGCTAATATGACAAAAAAGGAAAATAATAAATGTTGGAGAAGCTGTGGGAAAATTGGAACACTAATAATGCATTGTTGGTGGAGCTGTGATCTGATCCAACCATTCTGGAGAGCAATTTGGAATTATGCCCAAGGGCTATAAAGCTGTGCATACCCTTTGACCCAGAAATACCACTTTTGGGTCTTTTTCCCAAAAAGATCACAAAAAAGGGAAAAGGACCCACATGGACAAAAATATTTATAGCTGCTCTTTTTGTGGTGGCAAGGAATTGAAAATTATGGGGATGTCCATGAACTGGGTAATGGCTAAACAAGTTGTGGTATATGAATGTAATGGAATTCTATTGTGCTATAAGAAAACGATGAGCAGGAGGAGTTCAGAAAAACCTGGAAGGACTTGCATGAACTGATGATGAGTGAGATGGGCAGAACCAGAGAACATTGTACACAGTATCATCAACTTATGTGTTGATCACTGTGATGGACTACAATTCTTCTCACCAATGCCAATGGTACAAGGAAAGTTCCAAAGGACTCATGATGGAAAAGGCTCTCCAAATCCAGGGGGGAAAAAAAAGGAACTGTGGACTACGGATGCGGATTGGACCGTACTACTTCTTTTGTTTTTGGTGCATGTAGTAGCTCACTTCCACTATATCCTTTCAATAGGCGCTGTATTCGCAATTATAGGAGGCTTTGCCCACTGATTCCCCCTATTCACAGACGATATACTTAAGATATGTGAGCAAAAATCCGCTTCTTTTGTTTTTCTTTTTTGAGGTTTTTCCTTTTTGCTCTGATTCTTCTCTTATAACACGACTAATGCAGAAATATGTTTAATTTTATTGTACATATATAACCTCTATCAGATTACTTGTTGTCTAGGGGGAGGGGGAGAGGGAGGGAGAAAAATCAGAAATTGGAAATCTCATATAAACACATGTTGAAAACTATTTCTACATGTAACTGGAAAATAATAAAATACTTTTATCTAAAAAAAAAAGAAAGTGATAGTACTTAAGAGACTGTACTAGGGAGTTCTTTCTTACATTAAAAAAATTGCCAGAGGTCAAATGAAGCAAAGCAATTTATCCCTGAAAAAAAAAGATCATAAACTATTGCAGTACAATGGCAAAGACTTGGGGTGTAGTTCATCCTTCGTAAAAATTTTATAAAGAATAATAATTAAAAGATACTTTAAGATCTCCTTTAAGCAAGAGATTGCTATATCTATATTTGAAAGGGAGGAAATGTGTAATTCTACTTCTTGTTCCTAATTTATCTAATCCCTCATGCTTTTTATGTCAAATAATTGCAAAGGCCATTGGTAGGCCATGTACTTAGACAACTATAAAAACATATTGAAGAAAGCTTGAAATCAATAATTTTTAAAGTTTTTTGAATTAAACTTAATTACTGCTATTCATAATGAAATCCATTCTTATATATACCATGCATTTAACTATAATATGAAGTTTGAATTGCAAAAATTAGTGCAATTATGACACACATAATTATTCACAGAAACATTTTCATTTTTGGAGGTTGGTTAGCTCAATTGTTCTTCCATTATTGCTTGTCATGACTGTCCAGAATGTATCCATCACAACTAATTAGGACTTAGTATACACTGGTTTTTATTTTAAAAATTAAGTAATCCCTTCATCCCCTAGGATGAAGTCAAAGTTTCAAAGAAATCAAATTGGTACATAGCATTATTAAGAACTTCTTTATTTCCAAACTACAGTAGTATCACATAGCTGCCAAAAATGGCAAACACAATTCAGAACAATAACTTCACTTTAATTATTCCTCAAATTCACATCATAACAAAAACCACACTATATATTAAAAACAATTATTCAACTTAAATAATAAAATATTATTTAGTTTAAATTATACTAAGAGATGAAATACTGTACAGTTGAGAGAGCACTGGTCTACAAGAGTCAGATGGCCATTAGTTGGTGTCCCAGTTCTGCTACTATATACCTTCACTATATAACTATATATATAACTATATGTGTATATATATATATATATGTTATATATAATGTTATATATTGCTATATATTGAAGTTATATAACCTTGAACAAGTTGACCTCAGTAAGTCTCATATCATCATTTATAAAATGGATGTTTCTGTTCTTACTATACCTTATAGGGACAGAAAGACAGAGAGACGGAGACAGAGAGAGACAGAGAGTATAATTTTATATATGTGTCACACACGTATATGGAAAGTTCTTTGTAAATTAAAAAATGCTGTAACAAATGTAAGATGCTTTTATTAGACTGTGCATAGTTTGACGAATGATTTTAGAATTACACATTTGGAAATTTTTTAGAGCTGAAAAAGACCTCAGATATCATGTAATACAAACCTCTCATTCTGCAAACTGTCTTCCATACCTGGAACATTTCCTCCTCATTTTCATCTCTGAACTTCCCTGGCTTCCTCCAAGTCTCAGATCAGTTTCCACTTTCTTCAAAAAGCCTTTCACAATACTTCTTTATCTACCCCCCAACACACACACACACACACACACACTACATAGTTGTTTGCTTCTGGTGTATGAGGTGTTAGTGAGGGCTGCTGAGCCCTTTCCAGAGCTGCTTAATCTACTTCTAGTGTCCATCTTTACCCAACTCTCACCTATGACTCCAAGAAGTTGCAGCATGCATAGTGGCTGCATCCTGGTAAACTGTCTCAGCAGATGGGCTAAATCAGGTTGAGGGTAAGTGACAGGCCTCAAACTTATCAGTAAGTTAGGGTAATGTCTACCCCAAACATGTGAACATGTCCCCCACTCAGCAAAATGGGCAGATAAGAACAATTTTTTCCAACAGCCATGAAGGCAACTGAAGTAGGCACTGTGGGATGCTTAGAAGAAAGTCATACACTACATCCTGGGATATCACCAGTCATCCTGACTTTTGTCTTGTCCCTGGACTTCAATGATTCTGGGAGAGTGAGGCTGACAACTTTGTGTAACTTTGCCTCACTTAAATCCAATTCACAAGTAAGTCAAGACATCATCCATGATGTCATTGGTCCTCTTCAGAAACAAAGGATGTACAACAATATCTGTTTGCCTGTTGTCTTTTCCATTAGACTGTCAGTTCCTCGAAGAAACAACTTTTTGCCTTCCTTTGAATCCCCAGTATAATTAGGCACAGGGTCTGGCATGTTGTTGTCGTTTTTGAATCATTCAGTTGTGTCTCACTCTTTGTGATCCCATGGACCATACTGTCCATGGGGTTTTCTTTCTATTTCCTTCTCTAGTGGATCAAGACAAACAAAGGTAAAGTGACTTGCTCAGGGTCACACAGCTATTAAGTGTCTAAAGCCAAATGTGAACTCATGTCTTCCTGATTCTAGGTCCAACTCTCTATCCACTGTAGCTGCTTCATCTATATACCCGGCCCATAGTAGGTGCTTAATAAATGTTTGCTGCCTTTATATGACTTGTATTCATAGAATTCCTGTGTGGGTCTTGGCAAACAAATTCCAACTTCCAAATAAAGTTCCAACTCAAAACCTACCTTCTCAAATCCTTTCGATGAATGCAGCCTGAAATACCTTTGTCTTCTGAACTTCCATAAAACGTACTGTGTGTACCACTCATCTTGAACTTATTATAATATTAAAATACCATATAAGGTTACTTTTCCAAGTGAGACTGGCAAATTTCAATAAATAGATTATACATTTCTAGGAGGCAATAACTTCATTTTATTATACCTTGTATTCCCTATAGTGCTAACCTTAATAATTTGTACAGAATAGGTGCTTCAGTAAATACCAGTTCATGATAAAGATTAGTAAATCATGTTATATTTAACCTGAACTGATTTTAATAAATTGCCTCAAAGAAAAAGGCAAATGTTGAAATGTTATTCAATTAACCTTATTAATTTAAAAATGAGAACAACTCTAGAAATATCTTTCCCTGGCTTTAAAAAAGTTTAGGTGAGGCAGCTAGGTGGTGCAGTGGATAGAGCACCGGCCCTGGAGTCAGGAGTACCTGAGTTCAAATCTGGCCTCAGACATTTGACACTTACTAGTTGTGTGACCCTGGGCAAGTCACTTAACCCCAACTGCCTCACCAAAAAAACAAAAACAAAAAAACCCAAACAAAACAAAATGAACTGTCTCAGTAATTTATCCACCCTAAATGTTCCAACGAAACATACATAAGTTACTATTTAATCTTAACAAAGAAGAGACATGAGGTGGCCAGGCCTCCAAGTTTCATGAGAATGCATTTTTTCTTTGTTTGGCTAGGCTTATAGTAAAGTAGAACCTCGGTGACACTACTAATGCAATCAAAATTATGGTAAAGAGTGAGATTTTCTAAATTGTTGGCAGATATTTAAGCTGTATATCCTTATAAAATATATTTTTAAAATCACCTAACTTCTATCTTAATCTTTTATTTTAGGAAAATTATTTTCTTATTTTTGTCCCTTAACAGATGCCAGAAAAATACATTTCTAGTTCCACTGTGTTATTAGCATTACTGAATTCCCAGCGTTGAAAATGATTTATTTTTCTTGGGAAAAAGGTGATGCAATTATTACATATCACTACATGATACAGGCTGTCTGATGTTATTAAAAGATTCAGGTATGGCCAATTTACAAGCATTTCCCCTAGACCTTGCTTTCCAAGTTCACTGCTGAGTCTTATTCTCATTGAGTGCACCCTTGGGATCTTTTTACAGACGACTGTTTATTATTTCATTATTCCATCATATACCATCCATGAGAGAGCATAGAAATTTCTGATAAGAATCGATGAGGCTATCTTTGACTTCTGGGATACAATAGTCAAGATTACTACAGTATGGAAATTTTCTTTGAATTGGACACGAAATAACGCATCTCAGTTATGAGTTTTAAAATGTTTACACTTTTAAACTCCACAAGATAGATAAACGACTATTGCTAGATAAAGGAAATGGCTTTAAAAAAATAAAATTTTATATGAAATTAGCTACAATTTAATGAGTAAACTAAAAATCAACACAGAGAAAGTTAATAAAACTTAAATATGACCTTCAGTTTTGAGGAGGAGGACGGAGAGGGGAGGAGGAGGGAAGAAAATTTACCTGTGACCGGACATGGTGCCGTTGGAAACACTGGCTTTTGAGCCATATCGTAATCTGCCACTTCCTCTTGGCCAAGTCCCTTTCTATCTCTGGGTCTCAGCTTCCCTTATCTATAAAAAGAAGGAGTTCTACTAGAATGATCCCTAAAGTCCCTTCTAACTTTAGACCTATAATCATCTGCATAGGGAACTCCTGGCCTGGCACTTCTCTTGATAAGTAAATCTGTGTACTTAGCATCTTAAACAACTGGTAGAGGCACTGAGAAACAGATGTTCTTACCCATATACACACAGCTAGCAAGAATCAAATCTTAGATCTGAATCCAGGTCTTCCTGTCTCCAATTCCAGCATTCTATCCACTACATCAGGCTGCCTTTCATATAAACATCAAGTGTATTTATTTCACTGTGTAAAATTGAATTGATGTAGTTATACATTTGTTTGTATTCAGGAACAAGAGGAAGAAAAGGTAAATTAATGTTAAGAAATCATGAAAATGAAATGTACCATATGTGCATAGTTAAGGTTTTTATATTATGGGTATGTAATAAGACTGTATGGTTGCCAGAAAACTAATCCAAATCACTATAGTTAAGTCCTATCTTATTTGAAAAAACAAACCCCAAAACAAAAACAACCTAATACTGAAAGATATTATAATACATTATTAATGTCTAAGGATGATCAGCTCTCCCTATAATGGAATGAATGATAGGCTCAAATTGTTTCAAAGTTCTGCATGAAAATTAACAATTTAAACTTTTCAGTAATGTAGGCTTTGCATTTAAAAGAGGATTTTGCTTTGATGTCTTAAGAGAAAAATTATATTAAGACAAAATCTGTAAGTCATTGTTAAAGAATAGTTTACTTACTTTAAGCAAAGAAACGTTCCCGTCTTTGATATGTTTTTAGAAACATGAAAATAAAATTCCTTTTTCCAACTGTCCTTTTCCATTTCACACATATTGATCTTTCCATATGTTTTAAATAAAGATGAAATTAACAGGAACTGTTCTTAATAAACTCGAACCATGGTTCCTTTCATGTGAAGATACTTTTGTGCAAGCAGAGGTGGAAGAGCTGGCAGAGCAATAGCAAAGAAACTGTCCTTGAGGGAAGCACAGAAGGCTTCAAAAGTCAGAAAACTCTTATGAAGCAGGAAAACGACCAAGGGAAGAAGCCTTCAGGTTGTGAGAGTACAAAGAGTGCTTCACAAAATATTAGGACCATGACAAAGGTCAATTCAAAAAAGAAAGGAATAAAGCTAAGAACTTAAAATCTGAGCCAGAAAGAACTTTAGATACTCGTTGAAACAGTATGTCAACCACCATAAAAATGCTGCATAGAACACAAAGGGATCATGTCAGTAAAAATCCCTAGAAATTCAGGTTGCACGGGTCAGTAAGATCATTCATCAATTCCTTCACTTTCCCTTCTCCCACTTTAAGTTCCAATTTGACATCAGAAACTTGTTACCTGTGTGACACTGGGCAAGTTTCTTAAGTTCTGTTTGCCTCACTTTCCTCAAATGTTAAATGGAAATAATAATAGAACCTATCTCAAATAGCTGTTGTATGGATCAAATGTAAAGTACTTCACAGTACCTTGCATATGGTAGGCATGTCATAAATGCTTGTTACCTTCCTTCCTCCCTCTCTCTATTTTCCAAGAATGACAAGAGTAAATGAAAGCTTTTTAATTTTCCCCTTTGCTCTTCAAAAATAAAATCATTTTCAGTAATCTTGTAAAACCATAAATATAATAGACTTGCAATGTAGTAGTGGTACTTGATAAGGCAATCTTGTTAGTTAAAATAAAATTTTGTATATCAATAAGTAGATACCCCCAAAATAAACAAAACAATAAACAAATAAATATTTTTTATTAAGTGCCAGGCTCTGTGCTATGTGCCAGGGATACAAAAATGCTCCTACACTTTGTGAGATTACATTTTATTTTACACAAACGTATGAATATTTGTACATATAAATATGAAAACATATACCAAAAAACATAAGATTTTTCATGGTGGAGGAACTAGCAGCTAGAGAGATCAGGAAAAAGGTCTCAAGAAGAAAGTGCTGCTTGAGCTAAATTTTGATGGAAACGAGATTATAAAGGGCAAAGGTGAGGATAGAGTGAAGTCCAAGTATAAGAGACAAGTGGTACAAATTCACAGAGATAGGCAAGAGCCACTTTGGCTGAATCTTAGATTGAGTCAAGGGGAGTAATAGGAAATAAATCTGGAAAAGTAGGCTGGAACCTGATTGTGAAGGGTTTTAAAAGCCAAACAGAAGAGTGAGCATTTCTCAGAGGCAATAAAGAACCATTGAGGATTTACAACAATAAAACTAAAAAAGTTGTTCCCTACTATTACACTACAGATATTGCAACAATGGGTAACATTGTTCTTTACAAAGATATTGGTTTTCAGTAGTTTTGTACATTAGATATGAATTTTTTATTTAGTCAACCTATTTATTATAGTCTATATAACTGTTATTTCTTGACAGCAAATCACTGAAAAACTTCAATTATTTGAAAAAGTCATGCTAGAAAGGGTAATTTATGGAACTTTGCCATATTTTACAAACACAAATCTTTTCTAAAACTAAAAAAATTATAATATTGTCATTAGTTTTTTTAAGTACATTTCAATATTCCAAGGGCATAAATTTATAGTTTTTGAGCTTTCATGCTCAACTTATGATCTATTAATGTAACTTCAATTGCTACTTGCTGACCAGTCTGTCAACTCTCACATTTCCTGTTTTTAGCATAAATACCACTTTGTAAAGATACAATAAATGATCACACTTAAGTATCCTGGGTCTTTCAGTAATTCTTCAGCTAAGGTTTTTAAATACTGAAAATGTTAGCTGCATGGCCAAAATAGCAGTCAAGTGTGCCACCCAGAGGCAGAAATCAGAAATTCAACTTAGGACTAAAGTAATTTTAACCTGGAATGGAAAAATGATAAACATTAGTTTTTAAATGTTTTATTTGAGTTACTCAGCTCACTCAAAAAGTACAGTATTAAAAGTAACAAAAAACTCCGATGTATAGACAAATTCTAAGTTTCTTTCCATTCCAACTGATACTTCTGGTGTCATAGTACATAAAAACGTAACTTTTAGATAACTCTTTATAGATTCATACACTTAGAACCAGTCTCTACTGAGGACATCTACTCCAACACCCTCACTTTTACGGAAAAGGAAAAAGAAGTCCAGAAATGTCAAAGTCAAAGTCAAAGAGATAGTAAGGATTAGAGGAAGAATTTCAGCCCAGGTCTTCTGATTCTGAAAAGATACTAAATAATTACCTTTTATTAGAGGAAAAATAGGAATTAATTATCTATTATGGTAAGAATGACATTTGACCAGAGAAAAAATAATAAAAGTGAATGCCTAGGGACAGTTAGGTGGCACAGTGAATAAAGCACCGGCCCTGGATTCAGGAGGACCTGAGTTCAGAATCCAGCCTCAGACACTTATTAGCTGTGTGACCCTGGGCAAGTCACTTAACCCCCACTGCCCTGCCAAACAACAACAACAACAAACAAACAAAAAGTGAATGCCTAAGTGGGAGGTGTTATAGAATAGTGGGAAAATAATGCAGAATTTAGTCAGAGAACTTGGTTTAAATTCTAGGTCAGTCATATATTCACGTTTGCATACTTGGGAAAGTCACTTAAGATTCTCTAAAACCTGTATCCTTGGTAAAATGAGAATGTTAGAATTAATGACTACTGAGGATCCTTCCTAGTTCCAAATTGATTTTTCTATTTCCTTTTAATTGAGATATATATATATATATACACACACACACACACACATATATGTACATATCTATATGTACATACACACACATATATAGTAGGTATATACATATATATCATACTATACATATAGTATATAAGTATGGATATTAAGATATTAATGTTAAGAAATACATTTTATTTTTTAAAAAGCTACGATGACCTATTAAGAGATTCAGAACAAAATTAAGTGACATAAAGTTTCCTGCTTTAAGGAGAATTTGGTTTTTCCATTAGTAGAAATTCTCTTCTGGGAAGAGACTAAAATGTATCCTTTATACCCTTTTCAGAATAATTACATTTAGGATCCTTACAGTAATTATGTGGTTCTAATCAGAATTTACCAAAGTATATAATGAGATTTATTAACACTGAAGAAAAAAGTCAATTATATTAAAATTTTTTAAAAGGATTCCACATTCTAAAGCTTCAAACAATAGACCTATTGAGATTTATAATTCTATTATTTTGTCTAGAAACAAACATTAAAGAATGAATTACTGGGGGCAGCTAGGTGGCGCAGTGGATAGAGCACCAGCCCTGGAGTCAGGAGTACCTGAGTTCAAATCCGGCCTCAGACACATAACACTTACTAGCTGTGTGACCCTGGGCAAGTCACTTAACCCCCAACTGCCTCACTTTAAAAAAAAAAAAAGAATGAATTACTGGTAGCACTGACTTGCCATTTAAAATGTATATATTTGACAATGAAAGGTAAAAGATCACACATGTCTTAACATAACTAGAAAAATGAATAATAAAATCTAAAAATGATATTAAGTATGAACACTAAAAACTTCTTTTCTTTCTGCAAACTGAACTGATGGCATGCTAGGTGGCAGAGTAGATAAAGCAACTGAATCCAGGAAGATCCAAGTTCAAATCCAGCCTCAGATACTTAATTAGCTGTGTGGCTCATAATATACTTCAGTTTCTTCATCTGTAAAATGGAGATAATGATAGCACATACTTCTCAGAAAAATATGAGATATTTGTAAAGCATTTTGCAAACCTTAAAGTGCTATATAAACACTACTACTACTATTATTAAATACTGTTTCTATGTTTTCAAATACTAGAGAATATAATCTAACAGATCATACTTTTTTGAGAAATGATGTATACTTTTGAAAGCATGTTTTATAACAATTGTAAAAACAAAATAGCTGGGGGGCAGCTAGGTGGCGCAGTGGATAAAGCACCGGCCCTGGATTAAGAAGGATCTGAGTTCAAATCTGGCCTCAGATACTTGAAATTTACTAGGTGTATGACCCTGGGCAAGTCACTTAACCCTCATTGCCCTGCAAAAATAAACAAACAAACAAAACAAACAAAATAAAATAGCTGTGTCATTTTGACATGATTTGAAGAATAACTGTACATTCATCAGTGAATTTAGATTTATAGTTACAACCTTTAACACTGTTCTTCATCCTCACTATGACCTCTAATCCCTCTCCTCCGTTCTTTCACAAACCATGAACCTTGAATTGGCTATTTTCTCCTCCCTTTTGTATCCTGGCCCCTAAGCAAACCAGTACAACTCATCACTATACTTTATATACTTTATATTCCAGGCATGGGAGACAGCCAGAGAAAATACCCAGAACTGAGAGATGAAGTGTCTTATTCATGGACAGAAAGCCACTGTCACTAGATTGAAGAGAAGCTATTGGGGAGTGAGTTGTAAGAATGGAAAGGTAGGAAGGGGCTAGGTTATAAAAGGCTTTGAATGCCAAACAGAACATTCTGTTCTTGGAGTCAACAGCAAGTCACTGGATCTTACTGAATTGGGGTGGGGGGAGAAGGAAGGTGTTTACAACAGTACTTTATTAATCAATTTATTATCCTACTTGACTGTCTATTCCAAACCTGAACATCACTCTTCAAGATTCCTGTGGCATTCCTATTTCTCATACAAAGACCTTGCTTCATACTAAAAAAACAGAGGCCATTCACCAAGAGCTCAGTTTTCTCTTCTCAAGTGGTATCGTTCAGATGTCTTCCCCCCACTATTCCCTTTTCAACACTGTCTCACATGAAGAAGTAGCCCTTTTCCTTGCCAACACACTCTCTATGTAAATATTTCCATCCTGTCTTGTCAGATAGATTATTCACTCTATAATCATAATTCTCTAACCAATCTGTAATCTTACTATCTACTGGCTGTATCCCCACTGCCTACAAACACACCCACATCTCCACCATCCTTTCAAAAAGACAAAAAACTCTCAACTTCATCCATTCCTCCCCATTATCTATCATTCTAGACCTTTTGCCTGCTTTAAATTCCTTGAGAAATATGTCTACAATAGGTTGCCTTCACTTCCCCTCTAATACTTTTCTGTTCCCTCCCTAAAATTACCAATAATGTATTAATTGCCAAACTTAACAGCCATTTTGCAACCTTCATCTTTCTTAAGCACTCTGTAGCCTTTGAACTCTTGATGAACCTCTTCTCCTTTAATATTCCCCTCTCTCTCTAGGTTCTTGTGACACAGCTCTCTCTGCTGATTCTCCCAATTTATGGCTAACTACTCAATCTTTTTCAGTAGATCTTTATCCAGGTCACATGCACTAACAGGGGGTGAACTCCAAGAGTCTCTGGCTTGGTGATCTCATTAGTTCCCCTGGAGTCAATGATCACCTCTATGCAGATGATTCTCCAGCCCTGACTTCTCTCTTGACCTCCAGTCTCACATCACCCGCTGTCTACTGAATATACCAAGTGGATGTCCCCACAGTTCACCTCGAACTTAACATATCTAAAACAGAACCTATTGGTTATCCCTGAACGCTCCCTCCACTGATTTGCCTATGATTGTTGAGGGGCACCACCATTCTCCTAGGCACTGAGGTTTTATAATCTCAACGTCATATTCTTCTCTACTCAAAATCATACTATACAGATCTATTGCCAAGTTTTGATTTCTTCCTTCAAAAGATTTACCTTATATATCCCCCTTTCTCACTGCTAATGTATAGGTGCATTAGGTCACATTTGGATACTGCAAAAGCTGGCTGATTTAATCTTCTTGTCTCAAATATCTCCCATCCCAGTCAGCTAACAAATGATCTTTCTAAAGTGCAAGTGGTTGACTGTCACCTTCCTACTCAGTAGAGTCCACTGACGCATTTTAACCTCCAAGATCAAATATAAAGCCCACTATTTGGCTTTAATGCTACTTCAAACCTGGAGAAAAAAATATAAACCTTAACTCTCACAAAACTAGAATGTGAACAAGATTATAGTCCAATCATATGAAAGAGAGTGGCAGACTGGATGAGAAAATAATGCCATAATCTGTTACTTATAAGAAACACACATTAAAAAAAAGCAAAGACATACAGGATAAAAATGAAAGGTTGGAACAAAAGTTACCATACAGTAGGTGAATCCAAAAAGGTGATGCTATCAGACAAAGAAATACAAGAATTCACAAAATGAATGGATATAAACAGGGAAATCATATTATGCTGAAAGGAAGCATATCCCCAAACCCCAATATTAATATGAAATTTATATATTTCAAATTCCAAAGCATCAGATTAACAAAGGAAAAAATGTAAGTGAATTACAAGAAAATATAAATAACATTATAAAAGCAGAGTTGTTTAATGTATCTTTTTTCATATTTGGACAACTATAACCCCCCAAAAAGGAAAATATAGAACTGAATAAACTTCTAGGAAACTAGAGCTAAAAACTGATGGCACCTTTTAAATTATACAGCTAAAGAAAACATGGCAATACATAGGACTATGTCATGATCTGGTTTTGAACATAGCACAGTATGAAGTACGGCATAAAAATTATTTTAAATTAAAGAAGAAAAGAAAAATAGGTGAAATCACAAGAGCATTGTCAGATATAAAAATTATCAGAACTAGTTATAGAAATAAAAAGAAATATCAACAAGAAATAAAAAGAATTATCAGAACAACTATATGGTAAAAAACTGAGAAAATAAAAGTGGAGGGTCACTTTAAAAAATATAAAATATCCAAATCAAAAGCACACCAAATAGATACCCTAAATAATCCAGTCTCAGAAAAGAAAATAGAACTAGCTGGGCAATGAGGGTTAAGTGACTTGCCCAAGGTCACACAGCTAGTAAATGTCAAGTGTCTAGGGCCGGATTTGAACTCAGGTATTCCTGAATCAAGGGCCAGTGCTTTACCCACTGCGCCACCTAGCTGCCCCCTGCAAAGAATTAAAAAAAAAAAATTCCCAGTCTTATTGAAACATAAGAGAGTTCTATTAAACTTAAAAAGAAAGAATGCCAATTCTACACAAATTATTTTCAAAAAGTGAAGAAAATTCTACCAAATTCCTTTTTTGAGACAATTATGTTCCTCATATCTAAACTAGGGAAGGATAAACAAAGGAGAACTATAACTCAAAGTCATTAATGGAAAAAAAAATTTAAATAAAATCCCTTCCCAAAAGACTATAGCAATTTCATACAAGAAATAATTCATTATGACCAAGTTGATTTATGCCAAGGATACAGGGTATGGTTCAACATTAAGAAAACAATCAACATCATTAATCATAATGTTAGAATTGTCCTATTGCTAGGCTAGCTGGATCCTAGCTGACAGAACTGATTCCATGTTTGACTACTGTTGACTCACCTATGGATCAGGAAGTTCCCATGTAACCAATACTGGTTGAGCCAGTCAGGAAGAAATGAAACTTCATCTCGGGGGCAGCTAGGTGGCACAGTGGATAAAGCACTGGCCCTGGATTCAGGAGTACCTGAGTTCAAATCCAGCCTCAGGACACTTGACAACTTACTAGCTGTGTGACCCTGGGCAAGTCACTTAACCCCCATAGCCCCACAAAACAAACAAACAAAAAACTTCATCTCATCTAGGTATGCAATATTGGCAAACTTCCTTAATGACAATGTCCTTTAGAGGTGGTGCCATCCAAACCATCTGATTGCCCTAAGGTCTTCCACTCAGTCCCTGAGCATCTGCCAAGCAACAATAATCAGAATAGAAGGACAAAGATCCTGAAATCGGGGCTCTCTATCAGATAAGATCCCAGTGTACAATCTAGACATCATTCATTTATGTGTCTATATGACTGTAATATTAGAGAGCAACCCTACTTATATATCTGGCAGTAATGCACTGCCTGACTTGTGATCCTTTGAGCATTTACATTCCTTTTTGGTACCATACCTGTGACCTCCTCATACGTATTAAAGTAAAAGCATCCAAAAACTACATGATTATCGCAATAGATATAGAAAATTAACAAAAGTAGAAGCACACAGAAACATTTTTAAAGTATAAAAAGTACCAAACGAAAATTAAAATTAAATACCTATATGCAATAGGAATATGCTAGTTTTCCTAATAAATATATATGTAAAGCAAGGATGCTTATACTCCTACTGGTATCTGACACAGTTTTAGAAATGTTACCAAATAACCAACAAGAAAAAGAAAGCAATCAAAGGCATATTGATAGGTAAGAAAGAGAAGAGAAAGGAACAAGTATTTATTAAGTACCTACTATGTGTCAGGCACTGCCTGTTTTTCAAATATTACCTGCATTTCCTCTCCACATCAACCCTGGGAGGTAATGTGCTATTATTATCCCCTTCTTATAGGTGAGGAAATTGAGGCAGAGAGAAATTAAATGACTTGCCTAGGGTCATACAACTAGTAAGTATCTGAAGCCACATTTGAACTCATGTTCTTCTTGACTCTGAGCCTAGTGCTATCTAGCCACTGTGCTACCTACATGCTTATGGGAGGTTTAAAAAAAGAGAGAGATAAAATGATCCCTATTTGCTGACAGGGAATCATGGATCCAGCAACATCAGCCTTCTTGATGCTTTTCTCACAGGGGAGTCCATCTCCTGACTTTGTACCTTTTTCCACTGGTTCTCTTCCACGACAAGAGCAATTTCTCCTCCTCACTTTCAAGGCTCCTTCACGAGTCAACTCAAATCCCACATTCTATAGGAAGTCTATCCCATTCTCCTCAAGGAGCCCACATTCTTTTTTTTATCATCAAAACTTAGCATTAAGTAAGCACTTAATAAATACTTGTTTACTATTGCTAACTACCATAATTACGGTTGGGATAAAAAAAAAGTTGTTAGTTTGGCCATGTCTTTAAAGACAATAAAAACATTATTTCATGAGACATGTGTCTGATATCAACAGTGTTCATAAACACAAACAAAAAGAACACCAATGAAGATAATTAACATTTAAAAACACTTAACTCTGTTGTCATGAATGAGACTGAGAAATCTATGGAAAATTCAGTAATATATAGACATTGATCCTTGGTGACATGAACATGATGAAAGTGGGCCACAAAAAGTGGACAATGAAAAATAGGAAAATGTGAATTCAGGATTTAAACAAAGGAAGAGGCCAGAGGCTTGTAAGACTTCGCAGATATCTCAATTTTGCTGTCTTAATGATGAGAGCTGAAAGGTGCTAGACATAGCTACCTCCTTCAAATAACATCACACACATAAAAGTGAAATGTCAATATCTTAACAGGCAAGAAATAACTAGTTACCAATGTGGGAGTTGGTTCTGAATCAGCGGTGGGCCAACATCAAATTAGAAGGATGAAGCTGAAGATAGCACCAGGTGATACAACTTTCTTCCCCCTGACCTTTTCAAATAAGCTACTTAAGGTTAATAAAATAGTAAATTAATAAAGAAAAACAGTGATAGGAACTATTAGCAATATCCATATTTGTTAAAATAATGTAAAGTTGGGGCAGCTAGGTGGTGCAATGGATAAGAGCACTGGCCCTGGAGTCAGGAGGACCTGAGTTCAAATCAGGCCTCAGACACTTGACACTTACTAGCTGTGTGACCCTGGGCAGTCACTTAAACCCCCCATTGCCCCGAAAAAAAACAAAACAAAAAAAAGAACAAGAAGAACAAGAACAAGAACAAGAGGAATGGAGCCTGATTGCCACCCCTTCCCCTTGGCCCTACCCTCCAAATCAATAATTTGGGGAAATCACAAATAGATCCCCATAAGAAAAAAATAAAATAACCCTATTTTTTGCAAGTATGAATATTTTCCAAAGTTAATATATCCTTCTGAAGTAAGTTATCAACTTTATTAGGACTTATGATAGCCATTACAATGGACTAACAGTCATTAACACATGAAATATTGTTCAAATGTCTTAGACTTCAGACACAACATTCTCTTTCTCTAAAAAAATGTCTCAATAGCCTATTCTAAATCAAGAACAGAAATGCTCCTAACTCTACAAATTCCATACACTATCCTCACAGCATTTAAATAAGTATAGCCTGGGGTTTAAGGATTAGTCTAATTTTAATGACTTAAATTGGTAACGTTTTGCTATAGAATTTGTCAAATAATGTGAACTAAAAACTAGTTTACCACTGCTATTTTTTAATATAAAGAATATGCAGGAGAAATTAGAATTCACTCCCAAAAAAACCCAGAAATATTTCAGTAAACAAGTGTAACAGAAGCACCCTTTGAAACCATTTCAAATCCTCCCATCTGCAATTCCCAATTCCTTAATTATTTTTATCCAAACCATCATTTCTTAAAATTGATACGTATTTGAAATGGCAATTACAAATAAATTAGAGAACAAAGAACATACCTGATCTTCACTAGTTAAGCCAATGAGCATAACAAGATAAAAATGCACTAGGAAATCAGAGTTTGGCAAAAACATCTTGGCGTCTGGTCCATCATAAGCACAGATTAGCCTGTATGCTTGCAGTTTCCCTTCTTTATATTCATCTGGCAATGTAGTGGCCTGAAAAGAACAAGCAATTTTAGTACTGCCCAATTCAAATTGTTTGGTACTTCCATATTGCCACAAAATTCTAGACATTCTATCATATGCTAATCTCTTATACTTATCTTAGTATAGTATACTATATACTTTCAGGGAAGACAGGAAAGGAGGATACATCAGGATATAGTTATTGTAAAAAACAAAAGTTATCAGTTACTTTTTAAAAAATTTAAGGCAAGGGGGCAGCTAGGTGGTGGCGCAGTGGATAAAGCACCGGCCCTGGATTCAGGAGGACCTGAGTTCAAATCCAGCCTCAGACACTTGACACTTACTAGCTGTGTGACCCTGGGCAAGTCACTTAACCCCCATTGCCCAGCAAAAAAAAAAGGAAAATGTAAGGCAAATACCTCAACTCACCTTAAACCAGCCATGATGCAAACATTCGGAGTGGTGGGATCAAGACAGGAGGAGATGGAAGAAGTCTGGTTATCCAACTTATCGCTAGATTATCCCGTATCTAAACAGAAGGAAGAGTAATTAGAGGGAATATATAGCATCATAAAAATATATTACAAGATAGAAAAATGGGTGTTCAAAATTCTTACCTAATTTATAAGGACAAAGAAAAAATACATTCTAGAAATATTTTTCCTCCTATATCCCAGAATATTAACTCTGAGAAATTACATCTTCGTCTTAATGTAAGTGGACTGGCATTGATATAATGAGATGAAAACCATTTTCAACTCAATTTAAATTCATTATTTTTTGACATACTAGAATGAATGCTTATTTGGTAAGGTAATAGTCTATTATAAAAGTCACAGAAATATTTATGCATTTTAGTATGTTCCTACCTAAATTCTATCAGGCCATTGCTTAAGAAAACAAAATAAAAACATTATAGAGAAAAAATCCTCATGTTTGTAAGACTGATATTTAATTTTTATTTAGGTTTCATGATAAGCATAAAATATAGTCAGGGCAACTAGGTGGTGCAGTGGATAGAGCACCAGCCCTGGAGTCAGGAGGACTGGGTTCTAATCCGGCTTCAGACACTTGATACTTACTAGCTGCGTGACCCTGGGCAAGTCACTTAACCCCAATTGCCTCACCAAAAAATAAAATAAATATACTCGAACTTCTAAGTTATATTGTGAATATAGCAAACTGCAACATTTTTTAATAAAGTAAATTATACTATGTTAGAGAAAAGGTAAAATGAAAAAGAATACCTTTGCTAGTTTATACCAGAGTTCATAAAGATAGCCAAAAACTTTGGCATGAAATTTTGGGTGACTGGATGTTATTAACATCTCCAAGGATTCCCAAGATTCTCCTCCACAGCACAGCAGCAGAATCTGGATGCCAACCTACGAGATTTCCACCAGCAATTATACTGCAATCATCAGCAAGGCACTCACTACTATCTGCAAAATTAAAAAAACCCAACAACACAAGTTTAATCTTCCATTATTATTATTCTGCTCCAGGAATAACTACAGACACTGAACGTCACAGACACTGAATAAAAGCTATTAGCTCCTCTTAAATATATGGAATACCTGTAGAGAATGTAGAAATTGACTAGAAAGCAAAATAAATGAGAAGAGGTTAAAGTGTCAGTGATCATTCGACTTACATAAGGTTAAGATTAAGTTGTCAAATCTCAAAATTTGAGCGCTGGAAGGGACCTTGGCAGCTATCCAGTGCAAGGAATCTAGACAATAACATGCCTAACGAGGTCATCCAACCCTTCCATCTTCCAAGGATGAGGGAACCCACTGTTCCTTGAGGCACCTCTATGGGTGGGATAAGGACTGTTTCCCTGTTGGCCTAAATCTGCTTCTTTGACCTTTCGCCCATTGCTCTTGTTCTGCCCTCTGGCCACCAAATGGAATAAGAGGGAAAAGGAGGGAATAAAGTTTTTTATAGCACCTTCTATATGCCTGGCACTGTGTTAAGCACCTTTACAAATATAATTTCCTTTCTTCCCCACAACAACCTTGTGAGGTAGGTGCTATTATTATTCCCATTTTATAGTTGAGAAAAGCCAGTTTCCTGAAATAGTTGAGGGAAAGTCTAATTCCTGGTCACCCCACAACAATCCTTCAAATTCTTGAAGCAATTATCATGTCCATCCTGATATTTTCTTCTCCACACTAAAAAATCTCTAGTTCCTGCAAGTTATTTTCCATGTAACAAGATCTGAAGCCCTTCACTGTCTAACTTATCAGTATCCTTTATCTGTGGGTGCTCTGAATTGAACACAATGATCAACTTAATGCAGATCAGATGTCGGGATGTCTGATCCAGGCGAATATGCCATCTATGCCTTTATCTAAGACATTGAGAAAACATTAAATAGCATAGCGACAATCACAGATTCAGGGTACTCCCCTGAAGAACTACTTCACTGACACTGAACTAGTAACCATTATGCCTTAAATCTGGCCATTCAGCCAGTTCTGAATTTTATTAACTGTCAGGTCCATATTTCTCTATCTTCTTCATACGAATAGAATGAGATCACTCATCAAAAGCTTTTCTAAGATTTAAATAAACGATGCTCAAGACATCCCCTCCTCCACATCAAATGTTTAATATCCAGTCAGAAAAAAAAGTTTGTGATGTCCTGTTCTTGATA
The DNA here is from genome assembly GCF_019393635.1 of Dromiciops gliroides. Taxonomy (NCBI): domain Eukaryota; kingdom Metazoa; phylum Chordata; class Mammalia; order Microbiotheria; family Microbiotheriidae; genus Dromiciops; species Dromiciops gliroides. The sequence goes on along the minus strand of NC_057862.1, from coordinate 558,048,907 downwards.
AAGCCATGGTATCTGAAACAGGAGAATGAAAAGATTGAGTGAAGAGGATAAGTAGAGGAAGATAAAAGAAACAAGGAAAAGTCATTTGCTAAGACAAGATAAGAGGTCACTAAAGAAGGGAAAAGAACTTAGATATATTTATCAGTTTGGTGAAAGAGAGTGACAACTTTAGAACTGGTTCTCCAAAGGAACTAATGGTGAGGAAGACAAGGACTGAATTCCTTTCCACTCAGCTCCTCAACCTACTCCCCTCCATGTGCTACTCCTCCACCCCATCTCAACTACTCAAAATGATGGTCTTGATCTTGCCATCACCTACAAACATACCCTCCTCCACATTCAAGAATTCTGAAATCTCCCTTTCCAGCCATAATCTATTGCTTTTCAAACTCTCCACTTGCTTTCGTTTACATAACTCTACACTCAATCCCCAGATGTATCAATTCTCTTCCAGGCACATGACCACTCTCTCCTCTTTTCCCTACCTTGACTCCTTGATGAACCAATTCAAGTGGACACTGTACTCTTGGATCCCTAGCCCTCTAGTCACATCGGTGATTATGACCAGCCAAACTTCAGACTTGGCTCACTCCCACCATTCATCACTTTTGTGCCTACACATGTGCTGCTGAACAAAGATGGAGAAAATCACACAGTTATTCTGACTGGGTCCACTACAAATTTATGTCATACAACTTCAAATGGGCTCTCACTGATGCTAGGCAATCCTACTATACATCCCTTATCAACTCACTATCCTGTTGTCCACAGTGGCTCCTCCAAACTTTTTCATCCCTCTTTGAACCTTCCATGGTTCCCTCTCCCCGACTCTCAGTGGAGAATTTTGTCTCATATTTTACAGAAAGAAAAACTGAGGCTGTTAGCCGTGAACTCCTACTTCTCTCTTCCTCATCTCCTATCACTGAGATACCTTCTGACACTTTCTTCTCCTTCCTCCCTGTTTCACAAGATGAAGTAGCCTCACTTCTTAACAAGGCTTCATCCTCTACTTATACAAGTGATCCCATTCAATCCAGTCTCCTCCAATAGACTGCCCCATCTCTGTCATCCCCACTCTCTCACTAATTTTCAATTTATCCCTGCCTCATTGCTTATACCTTACAAACAAGCCTTTGTCTCCCCCATCCGTGAAAAAACCCTCACTTCCATCCTTCCATCCCCACTATCATCCTATTTTTTTTCTGCCCTTTCTAGGATAAACTTCTCAAAAGGCTGTCTGCAATAGATGCCTCTCTCTCCTTAACCTTTTACAATTTGGCTTCTGACCTTATTATTCCACTGAAAATTGCTCTCTCCAAAAATCACTATATGAGCTCCTAATGGCCAAGATCCCAATGGCCTTTTCTCTATCCTCATTCTCGTGGCCTCTGTGTGGCCCTTTGACCCACTAATCACTCTCTCCTCCTTTATACTCTCTTCTCTCAAGATTCAAGGACACCACACTCTCCTGGTTTTCCTTCTACTTATCTGATCGGTCCTTCTGTACCCCCTTTTCTGGCTCCTCCTCCAGATGATGACCTATAACTGTAGGTGTCCCCTTAGGTTTCTGTCCTGGGCTGCTCTTCTCTTCTCCCTCTATACTACTTCACTTGATGATCTCATCAGTTCCCATGGATTTAATTATCTTTATGCAAACAATCTCAGATCTATTTTTCCAGCCCAATCTGTCTCCTGGTGTCTAATCTCCTATCTCCAACTGCCTTTTGGACACCTCAATGTTCAGTAGATATTTAAACTCAATCTGTACAAAATAGAACTCATTATCTTTAAACCTTCTTCACCTCCCTATATCCCTTATTACCAAAGGGGGCAATGCCATCCTCCCAGTTCCTCAGGACTGCAACCCAGAGGTCATCCTGGATCCCTCATAATCTCTCCCTCTCATGTCCATGCTGTTCCCAACGCCTGACGATCTCACCTTGCAATCTCTCTCAAATACATTCCTCTTCTCTACTCTGACACTGCCACCATTTCTAATGTAGATCCTCAAAACTTCCTACCTGCATTATTGCAATACCCTGATGATGCTCTGCCTACCTCCAGTCCTCTCCCCACTCTAATCAATTCCCTATGCAATCACTAAAGTGATTTTCCTAAAATCCAGGGTCTGATCATGTCACTATACTACTCAATCAACCTCCAATGATTCTCTGGGCAAAAGACCTAAAAGTGGGATTGCTTGGGTCAAAGGGTATGCACAGCTTTATTCGCCTTTGGGCATAATTCCAAATTGCTCTCCAGAATGGTTGGATCAGCTCACAGCTCCACCAACAATGCATTAGTGTTCCAATTTTCCCACAGCCTCTCCAACATTTATTATCTTCCTTTTTTGTCATTTTAGCCAATCTGATAGGTGTCAGGTGGTACCTCAGAGTTGTTTTAATTGCATCTCTCTAATCATTAGAGATTTAGAGCATTTTTTCATATGGAAATAGATAGCTTTGGTTTTCTTCATCAGAAAAACTGCCTGTTCATATCCTTTTGGACCATTTCTCAATTGGGGAATGACTTGGATTTCTTATAAATTTGATTTAGTTCCCTATATATTTTAGAGATGAGGGCCTTATCAGAAGCACTGGCCTCAAAAATTGTTTTCCCGAGCTTTCTGCTCCCTCCAATTTTGGATGCATTGCTTCTGTTTTTAACAAAAAATTTTTTAATTTAATATATCAAAATCATCCATTTTGCATTTTATATAATATACTCTATCTCTTGTTTGGTCAAAAAACTGTTTTTCCTTTCCAAAGATCTGAGTAGATACACTAGTCCTTTTCTCTCCTAATTTACCTATGGTATCACCTCCTTTATGTCTAAATCATGTATCCATTTTGACCTTATTTTAGTATAAGGTGTAAGATGTTGGTCTATGCCTAATTTCTGCCATACTAATCTTCCAGTTTTCCCAGCAGTTTTTGTCAAATACTGAGTTTCCTATCCCAGAAGCTGGAGTCTTTGGGTTGATCAAACACTACATTACTAGTGTCATTTACTACTGCATTTCCTGAGCCTAGCCTATTCCATTGATCTACCACTCTATTTTTTAGCCAGTACCAGATAGTTTTGATGACTGCCGCTTTATAGTAAAGCTCCAGGTTTGGTACCGCTAACCCACCTTCCTGTGAATTTTTTTTCATTATTTCCCTGGATATTCTTGATTTTTTGTTTTTCCAGATGAATTTTGTTATTATTTTTTCTAGCTGTATAAAATAATTTTTAGGTAGTCTGATTGGTATGGCACTGAATAAGTAAATTAATTTAGGCAGTATTGTCATTTTTACTATATTAGCTCTGCCTATCCATGAGCAATTGATATCTTTCCAATTATTTAGATCTGATTTGATTTGTGTGAAGAGTGTTTGGTAGTTGTGTTCATAGAGTTCCTGGGTTTGTCTTGGCAAGTATCCAATGACTCTCTAACACCTCTAGGAGTAAATATAAAATGCCATGTTTGGCATTCAAAACCATTCATAAAGGAGGCACCTCCTACCTTTCCAGTCTTCTTACACCTCATTCCCCAACACATATTTTTTGAGGCCAGTAACACTGGCCTCCTGGTTGTTCCACAAACAAGACCCTCCTTTTCTCAGTTTCAAGCATTTTCTCTGCCTATCCCCCAAGGCTGGGGCTTTCTTCCTCATCTGATCCAGCTACTAACCTCACTAACCTCCTTTTATTCTGTTTTCCTTCCTATTGTTGTTCTTATTAATAATTGACATTTATACAACACTTTAAAGTCTTCCAAGAACATTACATACATTATCTCATTTGAGGCTCACAAGACTGTAAGAAAGCAGGTACTGTAGTTATTATTAACCCTTTTCAAAGATGAAAAAACAGGCTCAGAAAATTTCAGTGATTGCTCAATAATCATATAGCTAATAAGGGTAAACACAATAAGTGGCATCTGAACAGAGGTTTTCCAAGTCCATGATTTCAGACACCAAAGGAGGTAGTTGGTAAGAAGAAAGTTCCCATATGATACCAAAATATTTATAGCAGCGCTTTTTGTGTTAGCAAAGATTAGAAACAAAGCACATGCTCATAAATTGGGGAATGACTAAAGAAATTGCGTTATGTAAGTGTAATAGGCTATTATCATACTATAAGAAAAACAAATATGAATGAAAAGAAGCATGGAAAAACATCCATGAACTGATGTAAGGACAAGAACACAATATACATAAAGACTTTCAAAATGAAAATATAAAGAATAGCAACTTCAAAATAACCAAAAGTGAATGCTGCAAAATTTCAAAGAACAATCATAGCCCCAGAAAAGAGATATAAAAAGACTCACTCACTCTACTCCTTTGCAGAGTTGGGAGGCATATAGGTACCTAAGTATATGTACACAGGTACAAACATTGTGTGTGTGTGTGTGTGTGTGTGTGTGTGTGTGTATGTGTGTATATATATATATATATATATGTTTGTATATGTTTATGTATATGTGTGTATCTACATCTTTGGATGAATTATTTGGTTTTGCTTATTCTTTTCTCTTCTTTTTTCCTCCTTTAAAATAGTATTTGAGGGGGCAGCTAGGTGGCACAGTAGATAGAGCACTATCCCTGGAGTCAGGAGGACCTGAGTTCAAATCTGGCCTCAGACACTTAACACTTACTAGCTGTGTGACCCTAGGCAAGTCACTTAACCCCAATTGCCTCACCAAAAAAAAAAAAAAATTTAAATAGTATTTGTTTTATATGATGGCTTTTTGAGAGAAAAGAGGGGAAGGACACTAAGAAATTTTGGCACTGTAAGTAATAAAAGATATAAAAAAATTTATCTAAGAAAAAAGAAAAGTAGGAGGAGAACAAGCTGGATTGCTTTTGAAATACTACAAAGCTCTTTTACTGACCATAAAGGCCAATCTTTTTAATGTTAACATATTGCCAGTGTTATCATGTGGCAGCATAATACACTGCTTGCACCAAAGAACTAAAGATGAGTATTACAGAAGGCATTTGAACAAAATATAGTGGATGTGGGCAAGCTGCAACATATCAGTAAGGAGGAATTCTGAAAAAGAACAATGCTAAAGACATCATCAAGGAACCGTATGATAAGAAGAGAGACTATCATGTGACTTGAGAGATGAGAAGTGAAATCAATTGTGAAGTCAGTCAGTCAACGGCATTTACTATTTGTCAGGCACTGCATTAAGCCCTGAGGATACAAAGAAAAGCAAAAACAATTCCTTGCACTCCATGAGCTCATGGTCTAAAAGAGGAGGCAGATGTAAAAATATCTAGGTGTAATAACTAGGTATATATAACTAGGTATGTACAGAGAGTAGATGGAAACCAATATGACAGGGGAGGAGACAAGGAAAGTCTTCCTGCCCTGCAGAAGGTGGAATTTATGCTGGGATTTCAAAGAAACCAAGGAAACTAAAAGGTGGAAGCAGGGAAGGGCCAAGTTGATTTTAATATGATTAATTAACCACTTAAGTTGGGGTCAAAGGAGGAAAGTATAGATGAGACCTTCTATTTGATATCATATAAAAACCTGTTTCCTTGATGTATGTGTATTAAGTGAATGTGTTTTATGGCAAAATAATTATTACCTGTTAAATTTGCAGGCATCTGTGGGGCTCAGCTGTAACCAATGTCTAGCATCTGAATCCACAGCAACATCAGTTGGTGTATTCAGTTCTTGGTCTTCTTCAAATGGATGCCATGGATTCATTGTTATCTCTACCTCATTATTATAGCCAAGAGATGTGTCACTGCTAACACTTTCACCTAAAACAACCAGGGGAGTTAGAAGATATAACGAATAACTGGAAAGTTTATTTTCAAAACTACAATTAAAGTGATAAGCTAAATTAGTGAGCATTCAAGTAACTAGAACATACAAATAATATGCATAGTGGTGTACACAGAAAACACCTAGTCAGACATTGATAAGAACTGACAGAATGTAGCAAAACCTAGTTGTCTATATTCAAGACTCCCAAGTGTCTGAAACCTTCAGAAAAAAATTTCAGAAATCTCTTTGAAAGACTTTAATGATGCTAATATAGTCATCAAGAGTCATAAATTAAATTAGAATATATAAGCTACAGGCCATTCAGAAAAATACAGTCAAATGTTAGTTTTTTAAATAATCAATTCATATATTATTTTCTAATAATGTCTTATGTGTTTTGCCTTTGTGGGAAGTTGGTTTAACTAAACTCAACCAAAGGCAATTGCATATTTATATTACTTTTAGATGTGATTACTTTAATAAAGAATCCTTTATAATGATGGCCAAATTTTGTGAACATAATCATGAGCAATATTAAAAGATAAAACTTTGATATTTTTAAAAAAGAGAGAGAAAACATTTTTTAAAGCCAAGGTTAGGGAAACACAAAAATAAATTCAATAAATAAAACAAATAAATATTTTTATTCTATACTGTAGCTATTAATGGAAATTTACAGAAAGGGGAGAAAATGGGAAACAAAGAAAAGACAGACATACAATAAGATATGGACATAGAAAAATTCAAGGAGTAGCAATTTCCATTTCATGATCTTTTAGGAATGCTGCTCGAGTATTTTAAAAGTCATACTGAGATACTTTGCTCAACTGGAAGCATAATTATAAGCATTTATCCTTCCTTGTTACTTGCTCACTGAGCCTGATCTACTCTTGGTTGAAGGTTTTTCATCCCTATTCTGACCAGCACAGTAGTATTTCATTAGACTGAAATAATAGTGCAATAAGGTGTTCCACAAGTAAATTTTCCAAATGACTGCATTCTTACACACTTGACAACTTGTTATTGTTGTTTGTCCTTTGTTCTAGAAGAGGACCATGACACCGGGGTGATGTCATGACTTGCACTGAATTGGATTTAAGTAAGGGATGGCTATGTAAGGTCACCAACCTCATTTTCTCATCCAGAGCCATCTGGGTCCAGTGGCAAGATACATATCAGGATGACTGGAAATGGCCCTGGATGTTAAGGCAACTGGGGTTAAGTGATTTGCCATGGGGCACGTGGGTAGTAAGTGTCTGAGGCCAGATTTGAACTCAGATCCTCTAGACTCTAGGGCCAATGCTCTATCTACTGCACCACCTAGCTGCCCACTTGACAATTTGACAAGTAAATTATTTGGAATGAGTAATTTAATGGAAATAGTTTCCAAAACATATTTTCCTGGCTTATAAAACAGTATACTAAGCAAAATTTAGTCTTTAACTGATGGACCCAAGGTCTATCACTAGGAATTAAAGATTATTTTACTGTGTTGTAAAACAGGGTATCTTCAAGAGGCTAGCTTCAGTAATCTTATCAGATTGTTATACTTTGAGTTTTACTATCTCTCTTTCATTATTGTCTCATTGATTGCTGTTAGTTGTCAGTTCTGTTTCTCTCTAGGCAGTCCACCACATTAATGCAATGACTTCAACAAAGGAAGAATTAAAATTTGTTATAGAAAATCAGATAGTCAAAATAATTAAAATAAGTTATTAATTCACATGCTAGCCTATCTATGAGGATCTGAAAATGGATCTATGCAATGTCCTAGGGATCTCTATCTGGTAAGCTTTGGGACAGGTATTTTTCTTACTGTTCATAGGCTATTCTCGATGGTTAGAGTTGAGAGATGTCCATACGAAGGACAAGGAGGCTATTACTATCGGTTTTCTAATTGTTCCTAATTTCAAAAAGCCACCTTTTTTCAGATCTCTAATTGAATTTTGTTTCTTAAATATGTATTTAAATTAATGAGATTTATGAAAGTTTCTGCCTATGTAAAGTTCAAGGAACTTGTGTGGGAAATGAAGGAACTCAATGCTGTGGAAAGGATTTCATTTTTCCCTTCATTTGGCTATAGTCATCAGATGATACAATTTGTCCCACTAAATTCTTGCCTATAGAAATATGTTACCATGAAAATCCATAGTTAGCTAGAAAATTTGGTTAACCAAAATACCCCATTAAAATAAAATAGTGAGGTGTTGCTGTAATGGGAAATAGGAAAAAACTGTTTGTATGTATGTAGGTAGGTATGTATGTAGGTATGTATGTATAGTTTTTGAAGATGATCAAAATAACAATTCAAGTTCCTGGAACTTACTCTTTGTCTTTCTCTACATTTTCTTCTGTCTGCTGCAAATCATCTTTTTAAATCTATTTCAGCTGGGCTGCTGCTTCTTCGCACTAAAACCTTCAAAGAGAAATCATGCTACATTTGTTTATTTTATGGTATTTTTCATTTTAAAGAAACCACAGAATTTTCTAGCATACATTTCTAATAGCCAAACAAAAAAGCAAAAAAAGAATGCCATTATATTCTGCATCTAAGTTAAATGTTTACACATTTCTATGAAGAAATTATCAATGGCTCAAAATGCATAATTTCAATCTATGGACTCTACTATGTCAACAGATATTTGATTAAACTGACCTATTAATAAAGAATAAAATATTATGCATAATTAATTTTAAAGTTCTATTACTTCTATAATACGCAAAAATATGTAGTTTCTTACCATTGTTTGCCTCTTCCCACTAGTTAGCCAGGATATTTCTGGCTTCCAGATTTAGAGTTCACAGGTACCTTTAACAATTAGCTAATCAAATATCTTCATTTTACAAATTAGAAAACTGAAGCTAAGAAAGGTTTGTGCTTCATCCTCAAATGTTTATCTAATTTGTAGCAGAACCAAGACTGGAAATCAGTTCATATGAAAAGTGAAAAAATAAAGGAAAATAATGGTAGAAACCAGGAACAAGGTCAAAGAAAAGGGTTTTTCTTCTCCCAACACAGAAAGCTTAATAATTAAAAGTTTAATGCATTATAGAGCTAACTGTTTGGAATCGCATATGAATTCCTATTTTAGAGAAGAATCTGATCCATTTGAACTGATTCAATTACCAAAAAGGAAATAAGGGGAGGTTTATAACATATCCCAGGCATTAAAACTGGAAAAAAAAATAACATCTTTAAAAGTCACATTATTAAAAAAAGTGTTACCCATTGCCAAAATTAGGAGAATAAAAGCAATTAAAAATAATCATTTAATCACTCAAGTTAAGTGATGATGATTTATGCCTGTAAACAATGAGAAATGATGACTCAACTATTTATATAACTTTGTTAGGGTAGTAATAGTTAGTTTTTAGACAATTTTTAAAAAAATTCTGAACTAGTTTAATTTTCAAATTTCTAATATACCTTTAGAATTAAATTTTTTTTCCTTAAAAAATTTAAGTAAAAATGATCTCAAAATTATTTGGGATGATTGCTTAGCAAAATGTATGAGTTGGGGAGAGAGAACCACTGACATTTATATCACTGCTATTTTTCATTTTAGTTTATAATGTTTAATTATAATTTCCAAAGGAATACCAATCTGATAAAGTAATTAAAGTATCTTACTGCTGGTCCTTCATTTTCTTTCTTTAAATGTCCTTTATTTTCCTGAATTTGTCTGGGGTCTGATGAACTTAAATTCTGTGAGTTCTCTATTTTTTTACCTGTAGAATGAAAAATTAATTGGATTATGTATTTCTGATTAATTATAGTTTTTAAAATAAACAACTGCTGAATTCTAATTAGAGAACATATGAGGCTCAAAAACAAAGCTTTATGTTACAACAGAATATGGGGGCGTGGGAGCAACCACATGGAAACACACAATGGTCATGTCTTTCCAGTGGCTATTCTACATAATTTCATTCATTTCTCCTGTTAGTGAGAGAATGCTTGTAGTACAGTTACAATATTTTAGAGTTACAAAGGGACCTTAGGAATCATCAAGTCAAGCCCTTCATTTTATGTATCAGAAAACAGGCCCAAGGAAGTTTAGTGATTTCTGCAAAGTCAAACAAATCTGATGGTAGAGCTGGTACTAGACCTCACATCTCCTGGCCTAGGTGAGGCTTCTTTTTATCACATTGTGGGGAGGGAGAGAGAATAAGAGGGAGAGACAGAGACAGACACAGAGGTAGAGACAGAAGGAGAGGGAGAGACAGACAGAGAGGGAAAGGGAGAGGGAGAGGGAGAGGGAGAGGGAGAGGGAGAGGGAGAGGGAGAGGGAGAGGGAGAGGGAGAGGGAGAGGGAGAGGGAGAGGGAGAGGGAGAGGGAGAGGGAGAGGGAGAGGGAGAGGGAGAGGGAGAGGAGAGGGAGAGGGAGAGGGAGAGGGAGAGGGAGAGACAGAGGGAGAGGGAGAGGGAGAGGGAGAGGGAGAGGGAGAGGGAGAGGGAGAGGGGAGAGGGAGAGGGAGAGGGAGAGGGAGAGGGAGAGGGAGAGGGAGAGGGAGAGGGAGAGGGAGAGACAGAAGGAGAGGGAGAGACAGAGGGAGAGGGAGAGACAGAGGGAGAGAGAGAGAGAGAGAAGGAGAGGGAGCGACAGAGGGAGAGGGAAAGGGAGAGGGAGAGGGAGAGGGAGAGGGAGAGGGAGAGGGAGAGGGAGAGGGAGAGGGAGAGGAAAAGGAGAGTAGGAGGAGGAGGAAGGGAAGGAGGAAGAGAAAGAATTTACGGGAAAAGTTTTCTCTATTTAATAAATGATGTTTAATAAAATAAGAGTGAGGACTCAAAGCTAAATTATTTGAGAGGCTGTAATTTTAATACTTAATGAAGAAATACTAGAATATACTCTGTAACTTCCTTAGAACTAGAAATGAGATAAAGAAAATAAACTAGTAACAGATATATATATATAAACTTATCACTCCACAATCTCTAAATGCTGTTATACTTAAAAACGAATTGATTTCAAAAATGAATGCAAAAATGTAAAAATACTGTTAAAATATATTAAGACCTAGATTCAAGTCCAGCCTCTGACACATCCTGGTTGAGTGACCATGGCCAAGTCACATAACCTCTCAAGTCCTCTAAAATACTCCCTAAGATAACACGTTACTGACCTACTTAGGCAGAGAGAATTTTCTTAACTGAGAGCTCCCCATAATCAATAAAATCACAGATTCAGTCACTATCACTCTCTCAGCAAGGCAACCTTTTTTTTTTCAACTGTGAGGATTCACAACTTATAACAACAATAAAAACACATAATTTACCTTGATAAGACTCAGAATGTAACTGGTCAGTTATATCAGAAGTACTACTGCTACGAGGTATCTGTTGTTCCTGGCCAACCAACAACAGGCAGCCAGATTCACCTCCCATTACATTTTCTGATTGTTGACATTCTTCAACTTCTGAAAATCATTAACAGAAAAAATGCAATAATTTAAAATTAAATGACAAAACTTGAAATAATATTTTATTCTATTCTGAATGACTATAATTAAAATTTAATAGTTTCAAAATAGACATGATGAATCTTAAAATAATAAAGTATTTAGATCCCCTAAGATTAATGTTTAATACTATGAAAATATTTTAACTCAATTTTCTCAATGATTTCATCAAAGAAAAAAACTAATTCAGCAAAATAAATAGTACAGATGGTAATCATTAAAATCATTGAGAAGAAAGGAAATAAGCAGGGAGGGGAGAAAATGTGCAAATACTAAGGCCTGAGTTATTATTTGATTATTAGATTTGATGAAAGAAATAGGGTCATAAATTTACCAAGATTAAAGAAAAACCTTTTTATATGAGAATTAAACTTCAATTGTATCTTTTCCTTTATTTGAAAAATAAAAACAATTTCCAAAGTAAGTGCTAAAGTATAAGTAAGATGAGTTTTTCATGGACATGAGTTAACTATGCATTACTTAATGTCTTCATTATTATGTCTCAATATTAAAACTTGTGTGGTTTTTTATTATGTACTTGGTAGTGTTTCTGTTCTCCAATGTTCCAAGAGACCAATGACCACATCAATGATATTCCCTTCAAGATGCATACTGTATTTGACAAAAGCTCATCCTGAGTCACAGAGAGAAGATTTTGGATCATATTTTAAAATAACTTTTTCTGAATAAATGCTTAAAGTCATCTCATTGATTCCCCTTAACAAATGTTAACCTATTTAAAGTTTTTTTAAAAGCTTAAATTATACAAATTAAGATTTTAAAAACTGTTTACCTTACATTTTATGATCCTATGACCCTTAAGAGTATAAAATAAGCAACCAGTTATTGCTAAATACATTGCAATAGTGGGTACCAATCAACTGGGAAATGACAGAAAAAACTAGATTACATAATAAGAAATTATGACTATGAGAAATTTATGGGAAGATCTGAATGAACTGATGTAGAATGAAACAAGCAGAAAAAAGATCATTATATACAATAACAATGCTATAAAATTAAAATGTCACTAAAACCAGAACAAACTCTAAGTTACTGTAAAACTCATAATGATTCTAGAGAATCTATCTCCTTCCTTGTAACTGAGAGGCAGAGGACTAGTGTATACACTTGTCAAATACAATCACTCTACTGGTGTTTTTGCTTAAATTTTCTTCACTGTTGTAAGTTCAGTTGAGGAGAGAGGGGACTTTATAATAATGTGTGATGTAATAACAAAAGACATCAAAATATTTTTAAAATACATTACATTAAAAAGAAGGGTAAACAGGAAGAGTCTAGCTTCTGACCTCAGCATTGGACTTAAACTTTTCTCACCAAGGTTACTCAATGATTTCTTAAATAACTAAATCTGAAATCAATCAGCCAACTAGCATTTACTAAGCATTATCCAAAAGAATGTCTCATTTCTCAATCTAACTCAAAAGCATCTCTTTCCACTCATATAACTATTACCCAAATTCAGTACCTCATCACTTGTCTGTCCTATTTTAGTAGTCCCCAATCATTTCCCTACTTCTAGTCTCTCCCTTCTCCAATCCATTCCCTACCAAAATCATCTTCCAAAAGCAAAAAGTCTGATCATATCACTCCTTTGCTCAAGAATTCCTATTCTCCCTAGCATAAAATGCTAAGTCCTCACCTGGACACATAGCCCTTCACAGTCAGTCTAGCTCCATTCTTACACTTTTGGGCTTACTTTACAATAATGGTAATGATAATGAATGTCAATAGATTAGCATCTTCAAGTCCTTAATAAATATACATTGAGTGAAAAAATTAAAAAATAAAATAAAATAACACCTTGATTAACCCCAAACTAATTAGGAGATAGAAACTAGACCTGTGATTTCACTGATAGAGCAAACCCCCTCCACCAAGGCAAGTCAGAACCTTCTCTTCAACTTACAGTCTTAGAGAGTGACCTAGAGTAGACAGAAAATAAAAGACTTGCCTGTGGTCATACAACCAGTATGTGTAAAAGGTAGAATTTAAACCCAGGTTCTCAAGCTTTAAGGCTAGTTCTCTATCTACTATGCCATGGTGCCTCTCCTGGATACAAAAAAAAGAAATAGACGAGTTTAAGAAACTAGTCAGTTAAAATTTTTAATTTAGCCTTTGTTCCACTCTGCTTTTAGTAACAAAAGGCATTAACATCAAATATTTGGGGATTCCTTTAACAGAAAGCCATTACATCACTAGACTTCACTACAGCTGCCTTATGATATGGTAATGAAACTGGTTTCTCTAAGGCCAGGCCAGTGGAATTTAAGCTCAAGCAGTTGCTATAACAAGAAATGTAATAGACTTATCTGTCTGTTGTCCAAGAAACAGTTCAGCTCAGTTTCCTAGAGTCTCAACGCTGTGTTGGCCAGAGGGAGATAAAATATACGGGCACAATAACTCAAACACCATCTAATAAATTGTAAAAGTTTTGCCATCCTTGTTAATAGAGAACTCACAGAGATGAAATCCTTGAAGTACTGAAGTACATACATATATGTGATCTCTCTCTCTCTCTCTCTCTCTCTCCCTCCCTCCCTCCCTCCCCCTCTCCCTCTCCCTCTCCCTCTCCCAACTTCTATATTTTGTCTTGGGGTCACAAGAAATTTCACCCAATCTCATTTTGGTTTCATAGAGGATTCTCTACTAATTAAGGAAAATTAATACACTTTAGAATTTCCACAGTGGGTATTCAACAATATTTTTCTGTTTAGCCATGGTTATAGGTTAACTCTTCACTTAATCATGATTTTATGAACTCCTGAAGAAAAATGGGGAAATACAGTCCATGTGTCGGGATTTGATTTAGCAGGACATTTTTCTCAATTATGTATCTGATTATCAGAAATAAAGATGAATATCTGATAATTAAGTGCACTGTGCTATTTCTTGGTAGTGCAGTCAATAGAGTGCTAGGCCTGGAGTCAGGGAAGACCTGAGTTCAAATCCAGCCTTCAAAATGTACTGGTTGTGACCTTGGGCAAGTCACTTAACATCTATGTGCCTCAGTATCTTCAACTGTAAAATGGGAAGAATAATAAAACTTACCTAACAAAGGTTACTGTGAAGATCAAATTAATTTATAAGGTATTTAACACAATGCCTGGCACATAATAGGCACTTAATAAATGCTTGTCCCTTCCCCCCTCCATTCTCTAATGATCGAACTGATCACTTAACGTAATCAACAAATTCAGTGATATACAGAACATCCTAAAAGAGTAAACATTCCCACACTTTTTCATTTCTTGAAAATATTCCATTATGGACTATAAAAACCATCAAAGTAGTATTGGTCCTGATAATCTCATATTTAAAAGAGAGAACCAGAATGAAGGACAGAAACAAAAAGCATAATTTAATATGCAGAGAATGAGGGCATGGGTAAGCAGCAGGAATAAGGGCCACAGAAAATCATTTCCTAGTTGTCTTTCTCTTTCTATGTCCCTTCTTATTTCAATTTTGTAATACAGTGATGCCAAAGATTATCAGGTCTCCCATGGAGGAATGGAAATCAAGCAAAGCAGACATTCACTAAATCCTAGGTACAAACTTCACCATCATACACCCCTACCTTTATATTCCTCAGTATTACCAAACAGAATCCAGGATGTATCCAGATGATTTGTTTTGACTGTTTTCCCTTCCAGTTAAAGATGATGTCAGAAATAATGTACTTTGCTCTGCAAAGGGGGTAGGGAAAGATGGGCATACTAATACATTTTTGGTAGAATTATGAAATGATGCAACCATTTTGGAAAGCAATTTGGAATTATGTAAATAAAGTGACTACAATGTCTTTGAACCAAAGACTCCATTACTAGGTCTATGCCCCAAGGAAAATATGGATAAGAAAAAGGTTTTCATCTACTCCAAAACATTTACAGATGCACTTTTTTTTGTACTAGCCAAGAATTAGAAACAAAATAGATGCCCATCGATTGGGAAATGGCCAAAAAAATTGTGGCATACAAATGTAATGGAATACAACTGTGCTATAAGAAATGGTGTATGAATAATACAGAGAAGTATACAAAGAGCTATATGAGCTGATATAAAGTGAAGAAAAGGCAAGAAAACAACATACATAGGAACTACAAGAATTTAAATGGAAAGAACAATGATGCACCAAAAATTAAAAGTAAATGTAACAAATTATAAAGATCAAATGGCATTCAAATGAAAAGATATAAGAAGGCACACCCAATAAACCCAGTACTTCAAGAAGCCCACAGGTTTTACAAATTGTACATGTTTTTGGATTTTCTCATTTTATCAATCAGTTGTGCTTATCTTTTTCCTTCCTAAAAAAAAAAATTCTTTGTTCTCTAGTAGAGGAGTTGGGGATGGAATATATGGAATACCATACTGATCTAAGAAATAGGAACATCAATGAAATGTAGTTTTAAAATTCAAATTCAACACCAGTAGAGGGAGTACAAGAGCTAGCTTGCTTATTTCATTGCTACATAAATAGAAATCTCTTTTTATTTTGCCATGGATAACAGAACAGTGAGTTTCATTTCCTTAAAGGAAAAACTGATGGTCTCTAGATTATAATAAGAAGTAAATAAAAGTCTGGAACAAAAACCATAGGGCAACATCTCTCTAAAGGAAAAGAAACCAACCAAATACTATGAAACTAAACAAAACAAGGCCATCACTTTGAAATAACAGGACACCTACTGGCCCTATCACATTACCAACATTGACCTCCTTCTATACACACTAGTTAAGCTTTTCAAATACTCTAGTTTGATATTGCTTTTAAGGCTTTGCTTTAGTGAAAGTGTCAGGAGAATCTTCTTCAAATGGAGTACAAGTGTGCAATCATAAATAGCCACTTAAGTAGTGGGATTTTACAGCTCTTATGATGGGGAAATAGAAGTGGAAGATAGCAGAGGAAGATGATACTTTTATGTCACCCCTGTATAACTGCAACTAACTGGCATGAAACCAATATGATACTAAGGGAAGGAGATACCTTTCAAAACAATTTATTTTTAAAATGATTTTAAGTCAATAGCCCTCCAATTTCTAGATGTAAATACTTGTATAAATGTATATCAAATCATTTGTACTTATTCATGAAATTACTTTCTCAAGCCATTGTATGTTTCTTAATAATTTTTTCTTGACAGTTCTTGGGCTCCCTCTACTGGCTTTAAACTTGTTAAAGATAAAAACTTAGGTATCATCCTATACTTCTCTTTCCTTGCTCATCTAAATCTGACAGAAAGCAAATCTCTGCTCCAAAAGTCAAGTATTTTTCTAATTATTTTACACTCAAATCCAGGCTCCCTCATTCTAGGTACAGTTCCTTCAACTGCACAATTTAGGAAAGAAAAAAAAAATTAGGGCACAAAACTGGAAAAAGTGTAGTAAAAATGGAAGACACAAACATTAAGGGTCTCTATGAATAGCATCATTACAACAATATCACAAAATGCTTCCCAAATATTCTTATTTGATCCACACAGCAATGCTCTAAAGCAGGTGCTATTATTATCCCCATCTTGTAGAAAAAACTGAGGCTGAGAAGGTGAGTGACTTGCCAATAGTCACAGCACTAATAAATCCAGGTTTTCCTAATGCCTTGTATATCCATCTATATAATATGCTATATTCTTCTAAAGAGAATACCCCCATGTATTCTTTTACAGTAGCTAACATATGAGACTATTATTTCAGATTCATAAAGTCACTCATTATTTCAAATTTGAAAGCCCTACTAAATATATTTGGAGAGGAACTAAAGATCAACACCCTTAAATATTTTTAAACATTTAATAACATCTTTGAACCACAACTTTCCAATACTGAATTTAGGATGGCAAGAGCAAGATGGTCTTCTAATCCTCATTTGCTCCTTTTTTTTCCACTAAAGGATAATTCAATATAATTAAATTAGAATTTATAAATACTCAAATCTAGTGCAGATGTTGATTCCTATAAGGCAGATTCTCTATCAAACGTGAGACTTGCACATCTAAAAAAAAATCAAACTACACAAAAAACATGATTAAAAATAATAGGTTTTTAAATTAAACACATCACTAAACTTATTTAATGCCTCCTTATGCCTAAGAATTCTATAGGAAGATAATGATTATTACTTTTTCAATTCCAAATTCAGGATCCTTGTTTATCTTTAATAAAATGCTGGCAATACTGAGATATCAAGCAAAATTAATAATGTTGTCTCCTATTCCTTTAAGGATAGTATATGTCATTATCTATGGCTAACAAAAAAAAATAGGCCTAGACTTTTAATCCTATATTTTCCCATACAAAGCCAAAGAACCTAAGAACTTTATAAATGTAACTAGTGCTGCCATTCATAGGAATTGTAATTGATCATTTTCTAGCAAATTCAGAATCTGATTTAGAAGCATGAAAATGGTATGAAATAAATTTAAATATATACTTATGGTTTAAGTCTTTTAGGGCAAGAAAGTAGATTAGATATCATTTAATTAATACTATTATAATATTCATAAATGAATTTAGTAACTATATTAACTATAATTTCTCAAAACTATTCAATGGGTTCAATGAATTTAAGAGGAATTAGAAGTAACGAGAAATTCTCCTACTACCATTATAAAGGGAAAAAAACTACAAGAAAACAAAATAAACCAAAAAGGATACTCTAAAACTTCATCTTCACTACTTTTTTAAACTTTTTAGTTCTCTCCACCCCTCAAATTATCACATACATTAATGATTATTTTTATCTCCCAAATAGAATGAAAGCTCTGGATTTTATATCCCTATTGCCCTTCAAAGTGCTAGTTTCTGGAGTGAAGTAAGTTTTGTGGCAGCCTCAGACAATTAACACTACTGGGGCAGCGAGGTGGCGCAGTGGATAGAGCTCCGGCCCTGGAGTCAGGAGGACCTGAGTTCAAATCCGACCCCAGACACTTAACACTTACTAGCTGTGTGACCCTGGGCAAGTCACTTAACCCCAATTGCCTCACCAAAAAATAAAAATAAAAAAATTTTTTAAATTAAAAAAAAAGATAGTTAACACTACCAAGTACATCTACAAAGAGGACAACTGCAAAAATAAAATAAAATACAATGCACAAGAGGCCAAAGTAGTTATAAATATGGTGCAGTAGTAGTTCAAAAGGTAAAGAAGTTTTATTAAGCTTTTTATTTTTTAAAATATAGGGGCAGCTAGGTGGCGCAGTGGATAAAGTACCAGCCCTGGATTCAGGAGGACCTGAGTTCAAATCTGGATTCAGACACTTGACACTTACTAGCTGTGTGACCCTGGGCAAGTCACTTAACCCCAACTGCCTCACAAAAAAACCAAAAAACCAAAATATACATATAGAGGATAGGCTAAGAGCCATAAGTCATTCTGAGTTCATCTTGTTCAAATCACTTATTTTATAGATAAGAAAACTAAAACCCAGAGAGTTCAGTAGTAAGTAGCTAAACTGAGATACAAACCAAGGTTTTTGACCCCAAATTCAATACTCTTTTTGTTGCACCACATTACTGAATAGTTGCACATAAGATGAAGTGGAGAGACAAATAAGAAATGAATCTATTTATCCAATAGCACAAAAGTGGAAGATATGATTTGTAAGTTTCAGGTCCAATCCAAGTCACTTAATCTCAAAAAAGTATGTTTTATTTTCATTAAAAGTGAAGAAGACATCACTTTCAAACAAAACTCACAAAGAATGACATATTGCTATTAATAGAATTATCATGCTAAAATTAAAAAATAATAAAATATCTTTAAAAATCAACCCACAGTTAAAAACTTTTCCCACTGACTTGAGGAAGGCCTCTTAGAGAGTGTTGTTTTACTTTAAAAACAGAAAAGCTTAAAGTGAAAACAAAGGAGGAAAACGGACCTAAAGAGCCAAAGGGGATCCTGGCTGGTAGCAGAAGGTGAGACAGTGGAAGAATGTCACAAAAGACCAATGAAACTTGGATAAAAGAAACAAATATGAAGCGCTTCCCAAACAGAAGAGAGCCCAATCCTTTGAAGAAACCGCTGCTTATCCTCAAAGGATGATGCTACTGCCTCACTAATGAAGTCAGAGGAGAGATCACTTAGTAAGGGGTCAGAGGAAAAGGAGGCAAGTAAAGGTTACTCTTATTTCATGCTGAGCAGAAGATCATCAAGCCAGCCAGTCAGTTAGTGGCACCTCAATGGCACTATAAGGGCATTTACTAAGTGTGAGTAAGATACAACACATTATGCGGAAGCAGCATAAAGGATGTTCCCAGGAATATCTATGACCAGTAAAGGAGACAGAACAGACACACAGCCAAAGATCACCGTTAGAAAGCTTCAGTGCTGCAGTGGCAAGAGACTGACAGGAAGGTCTCCAGCACACTGTAGGAAGGATCTAAGGAAGGGCATAAACAAGTCACAAAGGACAAGAAGGTATATAAAGTTGTCATTTGAACTGAAAGTCACAGGTAGAAGAAAAGGCAGTTGTTAGACTATTATTTTGCTTCTGTGTCCTCTGCTAAGGAGAATGATCTTTACACCAGAAAGACCAGAACAAAAATAGCTAATGGGAAAATGACAACTAAATAAGGAAATAATGAGAGAAATAATAACTGAGATTAAGTCATGAAGATCCAATGATATGCATCCTTGAATGCTGAAAAAACTACAAAATGTGATTGCTGAGCCACTGCCAGTAATCAATAAAAGACTATGAAGACCAGCAAAGGTACTATCACACTGGAGAAAGCTAATGACATCTTAATTTTCAAAAAGTATAAGAAAATGAAATCTACAAACTATATACTATTGAGTGTGACTTTGATTCCTACCAATATTATATATGGTTAGTGAATATCTAGACAAGTGACAGGTGATGAAATACTAACCTTTCTTTCCTTGTAGTACACTGAAAAGATAAGAGCAATATATGGAAGCAATTTAACTAAATGGTAGCAAAACACTTAACAAGGTCTTTCTCATCATCCTTGTAAAGAAGATGGAAAGATAAATTTTAGACAATAGTACAATGAGCTACAATGAGACATATTCAAAAGTGATTGAATGCCCAACCCAAACAATTGTTAATAGTTTGATATCAACTGAGAAAAACATGTCCATTGGGCTAAGATAGAGATCTGAGTTTGGATATGTGACTTTTTTAATTACAAAAAAAAACCATTTTAGGAATAACAGGTAAAAGCATAGATTTCTATCTTCTGAATCTGCACATTAATGAAAGTTAGGAGAGAAACTACTTTATTGGACAACAGAATCAAATTTCAAATAGATCTTAGCAGGCTGAAGTATTGGTCTAAATCTACTAAGATGAAATTTAATAAGAATAAAAGTAAAGCCTTGCATTTAGGCTCAAAAATATAAATTTCTCAAATACAAGATGGAAGAAGTATAGCTAGATAGTATTTTACCTGAGAAAGATCTGGAGATTTTTGGTAGACTGCAAGTTTATTGAAAATCAGTGTGAAAGTATTATGATATGGTAGCCAAAAAAAAAAAAGTTAATACACTCTTAAGCTGTGTTAAGAGAGACAGTATTACAGAATCAAGAGGGGTTTGGGGTACTGTACAGTACACTGTATTCTATATAGTACACTGTATTCTGTCTGTCCTTCTCAAAACATTTTTGGCTTGGTCTCAGATCTGGATACCAGCATTTTGAGAAGTAGAGAGCACTGAAAGGAAAGTTTAAGTTCTTCTCATATAAGGACAGGTTTAAAGAACTGAAGATGTTTAGCTCAAAGATAAACTGGGAGGACATGATAGCTATCTAAAAACTATACTTAGCTCCAGAAGACAGAACATATAACTGGTGAAAGATATAAAGAAGGACATTTAAGCTTGATATTATTTAAAAACAAACAAACAAACTTTCCTAATAATTAGAGTTGTTCCAAAATGAAAAGTGCTGCTTATGGAAGAAATTAATTTGTTCCCCTCACTTGAACTCCATTAAGCACAGACTGGATGACCATTCACTATGAATGTTGGTGAAGATATACTTTTTCAGCAGAGGTTGAACTAATGGACTCTGAGGTTTCTTCCAATTCTAAAATTATGTGATCCTAGAAATAGTATGAAATTAGGTATATATGGAATATATACTCTGAGGGTATTCCTAAGGAAACAATGTTTCCAAAATAATGATTACAGTACAATTCAAATATCTACCATGCAAATTAACTATATTTTAAATAATTTGAGTAAAATTTTAAAGCTCTATGGAATTAAAATCATATTGTTTTCTGCATATTTGAACTAATAGGGCCAGAACATTTTAATTGAACTTTTTTGTTCTTAAAATAATGATAGAATTTCCGAATGCATAAAACACAATTAATAGGCAACAAATAATATAACTGACTAGTTATATTAGCTGGGTTTAAATTTTATTATTTTCCAGGACAACTGCATCTGAGTTAAAAATCCCCCCTAGAGGATTTACTCATAAATCATTTTATCTTTGGCAAGCTAGTTTAGTGTAATTTTTAAAAGTAGACAGTAATAACAGAAGTATACCTAAAAATGGAAACAAGCTGGTTTATGTGGGTCTCCTAAGTATATTACTTGACAACCTGTGCTAGAGATCACAGGCAAAATTGTTAAAATTAATACCTAGTAAATAAAAACATTCAAAACACTGAAGCACTGAAACATAAATATGTGGAAGTATTACTCCCTTCTTTCAAATGGGGTTCAGGAACATTTTCTTGGTGTTACATTAAAAAATATACCCATTAATATTAATCAAATTACTGAACTGAAATGATTAAAATAAGAGAAGAATCATTTCTGGTATGACATATATAATATATACATACATAAACATATATACATGCATATATTTGTGTGTCTAAGCCTCATGGTTGAATATGATTTTACATGCATAAAACTCAGAAAGGGGGGGGTTAGTCTTGCAAATTAGTAATTAAATTAATGGGTTTTTAAAATAAATTTTAAACATTTGCAATAATGCATGATAGATGACAAATGGATGGATGGATGGATGGATGGATGGATGGATGGATGGATGGATGGATGGATGGATGGATGGAGAGAGAGAGAGAGATAAATGACTTTTTGTGAAATAGGATTTAAAGTCAACTTTAAAAGAAGTCTTTTATGGATAAATATTACCCCATCACAAATACCTATTTTATTTTGTAATGCCAAATATAGCCATTCCAATTTTTTCACTCAAAATTTGTTCTCTGGAATAATAAAACTTCTCTCTTCTAGTAAAACTATATTACCTAAAACAAAATAAAGTTATAGACAAGATTCTGTTGTAGTTTCCAATTAAGAATTGTGGCTTTTTTTCCTTTTGACAGTGAATACTGTTCTTATGATTAAATATCAAAACTACAAAAATTACTAAAGTCCAAACTATCATTTTGTAAAGAACTAGGTAATATTCTTTTCTATTAAATCTCTAAGAATAATAACCATCTAACAACTGATAAAAATTGATTCTACAGAAAATTCTGCAAATACACTACAAAAATAGCATAGTATATTTATTTATGGGCACAATGTACTTAGACTACTCAAATATAAACAAGTGATAAAAAAACAAAACACTAGAAAGTGAAGATCATAAAACCACATCGCAAGTTGATATACGAGTGAGGTTTAAGTACAGTACCTGACAGCCTGTGAGAGCAAGAAGTGTAAGAGATACCAGGTAAGAGAGAGCTCACAGTATGAAGCAGAAGAGGTACACTTTTAGTGGCTGGCAAAGCCTCAGAAAGGTGGGCACAGTTGCTGATAGACTGGCTTCGCTTAGCTTCCAGGAAAGATAATAAAGTAACAATTATGTCAGAAGAATATTAATGTCATTTACAAAAACTTTTGGTGTTCTTTAAATATGTATTAAAATGGAATAATCAAGTGCAAAGATACTAAACATCTAATGTTTGTCTGTTTAAATTTCTAGATCCAGTCACAACAACCCTTTGAACCAAAGGAAGAATTGGCACAGATGCCAAAATAATTTATACTGAATGAAAGACCATCCAGGTTTTTTATTTGAGGCTTTTTAATTTTGTTGTTGCAGCAGCAGATTTACCTTTCTTTATAATTACATTTTGCATAAGCTGATATTAAAATGAATTCATATTACATAATAAGTACAGCTACATTAATGTTGGAGGGAGGCATCCTGAGTGGCAAAGGAAATCAAGACTGAGATTTAAAATGGGTTATAGATAATCCACAAAGTATGTAAATGAGATGACTATATGCATAAATATATTTTCACTTCATAGTTTAAACATTCCCAAACTATACTAATATGTAGCAACCAAAAATATTTTTTATTCTAATATATGTGAATGATAGCGAAATACTTTGTTTAACCGATCTTACACACTAATTTTTTACATACTGCATGGAAATCACATGATTTCCAGGTATCAAGGCTAGAAAATTCTCTATTATCTGAACTATACATATTGATATTTCTCAGGTGAGAGAAAATTCCTCATATGAAAAACCACCAACCATTTAGGTTTCATTTTCATTAAATATATGCAATTTAAATAATAACTTATTTAATTTATTTATACAACCATAATGTTTATTTGCATACTGCTAAAGGAAATATAAAATGCAGCATGGTGTTCTGAATAAAGAACTCACCTTGGAGTCAGGAACACCTGAATTCAAGTGCTGCAGCCTCTGACATATAGTGGCTTCTGTGACCTTACTCAGCACCATAGGCTACTCTCTGAGTATAAGTTACAGAGAAGGTGCCAACTTGTATTAAAAAGGAAGTTTCCTCATCTGAAATCCTCTTAGTGAAATCACAGGTCTAGCTTTCTATTCTTATTTCCATTCTAAAAGGAAATTATGAATAGGCAACAGTGACAAAGATACAGGTAAAGAATATATTAAACCTGGGCTTCTTAAATTCTTAAATTCTGAGCATTGTGGTAAAGTCTATGGACTTCTCAGGATATTTTTAAATACATCCTATCAAATACACAAAACTCAAAGAAAACCAACTATACTGTAATACAGTTATCAAAAAACCATTAAAAAACAAGTTCATCGATCCCAAGTTAAGAATCCCTATAGTAAATTTTACATTTCCTTTTACATTTCCCTCATCGCCAGTTCCTTTACCTTACTGGAATTGGTTTTTTTAATGTCCAATAAGCAATATTGAAGGAAAGTAAAAAAAATTCATACATATATATATACATATGTGTGTGTGTTTGTTTATTTACCCTACTCAAATGTTTGTTATGGCATAAAATATAACCCTGTCCATATTTTTTTTGTTTTGTTTTGTTTGTTGTTTTTTTGTTGCGGGGCTATGGGGGTTATGTGACTTGCCCAGGGTCACACAGCTAGTAAGTGTCAAGTGTCTGAGGCCGGATTTGAACTCAGGTACTCCTGAATCCAGGGCTGGTGCTTTATCCACTGCGCCACCTAGTTGCCCCCCATATATTTTGTTTTAATGTTAAATTATCTTCATATAAATTTAAAACTGATTTCCTTCCATTTTTCCTGTAAAAGAAACTTTTTAAATTAAAAAAAAATACAATGACCTTGTTTATATTTGTCCACTTTTCGTTCTTATAAATCTTTTTTTTTGTTTTGTTTTATTTTGGGCTTTTTGGGGCAGGGCAACGGGGGTTTGGACTTGCTCAGGGTCACACAGCTAGTAAGTGTCAAGTGTCTGAGGCCATATTTGAACTCAGGTCCTCCTGAATCCAAGGCTGGTGCTTTATCCACTGAGCCACCTAGCTGCCCCCCTTTCTTGTAAATCTTACTTCAATACTTAGAGTATGTGATTTCTTCAGTATAAGTATTCCCTTCACCACTGCAGTACGCAACTCCTCTATGGTTTAGGAGACTATATAAATTTCTGTTGCTGCAAAAACGCATCACCTAGTGGCCAAACCTCTCAATCATTCTCTTTCAACTCAGGCAGCCCTGTCCACAGATAAGAGATATAGTGAGTCCATTGAAATCTTAGTAGTTTGGTAGACCTGATAGAGTTTATAATACTGGCACAGCCTCTAAGAGACTAGTCACCTCTGAGAAATGATAAACAACAAGAATTAAGTTCTCAGAAGAAGATTTAATAACCAAATATGATAATTACATTGCAAAGGATGCACAGGTCAATGTTTTAAGCATTATATGTGAAACTATTGAAATGTTTGTGAATAGCAATTAGACCATTCATAAATTAATTTGGCAACTAAAAGGTACCAGTACTTGGTAAAATTAAGTTAGACAATCAGACCTTACTTCTTATTTCAAATAGGTATACTTTCAGTATATGGTATCTAAAATTTTACAAATCAACGATAAATGCACTAACAGTATAGGCTGAGGTGGAGGGCAGGGGGGAGGTTGTTGGGTGTTTATTTGGTTTTTTTAATCAGTTTGGTCCCGCAAATAATTCAGGACCTTCTAATGACTGATAATATGAACCTAAAACTGAACCACAAAAGTAGTTCAGGATATTCTGACAATTAATTGAAGTTCCTTTTTACTTCCAAATATCATTTTGCCTATTTAAAATTCTGCAATCAATCACTGCCTTAGATAAAATTCTGCAATCAATCGTTGCCTTAGATAAAATTTTATGATTCCTCAAAACTAGCCTGGGCAGTCCTCTCAACTGGTCCAGTGTTGGGTTTTTTTGTTTTGTTTTGTTTTTAGTCTTTGTGGGGCAATGAGGGTTAATTGACTTGCTTAGCGTCACACAGCTAGTAAGTGTCAAGAGTCTGAGGCTGGATTTGAACTCAGGTCTTCCTGAATCCAGGGCCAGTGCTTTATCCACTGTACCACCTAGCTGCCCTCTTGGTCAAGTGCTTTAGTTACTTCATTGTCTTTCTCTTTTTGCACATATGCAGCTCCTCTCCCTTTTTGACAGTTCTTCTACTAAACTATAAAATAGCATTCAAGTCAAAAAACAAGAAATTTAAGAGATTCTTTTAAAGAAAGAGAAAAATGGCACTTTCAAATGAGTTACTGTTAGTGCTAAATGTAGCATTAACTCCATTGCATGCTATCTTAAAGAAAAATGTTACCCTAAATTTAAAAATTTATCTTACCAAGGACAAAATGAATTTATATTTTTAATAAAAATGACTAATCCTTGTTGAGTAGATTAGATCTCTAAAAAGGCTTTTCCTCATTAATAGGAAGGTAGTAGTAAAATGTACTAAGAGTTAGTGTGATAATTAGTTTTGTTACAATTATTTTTCTTCTTTTCAGACTTATGAGGTAAACATATTAAATAAGAGGGTAAATTCAGTTATAAATCAATGGCTAATTTAATTATTAACCACTACAAATAATGGAATTTTAAAATGGCATACTTTGGAAATACTTTATTATTATTTTAATTTTAAAATTCTTCTTAAATTGCACCTTGATTCTCAGTAATCTTTAGTAGCATAACTGATTATAGAACATCCCATATTACTAAAAATACTATGCTACAGCATTATATATCATTTAAGTATTCATTTTTCTATCATTTAAGCTATATATCATTTAAGTATTCAGTTTTTTTAAATCTAATCTTTCTCATTGTTATATCACAGATAAGTAGTAACATATCTTTAATGGTGGCTAGGCCACCATTAAAGCCATTTTATACCTTGTACTAGAGACCATGGACAGTTGAGAATAGGAATAGTATAGGACAAGAAAAAGAAAGATATTTGTTTACCTTTACTTATAGCTTTTCTATGCCCTGTCTCTCCCAGTGAATGAGAAAACAAGTTTTCTGAAATGAAGCTAAGAAGTGAGGACAGTGAAGAGTCAAGGACAATCTGACAGCTCTTCTTAGACTACTGTGATGTTTCTTAAGGCAATTATCAGCCTTCTGAGAAGGTGGGAGTAGGAAAGAACAGAATACAAGTGGTGGCACAGAACAGGATGCCAACCTACAATACATTCAAGAGTTTAGTTAATTTTAACATGATTTTCTTTTTTGGAGCGGGGGGGGGGGGGGCTAACATTTTTTGGAATTATCTCTAAAATGGATTGATGTCAAAGCCAATGCTTTCTTAGGAATTGTAGAAGAAACTGAATATAATTAAATTATTCTTTGTTAACAGGAGAAGTTATAAAAACTGAGGGTCATAAATCTGATGTAAAAACCAAAATGTGTGGGCTGAATTTGAAATCAAAGACCTTACCCTGGAAGTTACTGGAATGTTTTTTTTTTGTTTATTTCCATTAATTTCCCAGTGTAAATTTGTTTCCTTGTGGATTCTTTTGTGTTAAAGGAAAATGCAATAAAATATCCCAGTAAATTAAGGATTGCTCATAGTAAAGGTTTTATTGTATAAACATAATTATATATAAATGTCCCTAAACATAAGAAAGTCTATATTGGTTATGGAGTTATACTTAGATGCTCAAGACTATGTGACACTAGATAGTTAATAAAACAATGTAATATTTGAGGAACTTTTACCAGTTGCTTTTTGACAGACTATATTCCTTGCTTTTTCAACTCCTGGAGCTCCAGATGTAGTAGCACTCCTAAATCTCATTGGTTCTGTAACATCAGGATGGCTTCTCCAACTCAAAGAAAATGATCTCCCGACAGTGGCTTTCTGTGAATCTGAAATACAACCTAAGGCAAAAAAAATGTTTTTTAATTTCCTTATTTATTGTACTATAGATATGGATCTGTATTTTAATTTTTTTTTAAAGAAAATTATCTATCAACTCTAAAGAAACTCTAAAGAAAATTATCTATCAACTCTAAAAAAAACTTTCCTTGATTTTCTTGATTTTCTTAGACAGGCTCAAAGCTTATTTGTTACCTAATAAAGCCATATAGTATTGAATTAAAATTAATATCTTTTAGATCAGGGCTTCCTAAACTTTTTCCACTCATGACACCTTTTTGCTCAAGAAATTTTTGTGAGACTTCATGTATTATAGATAGATAAAATAGGTATACAAATCAAACATTTACTGCCCAATTTTTTGCAACCCCTACATTCAGTTATGCGATCCCATACGGGGTCATGACCCACAGTTTAAGAAGCTAGGTTCTAGAGTGTATTTTGCAAATATGAAAGAGCTATAGCACTTTAACAAACTGTCTTGAATGCAAAAAACTTTAATAAAACAAGGATGATGCTAATAATAGTAATAGCATCAAGAAATAGCAATCCAGTCTCCAAATGCCTAAAACAGTACCTTACCCGTTGAACCTTCAAAGCAATCAACAAGAGGTCATCTCTATATTTTATAATATCATAAATAAAATGAAATTTTCATTAAATAGAATGTAGGAGGGATAACTGAAATACACATATACAAAAACTATTTTTAGCCAACTGCTTTACCATTTTACTCTAAAAGTAAACTTTTTAAATATTACTACCAAGTAGTTAAAGTAACCACCCTGGGTTCTCATTCCCCTTAAAGTCTCTATTATCATACTAGTTAAGAGATAATCATTATAATGTGAAAAGTCTACATGTAAACAGGAAGATGGAGTGGAGAAACCTTTATATCTCCCAAACTGGATTATCATGCTTTATAAAATATTTTAAAATTTAAAAGAATGAAACATAAATATCTCCAATACCAAAGATGGTTTTACATTATTTTCTTTTACAATAATATATTCAAAATATATTCCTAAGCAATCTTATATTTATTAAATTTTTATGACCTATTTTGGAAATACTGTTTCTGAAGAAATACTGTTTCTGAGAAAGGTTAAATTGATATACAACAGAAATTTTTAAAAAATCTGTTACATGAGAAAGTAAGACAGAAAAATTATAGCCCTTAAATGGATACTGCAGAGCTATGAGAACAAAGATATTAAATTACTTATGGTAAGTGCTGTCACTGAGTACCATTAACCTCTTTCTTCTCTGAATTATACAGCCCCTACCAATCTGAAAAGGATTAGAAACAAAATGGTAATACTAGCATTCACATGGCTTTCTTCCAAACTCCTCCCTTTAAATTCAGTTCTAGAAGCCTATGTGGAAACTCTCCTTATTTAACCCAGATCCAACCCAAATAAGAGTCCAGAGTAATTTGAATCACATAGTGATTCCGATTTGCTTTTTTAAAAAATATCTGCTGTTGATAATTTATCTAATATTATTAGATAGGCACTTATTGACATGATGTTCACATTAGAAACTATAATATTCAAGATCTAATGTTAGCATATAAGGATAAAAATTTACCTTTGCCTCTTTGCTTCTTTTCTTTTTGCTCACTCAATTTATCCAAAGGGAGGTTTGTCATTTCAACTCCATAAACTGTTCTGGCCAATACAGCTGTTAATGAATCCATGATATTGGCCCATTCATTTATTAGTTCTTCCCAGTCAGTAAGTGAAGACAGCACACTAAGAAAATCATCCCAAAGTTCTCGAGAAATATAAACGCACAGATTTGCCCTGATCCATGCCACAATAAGTGTCTGAAAAGAAATAAACATCCTGCATTTCAAAGAATTATAATTTTAATAACAAAATGTATTTTCAATCATGAATAAAATAGATTTTAATGTGAAAGGTAAGTTAACCACTAAAGGATTTTTCTTTCTTTTCATTAGTTAGAATAAGTTTAACAAAGATTTGAGCTATCATGAAAATAGTCATAGTTGTGAAGCAAAGATACTAAGGTAACCATATTTGTTGCCTTCTTGCTATTAGGGGAAGGACAGAAAGATAAGAGAAAGTAAAACTGTGTGTTCTGAAAGAAAGAAGCAATCTTGCTACTTTGTAAGACAAGAAAGGCTAACCAAAAAGCATTAAAATCACCAGTAACATAACTGCCCAATCAAATATTAACACAAATATCTTAATAAGCATTTTTGGGGTTTTGTCACTTAAGTTTTCCAAGCCTAAAATTACCCAGGTGTCTCCTCTGCCAAAAGAAAATCTTTGTATTTTTAGAATCCAACCCAAAAGCCTATTCTTTGGAAAAATGTCTTTGATTAGCCCAGAGCATTCAATATTATTCCAATACTTTCAATATGTATTAAATGAACATGCTTTATTTAATTCACTAAACACGATTTATATTTTATATCCCAATTGCAGAGAACTGTATCAAAGAAGGTATAGCACAGTGAAAAATGAATTAATTTGATGTGAAATTAGAGAATGTGGGTTTGAATCCTAGTCACAACACTGTTGTTTTGAATTTTTACTCCTATACATAGTTGTTTACATGTGTGGTTTTTCCCCCCTCTTTAGACTGTAAGCTCCTTGAAAACAGAAAATGTCTTTATCCTCTTTGTATCCCTAACACATAGAGGCAAAGTGTCTGGCACATAGTAGGTACTTAATAAATATTTATTGATTGACTTATCAGTGTGTGACCTGGCAATGTAACCTAACCCTGATGGAGCTCAGTTCCCTCACATATAAAATAAGAAGGTTGAATTAGATGACCTCTAAGGTCCCTTTCTGCTCCAAATCTCTGATCCCTTTTGTAAAATTTGTTTGCTTGTTATTGATAGATAAATTATATAGAAGAGGATAGGATGCTGGACTTGAGAGTCAGAATGATTTAGATTTAGATGATACTGGGCAAACAATTTAACCTCCTCTCTGTGCCTCAGTTCCAATATGGTCTTTCCAGCTCTAAGAGCTGGAATCCTATGACTTAAGGTTTATAAAACACAAGAACTTTAACTGGAGCTAATTGGAAAATAATGAAGAGTCCCACCCAGATATGCTAGATTTCCTACCCCAGTTATCTTATCTCATACATATTAAAAGAGAATATGCTAACTAAAAATTATTGCATAAAAGTATTATATAAAATATTTGAAAGACATTCAAAGTTTATAAATACAAACTCATAATTGCATCTTTTTTTTTGTGAGGTGGGGCAATTGGGGTTAAGTGACTTGCCCAAGGTCACACAGCTAGTAAGTGTTAAGTGTCTGAGGCCGGATTTGAACTCAAGTACTCCTGACTCCAGGGCTGATGCTCTATCCACTGCGCCACCTAGGTGCCCCATTCAATGTAAACATTTTAAAACAATGTAAAATTTTAAAACATCAAAAATATATTTACATTTAGAATTAAGATTAACTATAAACCTAAATACTGAAGTAATGAAAAATTAAAATAATTATATCTAAATTTATACTTATAACTAAAACAATTTTCAAAAGAAAAGAATGACCAAAGATATATGGCTAAGACCAAAAGGAAATTAACAAATTCAAATATTTACTAAACATCAACAATGTATAAAGGCATGATTTACAAGACAAATCTTCAGAGAGACAAGGATTAGAGAAGCAGTAGCAACATAAAGCATTAAACCATACTTAAAATTAATTTTAGTTGGCTTTAAAATTTCTTAAAAGTAACAGGTTTTTTTTTCTAAAACTTCTCCTTCAAGAATAAAATCATAATAGTTTCAGTGTAAAAAGATAAATGCAAACATTATGGTTTATCACACCTAAATATTTTCTAATCATTATAGATCCTGACAAATAACTTCTTTCTGTGCTATGAAAATCCTATAATTAATTTATATTGCTACACACAAAATATTTATATATATATATATAAAAAGAGAGAGAGAGAGAGAAATTGAATCTACACTACAATTCAAAAATAATTCAATAAAATCTTGAATAATGGGAGGAAAAGGACAACCAGATGTAAGAATTCTTTTTTTTTTTTTTTTCCGAAAAGCAATTGTGGTTAAGTGGCTTCCCCAGATTTGTCTGAGGCCAAATTTGAACTCAGGTCCTCCTGACTCCAAGACTGGTAACTCTATCCATTGCACCACCTAGCCACCCCAAAAATTCTTTAAATTTTTTTTTTTTTCAAAAAGTAGTTCAATTTATAGTGGAAGGATCAAATCGTCTTGGTACTAGTTCTGGCCATGATACTAAACAGCTTTACAACTTTAGGCAAGTCTCCACATCTGTGATGGACCTCACTTTCCTCATCTAAAAAAAGAGCTAGAAGATTTTCAAGTTCCTATCCAGTTATAAAACTCAACAACTTAATCAATTTAAAGAACTCACATCAGAAATGAGATTTTTTTATTTACTATCATTCATGAAATTAGCTATACAAGCTGAGTCAACCCAAATTGAAATAGGTGAGAAGAGACTAATTTTCTCTTAATAAAAGAAATACTAACCTACTACCAATGAATCTCAATTTAGGCATGCTCATAAATTGTGAAATGACAAACCCAGAAAGAGAAAAGAAAGTTAATCTAGTCCAATTTAAATATTTTAGGAATGAGGAAATTAAGGGCCA
This sequence comes from Dromiciops gliroides, assembly GCF_019393635.1. Lineage (NCBI taxonomy): Eukaryota > Metazoa > Chordata > Mammalia > Microbiotheria > Microbiotheriidae > Dromiciops > Dromiciops gliroides. The sequence goes on along the minus strand of NC_057862.1, from coordinate 558,016,391 downwards.
GAAAGGTTAGGTGACTTATCTTGCTCAAGTTTATACAACTTGCAAGTTCTGACTCTGTCCCATTGAACTATATTATGCTTTAGTCACAATAATTACCAAAACCCAGAAATTAAATAAAAATCACTGATATGAAACTCTTCTTTAACTCTATGTATTCAAGGAAAAGACTCCATGTTTACAATTAAGTTGATTTTTCTGATATATTCAGTATGGTAATAAACAGTAAATATACTTGTTAAATTATTTCTTTGGAGCAACAGACCCAAATAGGTCATCTTAGAGTGCCTCCAGAGGCCCACAGACATTAAATGACTTGCCCCTGTTCATACAGCTAATAAATACAGAGGTAATATATGACTGGAGTTCAATACTCTATCAAATAAGTATAGCATTGTCTCTAAACAATAAAGAACATGGATCTCCTCCTAGCCTTCTTGACTAAAGTAGGGATCTGTAGATGTGGAAACTTGCACGTAAGGTAGGACTTAACTAATGTTAATTAGTTTCTTTTCTTCCCCCCCCCCCCACCCAGGGCAATGAGGGTTAAGTGATTCACCCAGAGTCACACAGCTAGTAAATGTTAAATGTCTGAGGCCGGATTTGAACTCAGGTCCTCCTGAATCCAGGACTGGTGCTTTATCCACTGTGCCACCTAGCTGCCCCCTATGTTAATTAGTTTTGATGAACTACAATGTTTTTATTCTTCAATATAAGGGAGGACTCTCTTGGAGGGGAAATGGAAGGGATATATTGGGAAATAAAGGTGATGTAAGAATAAAAGATCAAATTCTAAAAGTATATGTCAATAAAGATATTTGCTAAATGATATGCAAAGTCTCTCTAATCTATAAAACAAAAGAATGAAAATGTCTTTATGGTAGAAGTTATTAAAAAAAATTTTGTATAATGCACTACCTTGGGAATCTAGTGAAACCTAAGATCCTCTTCTCAGAATGATGTTTTTAAATGTATAGAACAAAATACAAAGGATTACAAAGAAACTAATTATACTGAAATCCAATTGTCAAAATATATTTTTACAGGCCCCAGATTAAAAATTCTTGTTTTAGAGGAAAAAAAAGGTAAAATGTAGCATTTAGAGAATGCCCAAAGTCATAAGGAAAAAAAAAGTTGTAAAAGGATATTCACAAATTACTGAAAATATGCTAAGGGGAACTGGTCTGGATTACTGAAATGGATTGGGTAGAAATGGAAAATAAAAATAGCTTTAAACACTAAGCAAAGCAAGAGTGGAAGAGATTGGGAATGTGAGTGTATTTTTTTCACTTTATTATAATATGTCTGAGAAAACTAACTTTCAGCAGGATATGGTAGGAAGGGCATAGGACTCGGCTAGATTCAAGGACACCTCAGTTCAGGTTCCCACTCTAATGCTTAGCTACTGCATATCCTTAACCAACTCACTTAATTTCTCTAAACCCAAGTTCTTTTTCTGTAAAATAGAGATGATAACATTTGCATGACTTACCTCACCTTCAAGAGACTCCCATTGAGGAAGAGATATTCTATAATGGGACATGAGTACCTTACGATGGGTATATTCTGTAGGGATTGTATGATTGGAGACCACTTATCCTTCCTCCAGAAAAGGGGAATCAGCACTCCATGGGGACAACTGGCACTCAGAAAAGTGGAGAGGCAAGAACCCAGGAAAAGATTGTATGGCATAATGGAGAAAAATGATCATTGTAAGGGCAAAAGGGAGTAAGGACCTTCACAATTAGGAACAAAGGAAAATTACTACCAAGGGAAATAGTTCTATCCTTTTTATCATCTTGCAGTAACTGATATTTCTAAGAGTGAAATACAATAGAAAAAAGGAACAAGGGGTAAGATCTACAAAGCAATAATAAAGAAACCATTTAGAAGAAGTAACACAAAATATGTACCTTAGAAGCTTTAATTTCATGACAAATACAGATACTAAAGAAGGAATAAATAAGTATACGGGCCATGAATCAAAGAATAAAAGTCTAAAAATAGACAAAGAGGAGAAGAGAAATAATTAAGAGGAAAGGGAAAGAAATCCTTTTTTTTGAAGAGCAGAAAAGGGAAACAAAACTAACAAAAGAAGCTGAAGGGGAAAGAGGAAGGGAGATTTTACTTGAATCTAACCAGGAAGAAAAAAAAGAATTAGATAACTAGATGAAAAGAAGAAGGGAAAAGGAATTAATAAATTAAGCAAAAATTAAGAAGTAGGGAAAGGGGTGACAAGGTAGTGAGGGGTTGGCGTAAAGATAAAGGGAAAAGGGTTGCCTTAAAGTAGATTAAGCTAAAATAGCTGAAGAGACAAAGTACTTTCTTTACAGAAGGGGGAAAATACTAATTCAGAAAAAAATCTAATAGTAGGGATAAATGGAGCACTGTAAAAACCTAAATCTCATGACTTTAAATGTAAATGCATTAAACAATCCAATTTTTTAAAAGAGTGATAGACTAAGAAAACAAAATTCCATAAAATCTGTTGTTTATGAGAAACACACCTAAAAACAAAGACATACACAGAACAAAAATAAAGGGCTGGACCAAATTTACATCAAGTGATTCCAAAAAAGCAAGAACTGAAATTATGCTATCAGACAAACCAAAAACAAATATTTACAATATAAAAAAAGAGATAAAACAGGAAACTACATTAAACTTATATGCTCCAAATATCATAGTTCCTAAATAAATAAATCCCTTAGAACCATAAGGCATGGTCAAAACAATATAATAGGGACAGGAGCTTTTACCCTCTCTCAGTTTTAGACAAACCCAATGGAAAAATAAAAGAGGAAAATTGCTAGAGAAATTAGAGCTAAAAGTCTTACAGTGTCTTCTACATAAGACTACTAAGTAACACATATATTTCTTAGCACCACACGGAACATTTAGAAAAATTAACCATATATTAGGGCACAGAGATATTGTAAATAAATGCAAAAAGGCAGAAGTAGTAAATATATCCTTTTACAGACAATAATGTAATAAAAATAGTAATCAAAGAACAACAGACACAGACCCAAATGGAGATTGAACAATGAAATTTTAAATGAGTTGGTCAAAGAATAAATTATAAATACAATTAATAATTATGTGAAAGAAAATGATAATGATCAAACAACATATCAAAATTTATGGGATGCGGCTAAAGCAGCCCTCAGGTAGAGAAACTATATATCTATCATATCAAATGTTTTCCTTCATCTCCCCATTTATCCAAACCTATGTAACACCCCACCAGAAGTATCTCAGGTATTAAGAGATGATAGGAGAGATTCACTCCAAAATATACCATCTTTATACAAAGACTGGTGGCTAGAAAAATGGAAAAGCCTTAAAGATCCCCAACACAATAAAAGCATGGGAAATAGAAATGTCTTTAACTTCTAAACAAAAAATAGGGGTGAGGGTGTGTGGGTAGGGGAGGAAAGACTAAACTTGTGATTTCATTAGTGTGGGGAACACCTGATGGGGAAATTCCCTTTACCAATGTAGATCTTAGAGAATTACTTAGGATGTTGAGTGGTATGGGACCAGCCCATACCAAACTACAAAGTTTGTTTATGTCCAAGGTAAGACAAGACTTGAACCCAGGTCTTCCTTACTTCAAAGCTAGTTCTCCATCTCCCTCACCATTCTGCCTCTCCAAATGAAAATAAAAAAATTTTAATTACATAAAGTTAATTAAGTAAACCATAAATAACATAATTTTTATCACTTTAAAAAAATGTATTAATGGTCAGAACTAATGTATTATAAAACCTGGCTAGCTCTTCATATTTGTGGGGTTTTGTTCTTTTTGTTTGTTTTATTTGTTTCTTTTTAAAGACTTACCCTAAACAGTAACCCTGCCAAGCTCTGGGCAAACAAGTCCTTTATTTGGTTATCCTTTGGCTTCTGCATGACAGCTTCTGTTATCCTGAGTAGTATTTGCAACATCTGCTCCCTGGACCCCCAAAATAAAAGTTGCATGTAAATTCCATACATTATTCATCACAATGGTCAATCATTTTAATTACATTAAACTCATATTAGAAATATTGTTGTGAGTTGATCATTCAACAATGATATATTAAGTACTTATTATATGCAAGGTGCTAAGTATTGAGAATACAAAGAAAGGCAAACATATATATGTATGGATGTATATATGTATACATACGTGTGTGTGTGTGTGTGTGTGTATTCTCTGCCCTCAAGGAGCTCACATTCTAATAAGGGAGACAACATACAAACAACTAAATACATACAAGATTTATATATAGGAGATGGAAGGCAATCTCAGAGGGGAAGCACTAGTGGGGAAGGACTAAGAAGGAAAACCAGTCAAGTCCTCTTGTAGAAGGCAGGATTTGAGCCTAGTCTGGAAGGGAGTCAGGCAGAAGTGAGCAGGGAAAGCATTTCAGGAATGGAGGATAGTCAGTGAAAAGGGACAGAGTCAGAAGCTAGTGTCACGTCCAGGGAACAGAGACAAAGTAGAAAGATCAACCAGATAGCTATAGACATAGTCAAGGGGTGAGGTAACAAGAGGCTGTGGTGGCTGCATGAGTGTTAAAAGTAGGACGTAAACAAGAGTTGTTGTGAAGGGAGAACTGGTATAAGAGCATCAGGGTGGATATTTGAATGAGTGCATGGAGAATGTCAAGGATGACATAGACTAGAAATCACATTAGTCAAAGTATCTTATTTATCTTATCAAGAAAATAACAAATTTTACCAAAATATACAATCTCAGAATAAAAATAAACATTTAAATATACTCCTCCTAATTCTGTACTACTGTTACCATATACAATATGATTTTGGACACAGTGAGAACCACAGGAATCACAAACTATTCTAATGGTAAAATGGGAACACACTGGTTCTAATACACTTTTTTAAACACCTCAAAATATTTCATTTATATTAGTAATAGTGCATCTTTATATGGATGGAAAATGTCCATTGATTCTTTAGTATGTGGATATTAAGGTTACTATCAAATATTTTTATTTTTTATTTTTTAATTTTTTTTAGTGAGGCAATTGGGGTTAAGCGACTTGCCCAGGGTCACACAGCTAGTAAGTGTTAAGTGTCTGAGGCCGGATTTGAACTCATGTACTCCTGACTCCAGAGCCAGTGCTCTATCCACTGCGCCATCTAGCTGCTCCCATAGAAAACTTTTAAAAGCATAAATCACCATATAAGTACAAAGCAGCAGTCATATTTAACAATATTTTTCATCTGAGAATTTTTTCAAAGCAAGTTAAATCATTCTCTTTTTTTGCCATTTTCTTTCTTATTCTGATCATGGTGGAAATAGCCAACTGATTATGATTCTTTAAGGAAAATCCACTATTGAATTCCTTGGATTTTCTTTTCAATGCATTAAAGCTAAGAAGGAAAACCTTAGTAAACTTCAATTTTCAAAAACTCAATTTTCTTTAACCTTTCCTCAAAGATCTTATTTTGTAATCATGTTTGTAGCTCTCTTCCTCTCCAAGTCTCCTCTTAACTATAATTGAGTAATTACAAAATTAGAGACTCAGAATAATGGAATCTGAGTCAAAAGGATCTCAAATAGCATCTAATCCAAACCATATTGGAGCAAGATTCCTCTCTACAATACACCTGCAAACATGGTCATCGAGCCCAAGACAGCCCACTCCTTGGGGCATTCCCTCCAACTGTTAAGGATTTTTTTTTCCTTAGCTTAAATTTACCTCTTTACTACTTCTACCTCTTCTAGTTCTGCCTTCTGCTGCCAAGGAGAATAAATCTAATCCTCATCCACATGATGGCCCTTCAAATATCTGATGATTAGATTTCATTCTTACCATCTCTTCTCCAGGCTAAAAAAAAGGTCGCATTTGGCAGGAATTCAATGTTCTTCAACATCCTTCTCTGAATGATCTCTGGCTTATCCATGTTTTTGTTTCCTAATGCAGTGTTCATACCTCAACATAATATTTCACATCAGATGTGACCATGGTAGAGCAGAATAGCAGGACAACCACCTCCTGGTTTCTGGAAACTATGGTTCTCTTAAGAAAACCTAAGTTTGCAACGGCTTTCTTGGCTGTCATAATACAGTATTACTCATCACATTTTCAGGTTTTGGGCCACTAAACCCCAGATCCTATTTAGAAAAATTACTGCCACACCATGTGTTTCTATATAATACTTGAGATGCTGACTTTTTTAATGCAAATGTAATTACAATAATTTATTTAGATCTATTTAATTTCATCTTAGTAAATATGGCTCAACATTCTAGTCTGTCAGTATTTTGGAATACTGTTATCCAGTGTTAGCTATGTCTCACAGTATTGTGTCATCTGCTTATCAAATAAGTTTGCCATCTATATCTTTATTTAAGTCATTGGTAAAACCATTAAACAGCACAGGGACAAAGATGAATCCCTGTAGTTTACCACTAGAGGTGTCCTTCCAAACTGATATCAATTCATTAATGATTACTCTTTAGGTCCAGTCATTCAAACCAGTTCCAGAAACTCACTCAACAATATTATCTTATTTACTCTATCTCGCCATCTTTCTCACAAGAATAGCATAAGAAACTTTACCAAATGATTAGTCAAAATTCAAGTAATCTACAAGATTCTCCTGATGAATATAGTAACCTTATGATTACTGCTGTAAAAAGATGAGATTGGGGGGCAGCTAGGTGGTACAGTAGATAAAGCACTGGCCCTGGATTCAGGAGTACCTGAGTTCAAATCTGGCCTCAGACACTTGACACTTACTAGCTGTGTGACCTTGGGCAAGTCACTTAACCCCCACTGCCCCACAAAAAAAAAAAGGGGGGATTGGATGGGAGACATAGTCTAGTGGTGGAAAGACATTTAGTAACTGATTGTATATATGGGATGAGGGAGAAGGAGGAGTTAAGGTTAATGCAGAAGCTGGCAAATTGGGAGACTGAAAGAATGGTGGTACCTTTGACAAAAATAGGAAAATGTAAGATAGGTGAACTGAAAGGAAGATAATGAGTTATCTTCTGGATATGATGACTTTAAGATATCTTAGGCATTCATTATGAAATACCTAATAAGTAGTTGGTCTATCATCATAAGCCTAGGTCCCTCCAAAACCCCATCAGCAGGGTGCACATGATCACTCACTTCACCTAGATGAATTATCAACTTAAATCATTCTGATACAATGGCAGAGTACAAGCCTTTACCATTTGACCTGATGGTGTAGCTTAAGGACCACTTGGTCTTGCCATTTAGCCTGCTACTATGCTAGAACCACTAGGCCTTACCAAAAGCCCTGCAGCTCAACCCTACTGTCTTTCCAATTAGAATGTAAGTTTCTTGAGAGCAGAGACAGTAATTATAAACATTACTACTTTGGAGAAAGTGAAAAACAGAAAAGGTTATCTGGGTCACTATAATAACATTATTTTGATTTTAACAAAATGTTTTAAATTTTTCTGTCATTTTTTAAATCTAAAAATTTTTTTTCCAGAACATATCTAAAATACCTCGTTAAGTCTCCTTGCTAACATTAAAAAAATTATCAAAAATAGATAAGTATAAAAATCATACTAGTCCATAATATCTTAGGCAACTATTGAACTGTTTTCAGTTTACACATTATATTAAAGTATATAATAATAAAGTATTGGGTTAAATGCTCACAAAACCATTTAATGTGGTTTTAATGGAACATATATATTTATTAGAATTTATATTTGGTGGAAGTATATATATAATAATCTAGTCATTCTCAATTCAAAAACATTTCTAATAACATTATTCAAAAACTATGAACAACCAAGGTACTATCTATTGTGTTCGAATTCTTCATCATTTACAGAAATCCCTTATTCAATACTAATTAGGAACTCACTACAGATTTTTATAATGGGTAATAAAGTTGTATTTTAATATTTTATTTTAAAAATTTTTACCATTAAAAAATTACTATTAAAAATTAAAACATACCACATCAACTTTTTGAAAGTTAAACTTACCATGTCTTTTTGTTCATTGCAAGTTCCATTATCATGCGCCTAAAAATACTCAAAACAGCTTTACAGGCATCAACTTGCTCTTTTAAAAGCATGGGAACTTCAGCACATGGCTCCAATAAAAAGACATTGGCAGAATTTGTCAAAAATACCTGTAAAGTAATAGATTTATTTTTATTTTTATTTCAAAATTAAGCACCAGAAAAGATAATTTCCATATACATAACAGAATATGAGAAAGGATTATATATAAAATCTTGAACCTCCATCTCATACTTCTTGGGGTTTTTTTAAGTACAAGAATTTAATAACATGTTATTTTCAAAACTGCCATGCTTGTGTTATTACTTCTGAACTCCTGTGCATTTTTTAAAAATGTTTCAATTACTAACTTCTTTTTGGCATCACTATTTCTCCCTCTCTTTCCAACCTCCTTCAAATTAAAAGTTGAAAAAAAACACCCTTATTTCAAGTAAATAGTCAAGCAAAACAAATCCACATAATGACCACATGCAAAAGTATATTGCCGGGCAGCTAGGTGGTGTAGTGGATTGAGCACCGGCCCTGGAGTCAGGAGTACCTGAGTTCAAATCCGGCCTCAGACACTTAACACTTACTAGCTGTGTGACCCTGGGCAAGTCACTTAACCCCAACTGCCTCACTTAAAAAAAAAAAAGCAAACAAAAGTATATTGTCTTTTTTGGACTTGATTCCATCATCTCTATCAGGAAGCAGGTAATGCAAAAGCAACATTGTTAAGAACAACATTTGAAACAAAAAAGAAATTTAATTTCTTAAATAAAGGGAACTTCTTTTAAGGACAAACATCTATTTCAGTCTACCAATCCATGTTATTAGAATACTGATAGTTTTTACAGCAGCAGGAAAAATACAGAATTAAAATATATCCCTAAAAATGTAGTTTATTTAAACTTTAAAATCATATAGTTATTAACATCATAAATTAATTCCTCTAAAATAAAATGAAAATGTGACACACTAGCAATCCAAATAAAAAACATCATGGAATGGCTTTTAAAATATTTATCTGTGGGGGCAGCTAGGTGGCACAGTGGATAGATAAAGCACCGGCCCTGGAGTCAGGAGGACCTGAGTTCAAATCCGGCCTCAGACACTTAACACTTACTAGCTGTGTGACCCTGGGCAAGTCACTTAACCCCAATTGCCTCACTAAAAAAAAAAAAATTAAAATAAAATATTTATCTGTGGGGCAGCTAGGTGGTGCAGTGGATAAAGCACAGGCTCTGGATTCAGGAGAACCCGAGTTCAAATCCAGCCTCTCAGACACTTGACACTTTATCAAACATTAGAATAATAACTAATATACTGAGGACAGAAACCATGTCGCACTTTCTTTACCTACAGCCTAGTACGATATATTGTACACATAATAGATATTTAACGTTTGTTAAATAAGATGCTTCAATGCTGAGTTTTGACCACTTTTTCCAAATGAAAGCAGTTAACAAGTACCAAGCTCAACAGGTACAATGAACTACAAAATTTTGGATGCATGTGACTAAAAACAAATCAGGGGTAAAGATCCAAAAGACAGTTCACACTATTCAATTCTTCAGAGCTTGAAAAAAATAGGGAACTTGTTCACAATTCATCAACCTTAGATAATCTGTGGTATCTGGGGAAAAAAAAAGGAAAGGAATATATCTAAAAGCAATATCTATTCTCCCAACTGCTGACAAAGGCACGCTATTCTTTTAAAAATACTAAATATGACTAAGAAGGGGTATTTTTCCAGCAATTGCTTAGGTAATATTCATTCACTAGATTACTTTTTTCAGAAAATTATTAAGTAAAAATTGTCCAGACATGTAAAAGGTTTATATTCTAACTACACAGGCAATTTCCCATATAAAATGAACAAAGACTTTAATTAGTTTGTTGTATTATCTGGTTTTACTACTTGGGACCCAAAAGATTCAGTCCACTGATGAACATGGAGTCCAGAAAACCAGAGTTTAAATTCCATCTCAGATACTTCCTATCTGTGTGATCCTGGACAATTCATTTAACTTCTGTTTGCCTCCCTCTCCTCATTTGTAAAATGAGGATAATAATAAGATCCACCTCATAGAGTTATTCCAAGGATCAAATGAGATTTTATAAGTACAACACTTTGCAAACTTAAAAGAGCTATATTATTGCCAATAATAATAAACAGTACTTGTCCTTGAGGAGCTTACACTCTCCTGGGGGATATACCACCTAAACAAGTTAATAAGTATAAAATGTGATAAAAAGCAGAAAGGTAGTGAACGCTAGTAATTTAGGAGACCAGGAGAGATGTCATAAAGGAAATCACACCAAAGATGTATTTTGAAGTAAACAAGAGATTCTATGAAACTAAAGTAAGAAAGGAGTACATTCCATAATCAGAGAACCCTCTAACTGACTGGATGGAGAAGACCTGGGTGAAAACGGATGGAGAAAGAAAAAGAAGTAAGACTGCGCTCGGATTAGACCACAGATGACCTTAACAAATAGAGGAAGCAAATAAGGCATTTGGGATAAGATACAAGGTGTAGCATATGTACATAGCAAAAGTCTCCCATCAGCCGTTCTGTCTGCCCAAAGCACAACAGCTACTGATTTCCTAACTTGCTTTAAGTATCATGAATCAAAAGACAAAAAAACCAACCACCATGAGAACAATTCTATTCCATATCTGATTATTGCCAATAAAGAGAAACTGGTTGCTAAGGCTGAAACAATTGTGGAAACTCTGAAGGGAAATGACCACATCTTTGAATTTGTAACAGAGTAGCCAAAATAAACTGGCATGCTTTCTAGATGTAAGGATAACATTCCACAGGGTTAAGAAGTTTAAGGTGGTTGTCATGGAGTAAAATTATAAAGAAGTCATCCCAAGAGAGGGGAAGCTCTTGAGAATGAAATTTGGGGTGGGGTAGTAAAAAAAAGCTGTCTAGAGAGACAAATGCAGTAGCCTAGGAACTCAGATTAAAAAAAAAAACACATACAAAAGAAAGAATTAAGGCAGAAACAGCGGATGTATACAGAAGTATGGTATGAACCTAAAAAAACTGTATCAGGATAATAGCACAGCAAAGGAAAATGACAAATGTTGTAGGGGATATGGGGAAAATGAGACATTAATACACTCTTGGTAAAATTGCAAACTGATTCAAACATGAGCAATTTGGAACTAAGGCCAAAGGGCTATAAAACTATGCATACTCTTCAACCTAGCAATACCACCACTAGGTTGGTATCCTAAAAGAGATTTTTTTAAAAAGCTGAATTTGAAATTGGGATGATGCCCATCAATTGGGGAATAGATGAACAAATTGTGGGATAAGATTATGATGGAACACTATTGTTCTGTAAGAAATGATGAGCAGGATGCTATCAGCAAAACTTGGAGAGACTTAAATGAGCTGATGCAAAGTGAAATATACTGTATACAAAATAACAGCAATATTGTAAGATGATTTGCTGTGAATTACTTAGTTATTTTCGGCAATACAGATCCAAAACAACTCTGAAGGACTTATGAAAAATGTAATCCATCCACAGAGAAAAAACTGATGGTATCTGACTACAGACTGAAGCATAATTATTTTGTTAGTTCCTTTTTCTAAAGTTTTTTTTTGTCTGTTTTCTTTCACAACCTAATGTGGAAATTTTTTGCATGACTACACATTTATAACTTATATTGAATTGCTTAAGTTTTTAAGGGGCAGTGAGGAGGGAGGGAGGAAGAAAATTTGGAATACAAAGTTTTAAAAACTGATGTTAAAATTTTTTTATATGTAATTTGGGAAAAAAATTCTAAATACTTTTAAAAAGGCAAAAAAAAAATAGAATCAGGAGTTAAAGCTTAGGATACTCATAGATCCAGAAGATATAGACCCCAACCCTATTTCATAGATAAGTTAATATAGATAAGGGACAGAGAAATGTATGTGACTTGCCCAGCATGAAAACCACTTTAAAAATGGCTTAGGCTGGACAATAAGAAAGTTTTGCTACTGTTTTTAGCTAATCAGGAAAAACAGGATAATCAAACAAATGATAGGACTGTTATTTAGGACGATAACAGACGAAAAAAAAAGAAAGCAAAGATGCTATTCGATTATTATTTTCATTGTATTTCTTTCTACCAAGAATGATCTTTGGGATTCAAAGTGCAGAACAAAAATGTCTAAAAAGAAATATACAAGTAAGAGAAAAGGAAGAGAGCTACCCCCATTCAAGAGTTGAAGTCAAAAAGGCTAATATGTTACATTCTCTAGTTTTGAAAGAATAAGTGAAGCCTTGTGTTTACTATATACAAAGACCTCTGCTAAGTACTGAGAATACAAATAAATATGCTTGGGAAATGGCTAATAGCTTGATGTAATTGCAATGAGGAGTGTAATGGGCAGTGCTTAAAGGAAAGTAATATGAAGCAGAAGGTAGGCAAGAGTAAGACAGTAGGGTGCTTATTTTATCCTAGAATATGAAATTACTTGTTAATCTGAGAATATAATTTTATAATGAATCCAAGTACCTGCAGAATGGCAAGAAAAATGCTTTTTGAGCAGAAAAACATTACTTATAAATTCAAGCAATCATCAAAAATTCTACTTATCTTCAAGCTTTTTTCCTCTAGATTTTATGTATGCTGCCTCACTGGGATGTACAGAATTTAAATACTTTTAATATATTTACAAGAAAACTTTTGTTTGGTTGAGGTCACACTACCATTTAATTTCTAATTATCAGTTCTTTTTAAAAGATATTCTATTTAGATGATTTTGACATCTTCAAGAAAGCTATTATCTGGTACATAAATATGGCCTAAACAACTTTTAAGATAGAAATACTTTAACTTACAAAACCACTATCATAGGGCACTCAAAAGAATACTGAATTTGGAGTCAGAAGAATTGAGTTCTAACCCTAATTGTGACTTTGGGCAAGTCACTGCAGTCAGTCAGTAAACATTTATTAAGCATCTACTAAACTGCTAATTAAGCAATGAGACTACAAAGAAAGACAAAAGACATTCCCTGCCCTCAAAAAGCTTACAATCTAATGGGGGATACAATGTGTAAACAACTATGTACAAACAAGCAACATAAAGGATAAAATGCAGAAAATCAACAGAGTGAAAGTGCTTGAATTAAGGAGGATCAGGAAAGGCTTCCTCTAGTAGGTGAGATCTTAACTAGGACTTTAAGGAAGCCAGAAAAGCCAACAGGCAGAAATGTAAAGGGAAAGAAATCCAAGTATGAGGGACAGCCAGTGAAAATGCCTAGGTTCAAGATATGGGACAGACTATGCCAGGAACAGCAAGGAGGCCATTGTCACTGGGTCTCAGTGTCCTCATCCTTAAAGGGAGGGGGATGGACTATGCATTCCAACTCCAAATACTGTGATCTAAAGGTACTGGTAACAGTAACTACTGTTTGCATTCTGACATACAAATTAAGGCACAGACTAAATCAAGAGTTGGCAAACAACTGTCCACAGCTGAAATCTACCAGCTGCCTGCTTTTGTACAGCCTAGTGAGTTAAGGATTGTTTTTACATTTTTAAATGAAGTTACTTAAACACATGAACTTGGCTACTCGGGTACAGCTGGATGGCCGTTAGATTAAACGATTATCCTTGGTGGCTCCCATATGCACTGAATGTAAAGTAATAAATACTAACATTATAATATGTATATGTCATAGTTATAATGTATTATATATAATATACAATATCTATAATACATAATAATTACTCACATTTATATAGCTCTACAGAGCACTTTCCTCATAGTTACCCTGTGAGGTGGACAGAACTGATGTTATTATTCTTGTTTTAGAGATGAGGAAGCTGATTCTCAAAGAGCTTAGGTGACTTGCCTAAGGTCACAATGTAGTGAAGTACTGAAGTCAGGAAACGCTCCAAGAATACTTCTCAGACAAATAAGAGTTACATGATAAGTCCCATCACTACCAAATTTCCTCTGCAAACAAAATTATATTTTTGTAAGCTTCCCCCATAAGGGCAGCTAGCTGGCACAGTAGATACTGGGCCTGAAGTCAGGAAGACTCATCTTCATGAATTCAAATCTGGTCTCAGATACTTACTAGCTGTATGACACTGGGAAAATCACTTAACCCTGTTTGCCTCAGTTTCCACATCTGTAAAATGAGCCAGAAAAGGAAATGGCAAACCACTCCAGTATCTTTGCCAAGAAAACATCAAAAAAGGTCACAAAAAGTTGGATGTGACTGAAATGACTGAACAATAATAACTCATTCTGCAAAATTACACATTAGAAAAAAAGAAAAAAGCTCAGTAGTTGGTTAAAGGAAGAGTTAGAATGAGGATTTAATAGATTCTGGTTGTTGATCATTTCAAATTTTATGTACTGAAAAATATTAGCTGTTGATAACAATAATAAAAATGAAGTTATGCCACAATAATAAAATATTTAAGGTAAATAATGTTTCTTGGATATCCTTCACTTGATTTGTCTGGCCACATACCTGTAGTGTAGCTTGGACTCCAGCTTTAATATTCTTATTATCATCTTCTAATACACAGCCTCTGCTAACAGCACTAGTAAAGGAGTAAGTTCGTCCCCAGCTTGAAGATCGCTTGTGACCAGAATGTTCAGTTGTGGCCTTTTAAAAACAATAACTACTTAATGTAGAAGAAAGATATATAAATCCAAGTCTTTATCTCTAGCTGTAGTAAATATTATTCAAAGGTTTCAAAATGACAAATGTGGGGGCAGCTGGTGCCGCTGTGGATAAAGCACTGGCTCTGGATTCAAGAGGACCTGAGTTCAAATCTGGCCTCAGACACTTGACACTTACTAGCTGTGTGACCCTGGGCAAGTCACTTAACCCTCATTGCCCCACCCCCACCCCCCCAAAAAAGACAAATGTGTATTTATTCATTTTTATTCATGTGTATTTATCAGTCATGTGGCCAGTTGTTCAAAAATCAAGCCTGTTAGTAATAGAGATTGTTATTGGTACAGCTACATACATCTTTTATTCAGAAATACAATTATCCCTTCCACATCACGACTTTCCCTATCAATTTCAATATATCACAGGTCAGCATAAGTAATTAAATGGGAATTTGGGGGGAGTTTTGCAAAAGCCACAGATGACATATGAAGGCCAGCAGAGGACACTGAAAAAATTTAGAAATTCAGAAATGCATAAGATATATGTATAGTATTATATAATATCAACATATTTTATCTTTTAATACCCTAATAATTCAGACCTCCTCTGTGGTACAAAAGGAGGGCCAAAAATTTGTACAAGGATTTTCCAGTTCACGGGGGTGCTATGCCCCTATCACCCACAATGTGGAAGAGATAATTATGTCAAAGTATTTAATAAATTATTCACCATGAAAATATGTTCTTTTAGAATTTACCTCAGACTATTTTTTGAAACAATTTTGTTAGAAATCTAAATAAAACCTAGGAAATTCTGCTGTTTTTCAGTGCTATGCTGTACTGCATAAATGTACCCTCTACATGACTTCTGACTGGAACACTAAAAAAACCAAACACATGGGGCATATAATTTCTACTATCTTAACTTCATGATGACAATTCTTACATGTATTTTATTTGTTTTGTTTTTTGTGGGACAGTGAGGGTTAAGTAACTTGCCCAGGGCCACACAGCTAGTAAGTGTCATGTGTCTGAGGCCAAATTTGAACTCAGGTCCTCCTGAATTCAGCACTGAGCCACCTAGCTGCCCCCTTTTACATGTATTTTAGAAAGACTTTTAGGACCTGATACTAGAAATTATTATTTTGTCATTATCTTGCTAATCTTCTTCTCAGATGCTTAACAAGTAAACTGATCTGGACACTGTAATATAGACCATTCTAGCAAAACATTTTCTTTGAAGTCTAGAGGCTATGACCCCAAATTCCACTTATATAAACATAAAGATTAAAAATGTAATATTCACATGTAAAACATAAAGGTAAGAAATTATTTTATTAAACAACCAGCATTAAAGTTAATTAAAAAAACATGGTTTGCCATAACTTGTTAGTTAGAATCCTAATCCTGGAGCTCCTTCTGTGAAAGCTCAAGCATCTTTATGAAATAGCTCACAGTCTGACCATTCACAGGTCTCAAAAGCAATACAGTTTATAGGAGATAAGACACTTAATGATACTTGCCAATATATTTTCTACTAAAAATGTGTTTCTAGCTAATATAGCAAATAAAATAGCACCTGCTTATTATCTGTCTCTGTCACTGAAAATCCCAAATGTGCATCATCATCTTGGGTAATATCTTTTTTATCAGGTTCCTCCATGAACAAAGGTTTGTCCTGTAGTATCCACTTTCTATATACTTTGACCACTTTTCTTGTTACAGATATGTCACAGGATGGCAACAAAAATGCCTGAAATAAAAAAAAGAAAATTATACTTAAAACATATGTTCATAAATATTCACAAGTACCCGCAATGTACATTAGTAAACTGACCATAACAAAGACAATAGCAGCTTATTTGCCAATCTCTCTGTTGGAGGTTGAAGAAATAGAAGAATTCCATAAATACTATAAACTAGATTTTTCAATATAAGTCAACATACATCTTAATTCTTGGTAGCATAAATAAGAAAGTGGTCTCAGAAGAATAGAGCAAAGATTCTATGGGCAGACGCCATGCAAAATGAAGAAAAGAAAAACAAATGTACATAGACTATTTAGAAACCTGAAGTCTTTCTTCATGAATATTTTTTCTAAGATTGTTAAAGGCACTGAATGTGTGGGGGATAAAGTAACACACACAAAAGAAATGAAATTGATTATATCTTCTTTTTTTTTCTTTTTGGTGAGGCAATTGGGGTTAAGTGACTTGCCCAGGGTCACACGGTTAGTAAATGTCAAGTGTCTGAGGCCAGATTTGAACTCAGGTCCTCCTGACTCCAGGGCCGGTGCTCTATCCACTGCACCACCTAGATGTCCCTGAAACTGATTATATCTTAACAAGTAAGGAAAGAAGTTTTTCCTGCTGTGAGAATAATATTTGAATCAACCTTTCATTAGTCAATCAATAAAAATGTTAAGTACTAGTAAATAAAAATATATTAACAAACAAAAGACAGTCCCTGCCTCCAAAAAACTCACAATCTACCAGGGAGATAATATACAAACAAACTATAAACAGGATAGACAGAAAATAATTAACAGTGGGAAGTCCCTGGAATGAAGAGGGGCTAGGGAAGGTTTCCTACAGGAGATGGAAGTTTAGTTGGGACTTGAAGAGAGCCCAGGAAATCAGTAGATGAAGATGAAAAGGGAGGGCCTGTCAGACCTAGGGGAGAGCCAGAGAAAATGTCCAGAGCCAAATGAGGCAGCGACTTGTTCCTGGAACATACAGGAGGCCTGTGTCACAGGACTGAAGAGTGTGTGGAAGGGAGTGAGGTATAAGAGAACAAGAAAGGCAGGAGGCAGTGAGGTTATGAAGGGCTTTGAACACCAAAGAGAGCATTCTGCATTTGATCCTGGAATTAGGGGGCCTCTATTCAAGAGATGTTGCATAGGTGTTTGGCAAAAGATTTTATATGAAAGGTGAGAAATAGTGAAGAGTCAAGGATGATGCCTAAGTTGAGACATAAATCAGTTCCAAGGTCCTGATGATTTTTACCTCCATAATATAACTGGCATCCTTCCCTATTTTTAGTTGAAAAACTACTAAATCACCCTGGCACGTGGCCACATCTTTTCCTACCTATAACTACTCTAAAATTGGTATTCCTTCTTTTAATCTACCTCCTTCTCCAGTACATTTTTCATAAAAGTCTGAAAAAAAATCTTTATGTATCATTCTAATCACATGACTCCTCTACCCCCAAACTTTCAAAGGTTCCTCATTAACTGTCTCAGAGCACATTGCCTGGGCCCCTCCTGTGCATGTATCACACTCTTACCTATATTATAATTATTTGGGGACATTTTTTTCCCCATTAGAACTTTAAGCTCCTTGAGAATAAGGCCTATGACATACCTATCTTTACACTGTCAATGTCTGGCAGATGTTCTTTAGACGTCATGGTTAATAAGTATGTGCTAAGGAAAGCCTGGGCAAGCTCTGCGAGAGCTACTCTCAGATGCTACATGTGGCAAGGCAAGGCAAGTGCGAGCTCTGGGGGTTTGATAAAGTCTTTGGATAGATATTTGGGCCAGGGCGTGCGTGTGTGTGTGTGTGTTTACACATACATGCACATGTGTGTGACCCAAAAGCAAATCTCCCTGATTTCAAAGAGACCCATCACCAAAGGTTAGCAACCACAGGATGAATTCTTTGGCTAGAATAGCTCATGAAGGGTTTTTAATAGCAATGATGATGATGGAAACAGGGGCAGTAGTAGTAGTTCATATTTATATATGACTTTGAGGTCCATTAACTGGTTTTCTCACAGCAACCCTCTGAGTAACACAGTATAAATAGTATTCCCTCCATTTAATAGATGAGGAAACTTAAGATCAAGGTAAAATGGTTTTCCTCCAATTACAGATCGTTTCAGTGTCATAGGCAGAACCAGAACCCAAGTCTTCTGATTTCAAGGTCAACGCACTCCCATTAAAATATAGTGTGTCTCTATCACTATGACATTTAGACTGTAATCTGCATCAGTACAAGGATTCTTCACACCAATAAAAGAGTGGATCTTTTGAAGTACTAAAGGAAGTTAAAGGGACAAAAAAAGATATCATTACATCAATATTATAGCATTTAATCAAGGTAAAAAAACCTGGAAGGTGATTCACTACACACACACACACACACACACACACACACGTGTGTGTGTCTATGTGTTTAACAGTTGTAGTAAAAAGGCACTTCAAAAATAAAATCTCCAGAAATAAAAACTGAATAGGAAGAAATTAGAAGGCTCACTATTTAGTTGCTTCATCACCTTAGTTTTTTTTTGAATCATCATCTAATAGAGAAACAAAATTGCTGAGAGCCCTTCTAAACACAAAAGATCCCATATATACACTAACCTGACGAAATATTTCATTGATAAAATTGACATAACCTCGAGTGGATAAGAGAATTCGCTGAACCATTTCATACACAGTTCGATGCTCTTCTTCAATGCTACAAAGGCTGGAATTGCTGAGTCTTCGATCCGACAAAGTACTGCTATTAGAATGATTTTTGTCCTGTTCAGATGGCCCACTAACTTCTAACTCAGAGGTTTTCTCTTGCACCATTACACCAACATTCTAGAAAAGAATAGTTGCAACTCACTGAAAAAAAAAGCTTACAAAACATAAAAACACATTTTTTAAAACTAAAATTATTTGTTGTTTAAAGGAATTCTGATTACTATGAACTGTCATTTTAGGGTTCATGGGAAATCATCAAAATTCTAATTCCAAAATCAGTTTCAGTGAACAGTCAAGTAGTTCTTACAGCTTGTACTTTACTTGTCAAATATCTAATTTACAAGCTATCCCTTCCCCAATCCAATTATCTTTATCTCTCAGGGAAATCATTAACTCATTGAGGTTACTCTATAGCTATAAAATAATAAATACAAAAAAGCAGGTGGAACACATGGTTAATCAGCTGGAGTTACTATATAAAGTGGAGGATGAAGAGCCTCCAAGCAAAAACAATGACTCAAAAACCTTATGTTTAGTCCATAACCCAGTGATAAATAATTTGATCCACAGGAATAGGTGACAGTAAAATCAAAAAGATCTTGGGGGGCCTTTGAATTTGGGGTCCAAATGCAGTAGTTCCATTGCCAAAAATAAGGAAAAGTTTTCAATAAGCATAAATTGAGAGATCTTTTTCATGGGCTTGTTGTCCTTCTATTTTCATTCTTAAATTCTCCTGGGATTATATGGCTTAATTAGGTCTCTTTGCAAGTTTTCTGTACACTTATTTTTACCTCTACTGCTTCTCATTGTTTTGTGGAATGATGCTGTGATCTTACAACATCCTTCTCTGTAAAAGAGTTTACAAAAGAGTTTATTTTCTTTACCAGTGTTGCCCTTCATTGCCATCCCTCTCTATCAAATGTCTTCTTGCTAAGAAAATTTTCTAGACCCCTTTAGTTGCTTATAAAGGGAAAGAGAAAACAAACATGTACATAAAGGACTAAAAATGAAGCGTGTATCCTTGGAACCCATAGCTGCTCACCAATGAAGTAAGATCCTCTGGGTACAAAAACAGTTTAGGGCAAACTTTAAATTACAAATGGTGGAAATGACCACACCAACCAGCTTTCTACTCTCTGTTTTAGCAACATGGAAATTACATGGTCCACACTGGAAAGGTTAAGTACCACACTACAAATGATTATTATCTAGCTCCTCAGTATCATGTGATGAATTAGCCAGATAAAAGGTGAAAAATAATACAAGATAACACTGTTGTGCATAAAGAAACTATTTATTGACTTGATGTCTACCCTTTACATCTTACTCAAGCATATATTTCAAGAATGTTTCTAATAAAAGATATTTCAAAAACTACATTATTTTCTCAGTTCTGGCAGAGGGATTTGTCAAATGACAGAAAACACCAGCAACCTTTAGCTATGACAATTTTGTAGCCTAACAAACATTCTAGAACCAAGGAAGAATCAGATAATATTTGAAAATGTAAAATTTGCTCAAGAGAGGGACTGGTCTTTCTAAATAAACACTGAGTAGTGCATAACAGCACAACTTTGTAATAACTGTTTATAGTTTTCAGACCAGTCAGTCTACCTCACAAAAAAATTCAATCCATTTATTTTGGCGGTTTATGCTTCTTGGCTAAAAAAATAAGAAATTGAAAACAAGTGATTAGTAAAATACCTGGATGATTTTAGGCAATACTTCTCCTCCATTTTTAGTGTTCTGAGCTGTAGTTAGGTATTTCTTTTCCAGAAAGAATGTTACAATCCACTTAATAAAAGCAACACGGGCTGCCATATATGGAATTTTTGTGCTATAAGTATTTTCATTGTTTCGAGTTGCAGTAACATATAATGGTTTTGGTCTTGAATGGGGGATGTCTGGTAATGTAAAAGAGTACAAAATTTGGTTAAGTAAACCACAAACAAAAGTGAAAAGAAATATTTGCATTTGATCCATCTATCTAAATTAGAAAACTGTTATACTGATTTGGTGTAAAGATTTCTTGATTCCCAAATCCCATTTTTTAAAGCAGTACTTTTTGGTAGCACTGTCATTTTCTCCATATTAGATTCTGGTCAAGAAATAATTTTGCACCTAAATTATCTGGTTTTAGCCTATATTGTTTTACATCTAAAGACCATCTGTTGTAGCAATACAAACAGTATAGGTAACATGGCATTGTTGGGAATCAGTCTTGGAACTAGAAAGACCTAGGCTCAAGTTCCACTTCTTTTTTTTTTTTTTTTGGTGAGGCAATAGGGATTAAGTGACTTGCCCAGGGTCACACAGCTAGTAAGTGTCAAGTGTCTGAGGCCGAATTTGAACTCAGGTCTTCCTGAATCCAGGGCCGATGTTCTATCCACTGCACCACCTAGCTGCCCCTCAAGTTCCACTTCTAATACATCATTCAATAAGCATTTTTAAGTGCTATATGATAGGCGCTGTGTTAGGTGCTGGGGATATGAATACAATGTATGTAGTAACACTGTCATTGATAGCCTAGGCAAATGACCTCAACTCTCAAGGACCCAAATAACTCTCAAAAACACAAAGTTTGAGAGCAGTTTCTGATCGATATCGGTACATGTGGTTTCCCTGAAAGAAGGTATTTACACAAATTAAAACTACAGATTCAGGCAAAAAAAAATCCATATATGTTGCTAACATACAATATAGAGAAAAGTAGTATGGATTAGTGGGAAGAGGACTAGACTTGTTGTCATGGAGGTTTTGTGATTAGACACATTCCAGATACATGACCCTGAACAAGTCATTTAATTTTTCTTGTGTTTCCTCATCTGTAAAATGAAACGGGCCTAAAAGGCCTTTTAAAGATCTAAATCTATGATCTTGTTGTTATTATAATTAATAAAACTACTTCTTATGACTGTTGAAGCAAAACTATTAAATATTTTAAAATATTTTGTAAAATTCTGAGAATATAATGAAAAAAATAAAATTATAGTTACTGTATCTTTAAGCCCTTCTTAAGACCTAAAAGTTAAGCACCTAATAAAATACACTAACCACTTTTATTCATTTTTAATTTTCTAACATTTTTGCTGGCAGTAGAGTCTATTAAAATGGAAAGAATTTCACCTAATCACTGAATGATACAACTTTGAAATTTTTGTTTTATTTTTAATCTAGCAAACCTTCTAGAATGTTAGCCAAATATATATATATCATCCCTTTTCTCCTCTATAGTAGATCTAAATATGTAAATAACTTTGAGATAATACCTGAAATATACAGTTATCTACCATGATAATTTTTCTGAATATGATTACAATCATACCTGGATATAGGATCTGTCATTTCACAAGAAACAAAGCTTTCAGCAAATGCATTTTTTTTAAATTGACAGTACAAAAATGCAATAATAGGTAAGTAACACCTCAGCTACACATCTCCAATCACAGAGAGAGAGCAAGAAAAAACTCCAGAAAGAGATTTTAGAAGTCACATTAAAGTCACATTAGAGATCATCTAGTCTAATCCCCATATTTTACAGATAGCGAAACTAGGAAAGAGGAAGGCAAAGTTACTGACATAAGGTTATTCAGCAAGTTCATATCAAAGTTGGGATAAGAAAACAGATCTTGAGGATCTCAGGTAAGCATTCTTTCCACTACACCAGAAAAGCTAATCAAGATCTAATCTCCAGGGGGCGGCTAGGTGGCGCAGTGGATAAAGCACCGGCCCTGGATTCAGGAGTACCTGGGTTCAAATCTGGCCTCAGACACTTGACACTTACTAGCTGTGTGACCCTGGGTAAGTCACTTAACCCCCATTGCCCCGGAAAAAAAAAAAAAGGATCTAATCTCCAAATAACATTTTCCCTTCTCTTCCTATAAATATCCCAATGTCTAAATGCACATTACATAATTCCATGAATATCAAGAGGATAGACTACTTCCACCCCAGCCCCCTGCAACCTTCCCAACCACCACCAGTACCTCATGCATATACATTTCAAACTGCATGATATCTCTTTATTATTTATTTTCAAAAGTACCTTTACTATTAATTTTAAATTTCACAGGTATAAAAATGTCTAGAGTAGAAATGAAAGGGTGAGCACACAATAAGGATTTCTGAGATCTGCCCTTAGCCCTAGGGCCTCCTCAAATTTCATGTGGAAAACTTTGAAAGCTAGATCAGTTATGTGTTTATATTTCTAATATCTGTCTCAATGCATGAAACCAGTTAGCATGTAGATATTCACATACACACACATACACACACACAAAGACACATGCATGCACAAGCTTCCCTCCCTCCCTACTGCCAAAGTTACTGCTTTTAGTGCAGATTAGATGTATTCATGCTCTCCATAACAAGACAGGCAGTTCTGGAATTTTATTATGGGCAATTTATCCACTTTTTAACCACAAATTTTAATCCTGAGTTGATTTCCTTAAATCACAATATTCTATCACCTGCTATGGGATGCATAGGAAATGAAAACTAATTTTAATATTCCCTAAAGGAAGTAAAATTATAGCCAAAAGTAATACATTCCAAACCAAATATAAATTATTTTTGGATTACTTGAGCTCCCTTGTGAGAGTATGAATAATTTAAATCTTAGAAGAATAAAAGATGCAATTTATTGGGAAATTCTTTAAAAGTAGAGGTTAAAAAGTATATAGCTTATTTAACCTTTTAATATTTGAACAGTTACATTTTTAGTTAAAAAGATTTTTACAATGATGCTGAAGGAAACTATTAAAAATGCAGTATAAGTGGCTAAAAACACTACTTACCTAGGACAGGCTTGTAGAGGTTTGTTAATTTTGTAAATGATGGAAACAAATGGGGTAGATAATACTTTCGAAACAAAGTAAAGAGAAATTTAAACCCAGTGTCTTGGTTCTCCTTATTCTTCCATTCCAAGCTTGCAGCCTTTGAATATTAAAATTAAAAATAACATATAATACATTTTTTTCAAATCAACATACATTGAGCTAAAAGGTTCTCAAAAATTATATTATAAATATTATCATATTAAAGAAAAACTTGGAGATTAACACTAATTCAAGTAATGTAATCATAATATTTTAACAAAACCCAAGAGATGTAGCTTTTATTAAAAGCTTCCATTTTCTAATAGGAAAATTGCAAATATTGCAAGCTACAAGACATATCCATATAAAAGTGTTATAATTTCATCTTACTTAAATGTTCTAATATACTTCTTCCCTTATATGCCTATAATCATATCTTTCTTTTCTTTAATCTTCAAAATCTTTAGTGGGGGTAAAAAGTCAATTAAATACATACTTGTATCAAAACTAAGATATTAATAAGATATTAAAATAATTATAATCTAGTCCATTCTCTATTCACTACACTTTGCCTCCTATCTCCATGATCTTACTATGATGGTTCTACCTTTCTTTAATGCACATCCTCCTTACCTTGGTCTCATAAAAGTTTTAGCTTATCTTTTTGTGGTGGCTAAGAATTGGAAATCAAAGGAATGCTCATCAATTGGGGAATGACTAAACAAACTGTGGTATGTGATGGTGATGGAACATTATTGTGCTCGAAGAAATGACAAGCAGGATGATTTCAGAAAGGCCTGGAAAGACCTGTATGAACTAATGTATAGTGAAGTGAGCAGAACCAAGAGAACACTGTGCATAGTGACAGCAATATTGTTTAGTGAAGAACTGTGATCCAAGACAATCCGAAAGGACTGATGATGAAGCCTACTATATCTACTTCCAAAGAAAGAACTGATATTGATTGGACATGCTATTTTTAACGTTCTTTCATTTTTTTCTTTTATTCATTTTCTTCTATAAAATGACTAATAAGGTAATATTTTACATAATTGCACATGTATAACCTATATCTGATTGCTTACCGCCTCAGGGATGGGGGAGGGGAAGGATAAAATTTGGAGCCCAAAATTTTATATAAAAATGTTATTTCTTAAAAAGAAAAAAATAAACTCCAAGAAATAGCAAATAAATAAACACTTAGTTCAAAAAAAAAAAAAAAAAGAAAAAGTTTTAGCTACCTTCAAAGTCCAGCTGAGGCGCAACTTCGTCCAAGAATTAGCAATATTGTATTTATATTCTGTACTTCCTTAGTGGTATGCATGTTTAATTCCCCCCACACACCAGTTAAATGTAAGCAACTTGAGAATAGTGATTGTTCTGTGTTGTAATTACCTTCTCCCAACATTAAATTCAATTTTAAGCTGCAACATATACTCATTACTAAGTTTCCTAAATTAAAAAAAATAGTTTAGAATTTTCTAAACAAGTTTTCTAAACATGAACATTCCACAGGTGCTAAGGGTCATTCTGACTCCAGGGGTGATGCTCTATCAGATTGGCTAATATGACAAAAGAGGAAAATGAAAAATGTTGGAGAAGATGTGGGAAAATTGGAATACTAATGCATTGTTGGTGGAGTTGTGAACTGATCCAACCATTCTGGAGAGCAATTTGAACTATGCCCAAAAGGTTGTACATAACCTTTGACTTAGCACTACCACTATTCAGTCTATATCCAAAAGAGATCATAAAAAAGGGCAAAGGACCCACATGTACAAAAATATTTATAACTGCTCTTTTTGTGATGACAAAGAATTGGAAATTGAGGGGGTATCCATCAATCTGGGAGTGTCTAAACAAGTTGTGGTATATGAATTTAATGGAATACTATTGTGCTATAAGAAATTATGAGCTGGCAGATTTCAGAAAAACCTGGAAAGACTTACATGAACTGATGCTAAATGAAATGAACAGAACCAAGAGAACATTGTACAACACAACATTTTGTGATGATCAACTGTAATAGACTTAGCTCTTCTCAGAAATACAAAGATCCAAGACAATTCCAAAAGATTCATGATGCTCTCCACATCCAGAAAAAAAGAACTAAGGAGTCTGAATGCAGATTAAGGCATACTATTTTTCACTTTACTTATTGGGGTTTTTTAATTTTGTTTTCTTTCTTGTGATTTTTTTCCTTTTGTTCTAATTCTTCTTTCACAACATGACTAATGTGGAAACGTTTAACATGATTGTACATATATAACCTATATAAGATTGCTTACTGTCTTGGGGAGGGGAAAGGTAAGGAGAAAAATTTGGAACTCAAAATCCTACAAAAATGAATGTTGAGGGGGCAACTAGATGGCACAGTGGATAAAGCACTGGCCGTGGATTCAGGAGGACCTGAGTTCAAATCCAGCCTCAGACACTTGACACTGACTACTTGTGTGACCCTGGACAAGTCACTTAACCCTCACTGCCCTACCCAAAAAAAGGGGGGTGGTGGTGAAAACTATCTTTACATGTAATTGGAAAGAATAAAATACTGCTCAAAAATCTTTATTAGCTCTCTACTGCTTATGTAAGAGAAGTATAAATCTATTAAGGAAAAAATAGAAAATAGATACACCAGAATGAAAGAATTCAAAAGTTTTTGGTGACTAATAAATGAGAACTCAATATAAGGTTTTAAAAAGTACAAGTCACCAACTTCCAAAGACATAAAGCAAATATTGAAAAGGGAGAATATGGAGTCAGGCAAGCAGAGTAGAAATATTTTCTGATTAAGGAATATGATTACCTACCAGTCTCACATTTTGAAATGTAAGATATGAATGATCATAATGGTTCTTTTGGGTTTTGCCAAGAAGCTCTGAAGAAAAAAGAAAACTAAGGGGCAGCTAGGTGGTGCAGTGGATAAAGCAAGTGGCCCAGGATTCAGGAGGACCTGAGTTCAAATCCAGCCTCAGACACTTGACAATTACTAGCTGTGTGACCCTGGGCAAGTCACTTAACCCTCAATGCCCTGAGAAAGGAAGGAAGGAAGGAAGGAAGGAAGGAAGGAAGGAAGGAAGGAAGGAAGGAAGGAAGGAAGGAAGGAAGGAAGGAAGGAAGGAAGGAAGGAAGGAAGGAAGGAAGGAAGGAAGGAAGGAAGGAAGGAAGGAAGGAAGGAAGGAAGGAAGGAAGGAAGGAAGGAAGGAAGGAAGGAAGGAAGGAAGGAAGGAAGGAAGGAAGGAAGGAAGGAAGGAAGGAAGGAAGGAAGGAAGGAAGGAAGGAAGGAAGGAAGGAAGGAAGGAAGGAAGGAAGGAAGGAAGGAAGGAAGGAAGGAAGGAAGGAAGGAAGGAAGGAAGGAAGGAAGGAAGGAAGGAAGGAAGGAAGGAAGGAAGGAAGGAAGGAAGGAAGGAAGGAAGGAAGGAAGGAAGGAAGGAAGGAAGGAAGGAAGGAAGGAAGGAAGGAAGGAAGGAAGGAAGGAAGGAAGGAAGGAAGGAAGGAAGGAAGGAAGGAAGGAAGGAAGGAAGGAAGGAAGGAAGGAAGGAAGGAAGGAAGGAAGGAAGGAAGGAAGGAAGGAAGGAAGGAAGGAAGGAAGGAAGGAAGGAAGGAAGGAAGGAAGGAAGGAAGGAAGGAAGGAAGGAAGGAAGGAAGGAAGGAAGGAAGGAAGGAAGGAAGGAAGGAAGGAAGGAAGGAAGGAAGGAAGGAAGGAAGGAAGGAAGGAAGGAAGGAAGGAAGGAAGGAAGGAAGGAAGGAAGGAAGGAAGGAAGGAAGGAAGGAAGGAAGGAAGGAAGGAAGGAAGGAAGGAAGGAAGGAAGGAAGGAAGGAAGGAAGGAAGGAAGGAAGGAAGGAAGGAAGGAAGGAAGGAAGGAAGGAAGGAAGGAAGGAAGGAAGGAAGGAAGGAAGGAAGGAAGGAAGGAAGGAAGGAAGGAAGGAAGGAAGGAAGGAAGGAAGGAAGGAAGGAAGGAAGGAAGGAAGGAAGGAAGGAAGGAAGGAAGGAAGGAAGGAAGGAAGGAAGGAAGGAAGGAAGGAAGGAAGGAAGGAAGGAAGGAAGGAAGGAAGGAAGGAAGGAAGGAAGGAAGGAAGGAAGGAAGGAAGGAAGGAAGGAAGGAAGGAAGGAAGGAAGGAAGGAAGGAAGGAAGGAAGGAAGGAAGGAAGGAAGGAAGGAAGGAAGGAAGGAAGGAAGGAAGGAATAGGAAAACTAAATCTTGTAACACCTATTAGCCACAAGGATTTCAAATGGCCTCATACTAAGCCACATATACATTTAGATGGTTCTAATATAAAGATATTAGTTTCTAACTCAAAGATTAAGTTCTAACTAAAGAATAAGTTAGTTTCTAACTCAAGGTCTTTCTGGCTCGTCCCTAACTTGGAAACTTTAACATTCTACCTAAGGTGGGAACAAAATCTGGGTTAAATAAAGAGTGATTAATTTCTGTTAATTATTACAAAAAAAAAAAAAGGAACGGTGCTCAAGTTACCAATATCTGATTTGTAAATGTCCAATTTTCTATCAACACCAAACTTATTCTTCCTTTACCATCTCCTGATAATCCTCTTTCACCAATCTCATTTCAATTAGTCCTATTTCAATTTTCTTTCTAGCTAGTACAGAACTTTTTAATAGCCTCTTTATTTCCCCTTTTTTCTTGCTTAATCACTTGATTAAAAAATCATTTTTTCTTCTCTCCCTTCATTCCACTTTCTGAGTTAAAGTAAATGATATGACTAATAAGCATGAAGACTAGAGAAAAATACTATAATATATAAACAGAATAAGCCAAATATCTAGAAGATATATTCATGTGAGGAAACTGAAGAAAGGGTAGATGGGAAACATGGTAGAGAGCATTTTGATGAAGATAAACAGGGGCAAAAACAGAAGTGATATTGGTGTTACCATCTGAACAGAAAAAGGAAATAGATATATTCAGGAAGCCATGCGTTGATAGTAATGGGACTTCAATTATTCAGACATAAGCTAGAGCATTCACTCAGTCAAAAGCAGGATAGATAATGACTTAGTCACTTGCTTTAGTGCATCATTTTATCCTTCAGATGGTGGAGAATTTAACAATAGAAAATGCAATTCTGGATCTGATTCTTACCAACAAGGATAAACTTGTTTGCTGGGGTGGAAATGAAAACACCCTTGGAAAGAAGTGAGAGGTAGAAATAAGATTCTGGAGACGTCGTCACCACTACATCTAAGAATTTTTCACAGATTTGTGATAGAAGACAGGAAATCTGAGCATTGTCTGGCATGCTGTCAAGATTTGAGAAGAGCTGATTTCAAGAGATTCAGAAAAAAGGTAGGATCACATGACAAAAAATTCTAGCTAAGACATTCTCCTAAGAGAGATGGGAAGTACACAAGAGTGAAATTCTGAGGATGCAGAGAATATCCAATGAAAAGTAAGAAATATAAAGAGATAAAAATGTAAGCATATGGAACTTTCTAGCCAAATTAGAGTTTGAAATGACAAAATATGAAAGCAAAGATGAGTAATAAAAGATGACTACAGAAGTGTGCCCTGGTCCAGTATGAATAGTGACAGGAGTACAAAATCTTAGAATGAGTTAAAATTAGGAAACCTAAGCATAACACAAAGGGAATTTTTATATAACAGAGAAAGAAGATCAAAGAAGACACTGGGGATACTTCTCAGGATAAATTAGATGATTACAGCTGATAACAGAGTAAGAATAGCTACTCAACTCTTATTTTGATTGTTTTATCTACCAAAGAGAATGGCTTTGGACTAAAACTGACAGAACAAATATGATTTGTAGGCAATTTATAAAAGATAAATAAAGACATAGAGAACACCTATTTGCTCCTGACTCTGAAATTCTGTGATATTGCATTTTGTTCCACTTATATACACTGATGATAAAAGCTGTATCCAGAAAAAGTAAAGCCCTTGGTTTAACTTATATTAAACAATATTAAGACCTAGTTCTTCAACCTCTAATGCCATTAAAAGTTACCTCAAAACCTTCTTTATGTTCCTTTAATTCTACTTAAAAATTAATTCTTTAATTTTTCTTTTAATTTCTTTAATTTAATTCTACTTAAAAAAACAACAACTTTGTTTTATTCTATCAACTCTTTTATTAAATCTTAGAGCAACTAGTCATCTTCTGGTGAAGAGACGACCAGAGAGGAAGGGGTGAGGAGAATGAACATTAGAAGGACTTCACTCATATCTGAACGTAATAAAGAAAGGTCGCACTTGTGTAAGTATGTACACACGCATATACAACAACTATAATATAAAAATATCAAACTCAACTGGGAAGCAGGCAGAGATAGGGAAAGGTGCAGTTAAGTAGTAGATAACATCAGGAAGGGAAAAGTCACAAACAAAAGAAACTCAAATTTCTGAAGATGGATCCTGAAGGAGAGATTAAAAGGGAAAAAGCAAGAAAAAACTGAGAAATCATGGCCAAACAATATAAATGAAATGGAATATTATTGAACTATAAGAAAAGATGAAAGATGATTTCAGAAAAAACTGCAAAATAAGAACTGATGCAGAGCGAAGTGAATAGAACCAGGAGAACAATTTATATAATGATAACACTATAAAGAAAAATGACTTTGAAAGATTTAAAAGCTCTGACCGTTGGTCCAGATGACCATATTATCTAAATCCTGACAGAAGTGATAGACTTAAGGTACAGAAAGACAGCCCTTATTCCCAATTTCCATCCAATCATAGCTTTTTTTTCCCATCTATGATTCTTCTTTCCTATTTTCTGTACTCACCAAAACTATAAAAAGTGCTATTGACCCCATAACTGGGTTTTAGCTTTGCTGGGGAAGCTGAGATCCTATTTATATGCAAATTTGTGCTTTACTAAGAAACTAATCATGCACAGGCCTTTGTGCCTCAGTTCACCTTAAATGTTTTTTTGTCAGTTTCTTCCCCCCCCCCCCCCCCCCCCCGCTTTTTCATTGGGATTTGAAGAGAGAGAAAGGGAATAGCAAAAGTGTTCAAGACAAGTTAGGGGAAAGAAGTAAAGGGGGAAGAAAGTATCACTGAAATATTTTTAAATGCATATATGAAAACAGAAGAAAGTCAAGAAGGATGCACTGACGAATTAGTTTTGAAAGTAATGAGTCGGGGCAGCTAGGTGACACAAGTGGATAGAGCACCAGCCCTGGAGTCAGGAGGACCTGAGTTCAAATCCTGCCTCAGACACTTGACACTTACTAGCTGTGTGACCCTGGGCAAGTCACTTAACCCCAGTTGCCTCACCCAAAAAAAAAAAAAAAAGAAAGAAAGAAAGAAATGAGTTGAATTTATTATATACTTTTGAATAGGTAGTGTGGAACAGTCATGATTTCACATTAAATTTTCTTTTAGTGTTCTATTTTGTATATGATGTGCTTGTATATATTTTGGAGGATGTTTCTTAAGTTCAGAATAACATATTAAATTAAAAATCTCACTGAAGTTGGATGCCCTGACTTAAATATAGTGATTGTGCTGTGAAAAATCAAACACTGATCTTGTATTTTATATGTGATTCCACTCTCTATTGATTCTATTCTGTAACCTTATTCTGTATTTTATATAACAACCTAAGCTTTTTCTTTGTCTGAGTGAGTAAAGAAGTACATGAATTCAAAAATTTAGTGTTCCTCTCTTACCTTTTACTTCTTACTTTTCTTATTTCTCTCTAACTTCCTCTCAAATTAGATGCCAACAGTTTGGAATCCCTATGAATCATTTTTAATGAAAGAAAAACTATGAGCTAAGTTTAGAGGTTCAACACTTTCAAAAACACTTTAATTGTTGGGGAATTGTTTTCTCAGCACCACCTGAAAAATCACTTTGTGCCAAGGAAATTTGTTATCCCTCATAACTTTATCTCCTGAGAAACTCCATGATATATCTGTGTGTTATCTTTTAGGGTCTAAATAATGACCTGGTCCCATCTTAGCCCATCCTTGTCAATTAAAAGGGGGTCTTATTGCAATCCCAGGAGCCAGTGAATCTGGTCTACTATCAATATTCTCAGGATGCACCTGGGTCTCATAAATCAATAAAGCATTCCTCAAAGACAGAGAGGGAGATGGTCCTGGTCCCACATGTAGGGAAGCCCATATTCCTTAATGTAACCAATTATAATTCCTCACCCCCATGATGCTGCCAACCCTAAAATCAACTGCATTATTTCCTCACCTACCCTGTTTTGTTCTTTGTTCTATGCATACGAAAAGGAGTTGCATCTCCATCTAGGGGTCTTTTGGCTAAGGCAGTCGTTACTCCATTTTGTTACTTGGTTCACACCTTGCTAATAAACTGTTATCTTGCTTGGAGAATATGTGTCTCAGTTTAACTTTCTCAAATTTTACATGCAATAATATAAAGTAGTTAATGTTTTAGCTTAGCTGATTTAATTTTTTTTAATTCCAGTTTTTGTTTCTCATAAAAATGCAGTAGAAAATTATTTTATTCTCTTGTTTTACCACATTTAAAGAAAAGAAATCTTGGCTTGATGAGGTTATAAACTAGACCATCATTCATATAGTGACTGTATATACTTTTAATTGCAGGCACCAAAAATGAAAAATCAGCAGTTTCCTGAGTACTACTTTGTAGATCTAAAGCTACAAAATGTCAGTCAATGTCTGTTATGTTATTTCCAATAGTTTTATTTGTAAATTCTAAGATGGAAGAAAAATTATTCTAAAGAAAATAAAATTGCTACTATGACAGGAATTTGACAAATATTTGGATGACCATACAGCTAATCACTTTCAAAAATCTACACCCTTAAATTCCAACTTAGTTACATATTATTTAGCCAAGGGAGAGATTTGATTTGAATGTGTTGGGTAATATTTAAGCCAAATTTTTTTCATTTTGAAAAAATTATATTGTTTACCATACCTTTGCTGAAGTGATTATATGATATTAATATTAAGACTGCTTCATAAGTCTTATGTGAATAATCATTAACTGTATTTTGTGAACTAATAACTAAAATCTGAGAGTTTGAGAAAAAATAAAATTGTCTTTCTTTTCTACAGCTAAAATATACAAGTATTCAATTGCATAGTATGTCATTCTTACCTGAATAACCATATATCTCAATAATACTTGAAGAAAAAAGCAGGTTTGGTCCTCCCCAATTTTTTCACCTGATACAGCTGGCAAGAGTGGGGTTATTTCTTCAGGATGTATCTTTGCTAAAATGTGAATCATAATTAAATTTCATTAAACCTAAATTTATTAAGGTAACAGAAAGCAAAGAATGCAAAGTTACCAATAATGATTTAAAATAAACTGCTAATCCTATGGCATACAGGATCATTTAAATACCTTCCCAGTACAGAAAACTTCTGCACCATCTCTTCTATTTATTCATTCTTAATATCTCTAATTTTACTCAGGCAACCATATTTTTAAGGGCATTTCTTGCACCTTAAAAAATAAGAAACATCATCAGTTTTTATTTAAATTTTCAGGAGTTAATTGCCCACCCCCAGACCTCTTTAAGTGGTTCCAAACTAAATGCCCTAATGAGTGAGAAGGGATGCTGAAGAAGGTAGTAAACTTTGCATGAGAAGATGAATTTGATATGAAGTCAATGTTCTATCCTTAAGTAAACGTACCAGTAGCATGAATCATTTGTTTGTATTACAATCCCTTATAAATATTGCATGAATACTCCATTTTAATTGATCCCTATGATCTTGCCTTAATCCCCAGACCTGATATAAGGGCAAGTGGCCACAATAGAGAATTACAAAGATGAAGAGGATGGAAACATCTTCAAAGTTACAGAACGTAACTTAATGGAAACTTGACACCAGGTAAAGGCCCAACATTGTGGCAAAAAAATCCCTCTAAACCAAAAAAATGGCTCATAAAAATATACTTCTTTTAAGAACCTAGGGCCTATTATGAAGTGCTAGTTTCTTCAGTAAGCCAAGCCCTGAATACCAAAGGTCCTCCCTAGTACTACAAACTCACTATCCTTCCAAGTCTCATGCCTGTTTGGCAAATACTAACTTTATATTTCTGATCAGCTTCAGATTTCCCTAAGCAATCCCCACTACTTTTCAGAGACACCACCAGTATGAGTTTCACATGCATCCAGGAACAGGCCTCTCAGAACCTTGACAGTCACAAGAGATCACAAGTTTCCCCCTGATGACAAGAGCCTCTTTGGTTCCCCCTTTCCAGTACTGGATTGCACTTTTACTTATTTCCTGGGCTCAGTGGCTGAGATAAAGGAGTTGTAATGCTCCTTGTTCCCCACTGCCACTTCCAGGTTTTCCTCCTACCTCCATCACTCTCCTCCTTTGAAATACAATCCACATTTTCCATTCAATCAAAAACCTGGTGGTTGTTGACTAAAGATCTCCAGGACATTCTCCTTCCTTCTTCAAGAGCTCAATACCTGGCTCACAATATTTCTCTTTTTCCCCAACTCCTGCCCTCATATGGAGGGACTTTGACCCCCTCAGACACCCTAACCATCAGTTCCCCAATTTATTCTCTTCCTGTGACCTGTTCCTCTAGTCTACCTCAACCAGAGACACAAAGATGGTCCTCTGCTCAAAAATCTTTTATCAGCTCCCTACTGCTGACCTAAAGGAAGTATAAATCTATTTTATCCTGATATTGAAGGTCCTCCAGGAATAGTTTCAACCTACCACTACTCCTCTTCACTATATTCTAGTCTAACTATCTGATATCTCATGACCTTATCTTACCTTCATCTGCTTAAATTCATTTTCTGTCCTTAAAACCCACTGCATTCCCATCTCCACCTAATGAAATTCCATCTCAGGCAACACTTCCTCTATGAAGCCTCTCCTGATCCCCAAGTAAGAGATGTTATCTTTCCTCAAATTTCTAAAAGCATTTTGTTTGGCTATTCTTTTGTACTTTTTCACATTATGCCCACAGTACAGACATTGATAGATCTCACTAATCCACTCCCCTCCCCATGAGACTGTAGGGATTCTTTGAGGGTAGGGATGGTGTCCTATTTTATCATATTTTTATCTCAGTGTCTCTATAATACCTTACACATAGAAGCCATCTAATTAAGCTGTGATGAATTGAACTGAATTACAATGTTCAGTTTGACAGGCAGTAGTGGCAACAACAAAACAGAATAGTTTAAGTCAGAAAATTCAATGCTGTTTAGCATGTGCAAAAAAATACTGCAGTTGAACTGTCTAAAATATAAAAGGTTATAATTTCTCTTTAATATGTTTATTTTTAAAAAGAATGAAAAAGCATTTGTTAAATGCTTTCTATGTGTAAAGCACTATATTAAACACATATGTAAACGTATACACATATAGACATATAAACATATAGATGATAAATATTAATCTATATTGTGCTTCTGAGCAAATTAATTTGTTAAGTAATGCAAGCCAACTGCCCAACGAATTGGTTCCAGGCCTTCCTCAGCTTTAGTACTGGACCCCAAATACTATGGGGAGGCAGATTTTTATGCATTAAAAACAATTAATCAAATGAGACCAATTAATTAAAAGAAAACAACCAGGATGCAAAATTAGGTCATCTGATTTCTAACTGTAGGAAAGATGAGGGAATTTCCAAGTTGGGGGGGGGGGGGAGCAAACAGGTATAAGTCTCTGAAATCAGAAAAAAGGAGGCATCCCACTCCCCCCAAGTGTCTGTATTCAATCAAAGGAATGCAGAAACAACTGATTGACCAGTGTGGGGCCAGTTTTCAGATAAGACATATGGGTTGCTTGAGATGTATAATTGTGAGAAAACTTGCAACAATCTTTAGATCTGTCCAGGTTTCTGGTCAGCAAAACCTAGATCCTTAGTTAAGGGTCTCTAAGGAACAAGTAGAGGTGGTCCAGCTTCCTAGCCATTCAGGGCTAGGTTCAAACAATGCAATAAAGTGTTCTCACAAGAAAAAAATTGAACTAGACCCATAATTGAATAGAAAGGGAACTGAGCTAGCTCTAGAATTGAGTCACAAGATGAAGTTGGTATGTACCACTCAATTGCCTCATTTCCCACAATATAAAAGTACTGTCTCTATATGTTAAAAAAAAAAAAAGTATTGTTCACTCTGAATGAATGGATGGATGGATGGATGGATGAAAAGGCATTTATTAAATGCTTTCTATGTGTAAAGTACTACACTACAGGCTGGGGATATAAATAGA
Organism: Dromiciops gliroides; assembly: GCF_019393635.1. Taxonomy (NCBI): domain Eukaryota; kingdom Metazoa; phylum Chordata; class Mammalia; order Microbiotheria; family Microbiotheriidae; genus Dromiciops; species Dromiciops gliroides. Next base: position 557,980,253 of record NC_057862.1, on the reverse strand, counting down.
AAAGTAGAACTATCCCTCCTCTAAAGGAGCTCAAATTCTAATAGGGGCGGCAAGTCCAATGTAAAGACCCACTGACCTTTAGGGTACAGTAGCCAGGCAAATAACAATGCATCTTAGTGTCATTTCTACTTATAAGAGAACAAGCGTTTCTAATGTTGATGGTACCAAGGGCTTTGGTGAAGAAAACTTTCTTTTCTGGGTCTTCAGTAGCCATCTTTAATCCTTGCAGATTTTGTTGTTGTAGAATCTATCTTTCACAAAAGATACTTGCTTATAATTTATACTCAGATTAAATAGGTCAACAAATATAAAGGATAATTTCAACATCTAGTAATGTTACTTACTATCAGATGAAAAAGGAGTAGGATTTATAAGTGTGTCAAGTGTACAGGGACCTCTTGATGACATAATTGCTGGAAATCCAGGTACGAGGCAGGCAAAAATTAGCACCTGCTCTTCTGCACAATTTGTCTGAAGTGCCTGAAGCCATAGAAGATACAGCCGAATTCCTTCACATCTTATCTAACAAACAAGAAAAATATTTTCAGAAATTATTCTTATAAATTTTGCAATGAAAAATAAACTAAATGGAAATTTTATTTAAAAAACTAATACTACAAACAAGTAATACTTAGAAATAAAGCATACTGGCCAATTCCCTTGATCATCTACTGAAGGAAAACAGTGGCAAAAATAACCCCCGCCCCACCTAAATCAAAATTATATCTTGTTTAACCTAAAAGGATGTATTTAAGTTAAACTATAAATGTGTATGATGTTCTGAGAATTCACATTTCAAAGAAAAAAAAAGGGAGCTAGAACTAAAACCTAACTCAACAAGATCTGGGAAACTCTCTAATTTCCCTGTTCTGTTCTCTTTATCAAATTCTTTCTTGCATCCCACCGTATTCTGACAATGGATAACAATATAGTATTAGAAATGATGCTAAACACCACCTTAAGCAAAAGTGCCCTTTTGTCTTCCTCTAAACTTGCTTTTTCTAGTTTACAAAATCCCTGGGATTTATAAGATCTTTCTCCATTTCTCCATTCTAACAGGCACAAATGAAAGAAGTTATAATGAAAACCATAGTTAAGTAGACAGAAATAATGTAGTTTCTATTTATGTGGTGCTCTACAGTTACAATGTATACACTATTTCATCCTCACAACACTCTTGTAAGTAAGACAGGGGAAATATTATTATTTTACAGATGAGGAAACTGTGACCCAAAAAAGTGCAACAGTTTGTCCAAAGTCACACAATTATGGGTGGCAAAGAAGTAAAGTACAGATAATCCAAGTCCAGTTCTCTTTCTACAGATCAACTTATCTGCTGCTTTTTAACACTGTTAACTGTCCCCTTCTCCTGGATACGCTCTCTCTTCTCTAGGTTATGAGACAAGGTTTGACTCTTTACTCTTTCTGTCACTTATCCAATCAGTCTCCAAATCCTGCTATTTCTATCTCTGTAATATCTCTCACATCTGACCACTTTTTTCCACTCAGAGAGTTACCATCTTGATACAGTCATTCATTGCTTCTCATATAATTACCACAGCCTAACTAGTTCCTCTGCCTCAAGCCTCCCTCCATTGCAGTGCATCCTCTACACTTCTGCCAAGGGGATTTTCCTTAAGCACAGAGCTTGATGGTATAACTCTCCTACTCAGGCAGCTCCAGTAACTTCCTATTGCTTCTGGAATCAAATCTAAACTCCTATGCTTGGCTAGTAAAGTCTGACTCTGGCCCCTAACTTTCCAACACAATGGAATTTATTCTTCCTCCCATACATAGCAATCCAGTCAAACTGGTTTTCTGTTGGTTTCACACACAACACTCCATATCTCTATCTCTAGGCCTTTGTCATCTATATGCATTTCCTCCTTTACCACAACCATGGAGTTTCTCTCTTTTGTCAAGATGCAGCTTAAGCTCTATCTTCCACATAAAGCTTTTCTTGATTCCCCCAAACAACCTGGTATTTAACTACTTTGTATTATATGTATACTTTATGTTCATTAACCTTAGATTTTTTGCTACATAAATATATAGTTGCATCTGCATGCATTTATAAGCATTTAAATTACTGTTTGTCCAACCCTTCAGAATGAAAGCTCATTAGGCACTATTTTGTTTGGACTTTTATCTCCATTGACTAGCACAGTAACTAGCACAGGAAGAGAATTTTAACCATTCAAAGGAGTTTGGCCTGCCCATTCACACAGTCAAAATCAAGTGGACTGAAAATGCTTAAAATTCAGTATGCATTTTAGTAAGTACCTTATTTTCAAAACTATATACATTTCAAATAGACAATGAGTCGAATCCAGAGTTGAACAAGAGAAGATAGGTCTAGATTGTTTTTGGAAAAACTCAAATCTCCTTTACTAACCTCAATCTTCTCATGAAAGTAAAAGTTCATCTTTTAAATGCTAACATTCTATTGATATTGCCATATGGCTGTGGTAAAATCATTACTTTATGAACCCAAATATTATGGTGAGCCACCCAATTAACTCCCCCCATAATTATCTGGCCCCTACATGGCTGTGAGCCACATTATATAATTGCCTCCAAAGAGCATAATGAAGAGGAAATAGAAGATGTGAAAGAGATGCAATATTTAACCAAAGTGGATATCTGAACAATAGGAATAAAAGGCATTATCAAGGAATATGATGGGAAGAGATGATGAGATGATCACATGGCAAGAACAAAAGTTGAAATTTGGATAGCCAAAGGGTTCAAATGTTACCCTCAGGATGTCAGAAGAATACAAAGAAGGACTACAACATGTTGTGTGGACCCTGTGTGGTGAGGTTTTGGGAGGATGTAATAAACAAGATTCCCGAAGCACATATAGGCATGTATGGGTAACAATCCAGATGGTTAAAGGGAACTCCAAAATCATTGAGATCACACATCTATTTGAGTCAAATTAAATCAAGCCAAGAAGCATTTATTAAGGACCTACCAAGTACTAGGTATTATACTAAGAACTGAAGATACAAAGAATGGCAAAAACAGTCCCTGCCCTCAAGAAGCTGACAATCTAATGGGGAAGACAACATGAAAATAGCTATGTACAAACAAGGTATTTGCAAGAGAAACTGAAGATGATCTCTGAGGGAAGGCACTAGCATTAACTTCTTTCTGTTTCTATTTAAAAGATAAATACTTTAAGGATAAAAAGTCAGAATGACAACTACCTTTATAAAACTCACCTTCCTAGAATGATAACTACCAGATTAAAAAATACAAAGCCATTAATTCCCACTGACATTCTTTTACACTCTTCCCACCTTTGCTTTCCGCTGATGTTGGATCAATCTCCCTCTGTCATTTATATCGGGATTATGAAGCTCAATAACTTTTTGTCAGTACAATAGTGCCTAAACCTTGAGCAGTCAGAAAAATCTGGAGAGGATTTTGAGACCTTCTATTTGATAGACATCCTTTCACTCATACAAACCAACCAACCAACCAGAACAACTACATAACAAAGATATTGAAAAACAGAAGGATCATAGATGGAAAAGAAATCAGTAGTAGAAAGAGTCCTAGAAAGAAAAGAGTACTAGGGGGGGGGGGGGGGAAGAATTGCCCAGATTGGTGTTGAGATAAAATAAATTCATATTCTGAATTATCTGACAAAATGGAAGCTTTTATTTTTTAAAATAGGGCCATAATCAATATTTAACGGATATTAAACATAACAAGTACTGTTTTAGATTTTAAGAGTCTTCTCTTTATATCATCCATAACAAATTTAGAATAGTGAATAGTTAAAAAGTTTTAAGCCGCTGTGACTTCTTAAAATTGGATTAGCTATATGTGAATTACTCTCAGTAGAATGCAATAAAATGCTGGTCCAAAGGTAAGTGAATAACACTAAATATGTTTCTAGACCAAATCCTGGACATCCATCAATTGGTATATGCTCTTAACAAAGACAAAGTCATTTTAACATAAGCATAACAAAAGCATAAGGAAGGCAAACCTGCTGCAAAAGAAACCAAGTTCTTCAAAGCTTCTGTTCAGTCACCCATAATATCACTCTTCTCCATTAATCTAGTCCCTCTAACAAGAGCATGATCTCATCATAAGACCTCAGAATCCCAGAATGTTAGTATAAAAAGGAATCATATACTTCATCTCATCTAACTCTTCATTCAAGATAAGAAAACTGAGTTTCTTATAGTTTAAGAGAGCACACAGGTACAAGGTATGGACCAAAACCCAGGTCTCTCAGCTCCTAAAATCCAATACTATTTTTACTACACTCAATAAAACTAAAACATTAGATCATCACAAAAATGTATCTACGAAATAAAGAAATTTTAATATTCTTTTTCACAAACTTTATTGATTTGTAATATACCAAATTAAAATCAGATTTAATGTGAACTTTTTAAAAGTTGATGCTTCAGAGCACTGTTAAAGTTAAAAGTTTGAGATTCTGGTTTCATCAGAGATAGGTACCTTAATAGAATTTCCAGTGTGCAAAAGCTTCTTTAGAGTCGATCCTAAAATGAAAAAAAGATACATATGTAATATAGGAATTCACATATAAAGTTAATGCCTTGTAGCAATAATTTAAGTATTTAAGATGGAAAAAGTAAGCCTTTCTAATTATGTAACGTGTCAAAAGCCTTTCCCGAGATCCAAAAATAGTAACTTAGTTAACCTCATTGGTTCCAAGTAATACTTTTATCATGAATAAAAATGAATGATAAATAAATCTCCAAAGGTAAAAACATAAATTCATTTTCAAAGTCAACTAATGTTCACTTAGAAACAATTTAAAGACATTAAAATCTGTGAGCTGTTTTGCTAACAGCACCCGTAGTTGTGAACGGAGCTACATCAGTAAATTGTTTAACATAGCACCTTGGTGACCAGCACTGAAACTTACTGGCAACTCCACCAATAAAATGAAGGAGCCCTATTAACAGGGAAAAAATCCTCCTGGATGTAATCAAATACACTGGTGACACAAAAACCAAAGTGGATCTCTGCTCATCCTTAAGGGGACACAGACATATTTAAGAATACAGAGTCATTTTGGGAGAGATACCAGCTTGGGAGGAGCATGTAAGGCAAAGCCTGACATGAATCTTAAAGGCAGTTGGGATTCTGTAAGGCTGAAAAGAAGAGGGAAGGCATTACAGGCATGGGGTGCTGAATGCATTTTTGCAATTGTGTAAGAACATAGTACCTGACAAAGAGCAGGCACTTAATGCTCTGTCATTCATTCATTCATTCATTCATACTTTGAGGCTTTTAAGACAATTATATATAGCTTTATATAATTTATTACTTTCCATGGGTACCAGTCATTTCTCATTGACTTGATAAGTACATCAGGTTCACTAACCATATCTTACAACACTAGATTAGGGCAAAATGTCATAAAGAAGATGCCTAATATAAATTAAATCTAATTGGCTAGGCCAATTCTGTGTATTTCCCATTAATTATCTTTTCATAAAATCCATCAAGTCAGAAAAAACTTTATGACAATATTTTAGTAAAAAGCCATGCAATACAAATGGAAGGTAGGCTGTTACAATGGAAAGAGCACTGGATCTGGATTTAGAGGACTTGAGTTCACCTCTTAGCTCTACTATTTGTATGACTGTGGGCAAGTAACAATTCCTCTGGGCCCCAGTTCCTTCATCCTTAAAATAAGGAGACTAGAGGAGGGGGTTCTAAGATCCCTTTCAGCATTAAAACCGTGATCAAATGAAAGATGGCACAATGTCTTCAGTTCTTCAAAATAAGAAACTTGTGCCCTAAGAATCTAGCAACCATTGGTATCAACATAATGCTGAACTAGAGAATGGTCCCCAGATTACTGGGGGAAACCCTTGTGGAAAACTAATGGGAAGACATGAACAAATTCCAAAGAATCAAAGAGACGGCCAAGATCTATTTTTAGTGCACCTTTTAAAACAATGGTCAAATTTAAAAGTATTAATTTGGTACTTTGAGTTTATAGGAAAGAGGTATTCTAAGAATCACAGTTATTTCTTTATTTCTGTTGTGGCTAACTATAAAATTAACAAAATTTCCCCTGGTCTTGAACTTTCATTTCCATCCATTATTTCTACTACCAACACAATCATTAGCTTTTAAATTAAAATCAGAATATTTTGTGCCATCTACCTTCCCACACCTTTTCCTCTAAAATATAACAATAGTTCCCAGTTTTGCTATTTGAAATTCCACTACTCGGTTCATTGAGCACAACTGAACTGCAATCAAATTCCAACTTTCTCTTACCATTATTTGTCCTGTTCACTGTTAAAACAAAGTAATAGTGGGGGGCGGCTAGGTGGCGCAGTGGATAAAGCACCGGTCCTGAATTCAGGAGTACCTGAGTTCAAATCCGGTCTCAGATACTTGACACTTACTAGCTGTGTGACCCTGGGCAAGTCACTTTACCCCCATTGCCCCGCAAAAAAAAAAAAAAAAAGTAATAGTGACTGAGTGGCAAAAATAATAGCATTTATATTGTTCCTACTATGTTCCAGGAACTTTACAAATAGTGTCCCATTCAATCCTTTCAATAACCCTGTGATATAGGTGCTATTGTTATCCCCATTTTACAACTGAGGGAACTAAGATATATAGATGTTAAGTAACTTTCTCAGGGTCACACAGCTATGAGACAGAATTTGAACTTGGGTCCTAACTAGAGACCAGCACTCTATCCACTGCACCACCTAGCTCTCAAAAACCATTTGATTTTAAATAGCCTTTATGCTCCAGGAAAACTCAAGAGAAAAAGGCTTCCAACATGTATGTGCATTTATGTATTCCTCTGCATGTGTGTGCATGTTTTTGTGTATGTATGTAACGCTTTTTTAAGGAGACTTTGGGACATCTACATCATTCTCAACATGACTCTCTAAATGTCTGACTATTAGACTGATTGTAGTTCAGTATTTCAGTTCCATCTGATAAGTGTTATACTATATAATCACCATAAAATGACCCAAAAAAATCTATGTAGAATGAAATTAAGTAGATATTTACACACTCCAAGGACATTGGCAATTGATCTCGAAGATTATTTCTTTCATTAAGGTACATATCAACAACCAAATGTGATTGGTCCTCAAAATGGGTTAATGGTGTCAAATGACCAATGTGCTCAATTTTGTAAAAGCCAGTTCAATATGCAATGAGAGTGTGAACACAAGCTCTGTAATGACTACACTAATCTGATATATTGGAATTTCCTTTTTTTTACAGAGAAGCAGGTCACTGGAGAAATATAACAACCAGTCAATCAAAAGGACTTCTGAAGCCCAGGGCTGCCTGACATACCAGTGATCCTTTGCAAATGAATTCTAGTCGAATTTGGAGATGCCTGTAACAGCCAGAAACTACAGAATCAGCCTTGAGCAGCTCAAGGACAATCTTATGCAGCAGCTCCAGACTCAAGATCTTGCTTGGGAGTCTCTAAATAGCCTGTTCCCTGTCTTACTATATCTATAGATATCTTCTCCCTTAAGTCCCACTCCCCAAACCAAAAGCCTCTAGAAACTATTACTATCTCACCCTTTTTCACACCCCCTTTGAGCAGCTGAAAACTCTCTCTCGCTCTCTCCCTCTCTGCTCCCTTACAAACTCTTTTTCCCCTAGCAAGCTTTTCTCAGATAATAAATGCTTTTGTAATCTGTGATCTAACTCTTGTTTCATTTAGAGTCCCTTTTTGGTGGCAAGGGTGTTTAAATAACAAGAATTACTATTGCTTTGTTTCATTCCCAAGTGTCTTTTTTATTTAAACTGGGAATGGAAGGATGGGAGACAGGTTAAACCATATACATTCATGGTGTAAATTCAAATTATAGAGTTCCAAGCCAAACTTCACAGAGGATAGCTTTATAAATATCTGCCATAGCAAAATATAGACTAAAATAAACTCATAGAGCAGTACAATATATGTTCTAGATAGCGATTATCAGATGATTAAAATATAAAGAGGTAGGCTATAGTGAAAATTTTCATCTCTCAAGGCCAGAGGTCATTCAAATTCAAGTTGCTTACAGGAAAATGAAGGAAGAAGACAGGTTCATACCATGTGAATTCTGCTTGGTCAGTGTGGTGTCAACTTCCATGACTACTTTGGTAAAGACTTTGAGAAATCAATAAAAGAACATGAAGACCAACATAAAAAATGACTAGGAAATAATTAAAGTAAATTATCTCTAGTCATTTCACAAGTAAACCAAGAAAAAACATCACTATCAGCAATGTGTTCACTAAATTCCTTATATGTCTGTCAAATTCAGGATACTCAACAATTGATTGTTATTAAACAGATGTTTTTATCCTAGAAAGCTAAAGGACCAGAAAGTCCACATATGAATGAAATATCATTTAAAAAGAACTTCAATGATAAAGAACATTTTTCTATAAACACAATGTGTTACTCCAAAACCAATGTGAGAAAATAATGGGGGGTTTTGTGGGGTTTTTTTTTGGGGGGGGCAGGACAATGGGGGTTAAGTGACTTGCCCAGGGTCACACAGCTAGTCAAGTGTCTGAGGCTGGATCTGAACTCAGGTTGTACTGAATCCAGGCCCGATGCTTTATCCACTGACCCAATACCTAGCTGTCCCAATAACGGGGTTTTTTGGGGTCTCCCACTCCAGGGAACTTTGCCTGACCTCTTTTAAGGCCAGTCCAGAGTCAGCAGAATTGCAAAAGAAATGTAGATTGACCTTCCTCACTACCTAAAGGAAGTACTCACCTAGGCGGACCTTCCCCCCACCCCCAAAGTCACATTAATCAATGGACTAGCCAATTAGCTTGGATCAATGTGCAGTGACCCACCTCTATCTGAGAGAGGATAAAAATCCTTGGGGAGAGGAGGGTAGCACTCTTCTCTCCCCTACTCTTCTCCCTGTGCCTCTCCCCATCCTGGGATTTTATGCTGGGCCTGGGACACTGGAAGAGGCAGCCACGTGGACCCCACTCTCTCTTTTCTATCTAGGTATCTAGGGCTTCTGAACTCTAATTCTGAGCAATGTGCTTTTCTTTGCTAACATTTAATAGAATTCAATAAATGCTTACTGCCAAAGACTGGTGCATAGCCTCTAATTTATAAGCAGCAATATATTAGCAACCCCAGCTAAGTTCCCTAAAACCTAAAATAGAGACAGGCATCCCCATATATTTTCAAACGACACATGAAAATGGATATACCAATTTTTTGGAATGACATACCAATAACATATATTACTTATATGAACAATCCAATGATTTATATTTTATTATATTTATACTTAAGTTTACTAGCATATGGATTTTTTAAAGTAAAATGATCCAATTCCTTCAAGAAGCTGTTTCAGAAGACGACATACTAATATAATTCTAAATTTATTCATGCTAAGAGGGTCTAATTATCTTTGGAAATTTTAAAGTGCTACCAGAAGAAAAGTAGTATATCTTTTACATAAATTACACAAAGAAAATTTAAGAAAGATTATATATTTAGTGAAGATGAAAATATTATATTTATCCCTCATTCTAATCCAGCCCTGGTTTATGGACCCTAAACCTACAAGGAGTATCACAGGTCTCTATGATGCCCACTTCAGACTACATTTTGCATTGGGATTTGAATTAAGAAAATAATTTCAAGAAGTGGATCTATGGAGGAGACTGTTTCAGGCATGCGAACTAGTTATATCTTTTATGTGCTTAATGTTAAAATTTATTTCTCCATTTTGGTATAAATAAAAACTATACCTATGGCAAACATATACTAACTTACTGGAGTATATACATGCATATGAATTCACTTAATTTGGAGGATGCAACATAGTAGTTACTATTACTATTGACTTTAAAAGCCCAGCATGTTTTATATTTTGTAATATGGCATTAAATGCTATATTTATCTATGTAGGGGGCAGTTAGGTGGCTCAGTGGATAAAGCACCAGCCCTGGATTCAGGAGGACCTGAGTTCAAATCCGGCCTCAGATACTTGACACTTACTAGCTTTGTGACCCTGGGCAAGTCACTTAACCCTCATTGCCCTAGAGAAAAAAAATGAATAAATGAATGAATAAATGATAAAAAATATTTATCTATGTAAAAAATCTATCACTTCATATTATTGTGTTATAAGAAATGACATGCAGGAAGATTTCAGAAAGGCCTCAAAAGACTTGTATGAACTGATGTATGGAGAAGTGAGCAGAACCAAGAGAATATTGTGCACAGAGACAGCAATATTGTTTGATGAAGAACTGTGAATGACTTAACTATTCTCAGCAATACAATGATCCACGACAATCCCAAAGGACTATTGATGAAATATACTATCCCCGCCTCCAGGGAAAAAACTAATACTGATTAAACACAGACTGAAGCATGCTATTTCTCATTTTCTTTCATTTTTTTCTTTTATTCAAGCTTTCTTGTACAAAATGACTAATACTGGGGCAGCTAGATGGCGCAGTGGATAGAGCACCAGCCCTGCAGTCAGGAGTATCTGAGTTCAAATCTGGCCTCAGACACTTAACACTTACTAGCTGTGTGACCCTGGGCAAGTCACTTAACCCCAATTGCCTCACTAAAAAAAAAAAAAGACTAATACTGTAATATTTTGCATAACTGCACATGTATCATCCACATCTGCTTGCTTACCACTTCAGGGATGGAGATGGGGAAGGAGGAAAGGAAGGATAAAATTTGGAATTCAAAACAATAAATAAAAATGTTCATTATTTTTTTAAAAAGAAATTTTTTTTCAATCTATCACTTCTTTGAATAGTTTAAAAATCAGTATAAGAGAGTTATCTGGAATGTTTCATCCATTGTGCCAAAGCAGTTAGACCATTAACTAAACAAATAACTGAAGTAGTACAACTGAAAAACCCCAGACACTGCAGCAAGAAAAAAGGGAAAGCTTTTAGAAAGGTGAGAACTCCAGGAGGCATTTATTAAATATGCCCATGTAATGATGCATTTCATAACAAAATAATCTTTAATTAGGGTGGCTAGGTGATGCAGTGGATATAGCACTGGTCCTGGAGTCAGGAGGACCCGAGTTCAAATGGAGCCTCAGATACCTCTGTAACCCTAGGCAAGTCACTTGATCCCAACTGCCTCAAACATTCAGTGCCATCTCCAGTTTTCCTGATGTATATCTTGCCACTGGACCCAGATGGCTCTGGAGGAGGGAGTGAGGTTGATGACTTTGCACAGCCCTCCCTCACTTAAATCCAATTCACTGCAAGTCATGACATCAGCTCCCGATGAAGGACAAATAACAATGATATTTTATTACTTGCAGCCCAAAGTTCTAATGTTGACATATCTTTCTTCTTCCCACATTATAATCTTTACTAATAGTTATTTCTCATATTATTAAAGTTATAAATTCAAGTTTAAAAGCTAAGTTACTAAGCTCATAAAAGTGGCTTAAATAAGAGACAGCTTTCTTCTTACCAAGTAAAATAAAGCCTGTGTTTGTCTGTTTCTTCCTTTGTAAAAAGGGTATACTAATAGCACCTACTTCCCAGGGTTGTTTGTAATGAGGATCCAATGACATAGTAATTGTAAAGTGCTTAGCATAGTGTGTGTCACTTGGTAAATGCTATGTAAATGTTAACTATTATTATTGTTATCATTATTATTATCAAGTTCATTGCCACCACATCTCAAAATATTCAAAACTGGGAGTCACAATAAGCTGAGTGTGTGTAGGGTGGGGACAGAGGGGAGTAGTGGGGGGGGGGGGGCGGGATTTGGTGCAGTTTTTTTTAGTGAGGCAATTGGGATTAAGTGACTTGCCCAGGGTCACACAGCTAGTTAAGTGTCAAGTGTCTGAGGCCAAACTCTGTGTGTGTGTGTGTGTGTGTGTGTGTGTGTGTGTGTGTGTGTGTGTGTGTGTGTGTGTGTGTATAAAATCTTACCTATACTGTGATAATGCCATCGAAAGAAAATCCTTTCAGGTAGTAGCTGTAAGATTTTCTGTATAAAACAAAAAATTATATGTTAGTTACTTTATGAGATATCATGAGAAACAAGATGACAAAAGCAATTATACATACCAACTGTGGGTTAGCTATAAAGTCACAAAATGATGTTAAAGTAAATGTTACTTCTACTCAAGGAAGTCTTTTCTCCTTTTTACAAAGTAAACTTGATACTTCATCACCCCCACCTTAGATACACACTCGAACGGTCATATCCTTGATTTTAGCATCATTCATTACCCAGGAGTGTTCCACTTTTGCATTCACAAATTCTGAAATTGCCTTATCTGATCAGAATGTGCTGTCATTCTACCTCTCCCTCAGTCTGGCCACCCAACCTTGCTCTTCATCCTAACTGTGATTCCCCTTGACCACTCCCTTTCTGTCTCCTTGGCTGAATCTTCCTCTGGATCACAGCATCCTCTAACCAAAGGGAGTCCCTCAGGGTCTGTCCTGGGCCCTCTTCTCTTCTCCTTCTGTGCTATCACTAGGTGATCTTATCAGCTCTCATGGACTTCAGTACTGTCTCTATGAGGATGACTCTCAGATCTTCCTATCTTGCTCCCTCTCTGCTGACCTCCAATCTTGCATCTTCAACTGACTTTCGTATATCTTGAATTGGATGTCCAAAAAAGAACTCAGTATTTCTCCCCCAAACCCTCCCCCTACCTTCCCTATTTCTGTACAGGCAATCCCATCCTCCCAGTTCCTTAGACTTGCAACCCGAGAGTCACTGTGGATTCCTCAACTAGCTTTCACTCCCCTGTCCAATCTGTTGCTAAGGCCTATTGATTTCACCTTTGCGAGATCTCTCAAATACACCCCCTTCTCTTCTCTGACACTTCTACCACTCCAGTGTAGGCTCACTTAGCACCTCAAGACTGGACTGTTGCAATAGCCTACTGGTGGGTCTGCCTTCCGGAGTCTCTCCCCACTCCAATCCATCCTCCATTCAGCAACTAAAGTGATTTCTCTAAAGCATAGGTCTGAACACCACCCTCCATACCCAACTCGATAAACTCTAGTTGTTTCCTACTGCCTCCAAGATAAAATATAAAATGCTGTTTAGCATTCAAAGCCATCTACAATCAACATCTCCATTTCCTTTCCCCAACTCTGTTCTTAACTCTCTATAGTCAATTAAAATTGCTCTCTTCAAAGTTGCTAATGATCTTTTAACTGTCTAATCTAATGCTCTTTTTCTCAATCATCATCCTTTCTGAACTCTATGCAGCCTAGACACTGTTGATCACCTTGAAATTTTCTTCCCTCTAGCTTCTCCTCCCACCTAACTGCTCCAACCCTTTGCTGGTATTCATCCAAAACATACCTTACAAAAACAAAACATGGTAAATTGAACAGATGTGAGTCTTGGAGTCGGGAAGAGGAGAGTTCAAGTACTAGCTCTGATATATGCTGGCTGTGGAGCCTATCAGCATCCTAGTGATTCTTTAAGACAATATATTACAAATTACTTGTCTGTCTAGATCATTGGAAGGGGATGTTGTCAAGCAAGGAGTTTCCTAAATAGATAAATTCATAGTTCTAACCCTACCTCAAACAATTCTATATTAAATATTTTTCTCCCTGTTGGTGAGAATTATATTTAGAACAGAATTTCCTCTTGTTAGTTCTTCCATCTTACAAAGGATGAAATTATTAGTAAAGCAAGTGATTGTTCCCCAAGTCTCTGTCTTGGGCCCTCTTTTCCTATACTGCTATACTGTCACTTGGCAATCTCTTCATCTTGCAAACATTCAGTGCTTATGAGCATAGGCTCATGATTCTAAGATCTATCTATCCAGCTTTAACCTTTCTTCTAATCTCCAGACCTCCTGACCTCCAGCTGTTAACTAAATATCAATAACCAGATGTGCCAGAAACATCTTAAACACATCCAAGTTTGAACTCATTATCTTCCCTACCCTTCCTCCTATCTTTCCAAACTTGAAATCTAGGTATCATTTGAGACGCCTCACTCTCCTTCATACACACCCCTATACTAACCAAACTGTTGCCAAGTGCCATGAATTTTACCTTCATAACAACTCTCATATAAGTGTCCTTTTCTCCTCTGATACTGTCACACTCTGGTGCAGACCTTCATCACCTCAAGTATGAACAACTGCAAGTTTTCTAGTTGGTCTCCCTGACTCAAATCTCTACTCACTCCAGTCCAATCTCCATTCAGCTGTCAAACTGAATTTCCTAAAGTACCTAGTTATGCTTGATTAATTCAAATTGCTAGCCCAGATGAACTAGATCCTAGGGTAGAAAGGAACAAACTGCTACACCACTGTCAGTGATATATGAAAGATATTGGAGAATTCTACATAACTGGAAAGGCCAATTATCACAATTTTCAAAGTAAAGGAAAAAGGGCAGCTAGGTGGTGCAGTGGATAAAGAAAGCACAGGCCTTTGATTCAGGAGTACCTGAGTTCAGATCCGGCCTCAGACACCTGACACTTGCTAGCTGTGTGACCCTGGGCAAGTCACTTAACCCCCATTGCCCAGAAAACAAACAAACAAACAAACAAAAAACAACCAAAGCAAAGGAAAAGAGTAGAGTCCAAAACCTATATATAGGCTAGAAAACACAACTTTCACTTCCCTGCCTTTCCCAATCTGCCCAAATTCCATCGAGGCAATCTATTCACCAGAAGACGCCATTTTCCTTTACTCCCTAGATCCCATTGGGAAGATGGGTAGAAAGAGTAACATGGTTCCTCACATTACCTGCATAGCTAGAAGTCAACAACTCTAATCCTTCCAGTGAGACAGATGACCATCAAATCAAAACAACATCTGCTCATTCTATAATTTCCTAATGTGCTTAAAGCCTTACTAGCTATCCTGGTTTTCCTCTTACCAAACTCCTAGATACTTATCTGGGCTGCTGATGCCCTAGGCCCAATCATTCCTCTTCTCATACATTCACCCCCTTATCTACTCAATGATCACCACCCTACTTTAAACTCTTATCATCTCCAACTGGACTATAGCAATAGCCTCCTAAGTGGCCTCCTTGTGTATAATATCTATTCTCTCCCTTCTCTAATCCATTTACACAGCTGAAAAGTTAATATTGGAGAAGGAAATGGCAGAGCACTCCATTATCTTTACTAAGAAAATCCTAAATTGGGTCATGTAGAGTCAGACATGACTGAAACTAATGAATAACAAAAATTAATATTCCTAAAACACAATACCAAATATTTCCCTCCCCTGGCCAAAAATCTTTAGTGGTTCCCCATTTGGCTACTGAATACAAAAACCTTAAGTTGGTATTTAAGGCCTTCTGCAATCTGATCTCCACCCACCTCTTTGGATAGATTTCATATTACTCCCCTTCATACACTCTAAACTGGCCTAAGAGCTGTTTCCCATATGACATTTCATTTCTTATCTTCATGCTTTTGCACAGGCTGCCTCTGCACCCAGAATGTACTCCCTTCTCACTTAAGTCTTAGAATCTATAGCTTCTTTCAAAGGTCAACTCAGGTACCACTTCTTATGTAAAGCTTTGCCAGATCCCACTAGTCAATGTTCCTTCACTTCAAATTACCATTTACTGCATACTGGTTGTATTTCTGTCTCCACCCCTAAGTTAGCTATTCAAGGACAAAAACTGTTTTTCATTTTTTGTTTTTGTACTTGCAAACCTATTGTTGGACACCAGGCTAGAAGGTAGGGGAGAGTGACAATACCTCCCCTCAGAGAGCTTGTAAACTATTTTTTTGTTTGTTTGTTTTAACAACAAGTTTTTATTGATGGATGGAAGAATACAATTTTAATGGAACAGTAAGGTACAACCGTGGATTAAAAGTTTGCTATACAGTCAAAAGGGGGGGGAATGCATTTTTTTCCTTTAAGAATCTCAAATATGCAAGTCATGAAGCCACTAAAGTACCTCTCCAATAGATCACATCGGACAATTCTTCCCTTTTATACAATTCCTATATTACATCATCTGAGCAGTGATCTAGGTTCATTCCCTCATGAGAAAGTCACTGGCACTTTGCCTCTACACTGCCCCACCTGACCACTTCATACCCCATCCCACCTTTTCAGCTGGCATTCTGATTCAGGACAGGTCAGCAAACTACCTTCCCAAAAGAATCCCATGTACATCTTGATCAGTCTTCTGATGCAAACAAGCAAGCAAGGAGCCAGGAAAAAGCCAGTCCAGGGCAGATACAGAAATGAATCAACTCATACAACAGTTAGCATGGCACAGCCTGATTCAGGGAAATCTCAATTAAGCTGACTTTGGCAGGGAAGTTGCTCTGGCTTTTTTCATGGGCCTACAAACCCACCTCGGGATGTGTGATCAGTGTCAGACCCCTTGTTTCTGAAGAATCAGGTGCAGTATATATGAGGGACTAGGAAACTAGTTAAACAGGAGGCTAACTTTGCAATACATTCATCTCTTTGGACCTGTAACATGAGCTGGCTTTGAATCCCAGCATAATCATTTGCAAATGTCAATTTTTAAGAGAATTTGTGTGCAAAACTTCAAGATGCTGAGGACAATCTTTAAATCTCTTGGTCTGGGATAAGTTAGGCACTTCCTTAACACTAGTTTGTCTACTTGGACACTCAAAGTATAAGATACTTCAGTGTTGTAATATCGAAGTATAAACCATGCTATAGGTGTCAATACCAAGGATCTCAGGACACTAAGCCTGCCTCCCTTTCCAAGGAGCCATGAGAGAAATCTCACATACATATTGCCATAGATGCCATCCTGGTAATACCTGCCCAGAAATCTAGCATGCTTCCAGGTGGCTGGCTAGTTTCTGAAGGGTAAATACTGTACTAAGGAGTAATCATGCAGGTCAGAAACCAGAGGTGAGGTGCCCTAAGCAAGCACACCCAGAAGGCCTTGACCCTCCACTTCTCACCTTGGCCACTCACTTTCAGGAAGGATGCCTCCATCCTGCCGTCTTTCAACTACAACACAGAGTGTAAAGAGTCCAAGAATGTTCCTATTCTTCAAAGAAGAGTGGTAGGTACCCAAAAGCTCCTGGGGAGGCAATGTCCTAGAGTCCCATTTAAGGGTGGAAGGTGGTTAAAAGCCATTAAGCCACCTCACCAGGGCTTGTAAACTATTAAGAATAAGATACCCAAAAAATTAAAGTACACACTCTTACATAAATTAGAATGGTTATAACAAAAAGCTACATGAAGTCTTAAGAAGGAAGATCAATACCCAGTAGAAGAGATCTGCCAAATCTAAGCTGGCACTTAAAGGATAGAAAGAAGAGACATTCAATGTATAGGGAATAACATGAAACTACAGGTGGAAGAGTAGAATGATATGGTTCAGGGCACATAGTAAAACTTTAATGAAGCATAAGGCATTTGGAGAAAAGTAATATTAGATAATTAAAGGTAGGATAGTCCTAGATCAGGGGAAAAAAAAAGAATATGAACTTTGCTCAGAGCTTGAATGATTAAAAATGTTTTTAAGTCGGAGTGAGATACCCATATCTATACATAAGGAACTAATACATACATAAATGGTGGGGAGAAAATGCTGACAGGAAAGCCTGTTTGGAGAGAAACTACTGTAATAGTCCAAATAGGTAGAAGTGAGGATAGCAGCAATTGGAATAAGCAGGAGATAAAGGAGACAAGAAATGGTGTACATGTGGAAGCATCAGAATTTGGGAAATAGCTGGATAAGAGTTGAAGAGGGGAAAAAGTCAACGGTAATAATGGATATGTGTGTGTATAAATGTACATATAGACATACATATATAAACACATACTATATATACACATACATATTGTGCACATGCACATGCACATGCACATGCACATGTACATGTACATACACATAAGTGAATGGTGCTATTAGAAATAATGAAGGCAGAAAGAGGAACAGATTTGACGTGAAAGATAAGCAAAGTTTTGAGTTCAGTTGTCAGTGGAAATCTTCAATAGATGTGCTATAAGAGATTCACATGTATGATCTTGGTCAAGTCACTGAATGAAAATATGAATGAATAAATGAATGTTGGCAGATTGGTTGCATTTTAGAGTGTTGTAAGTGACCATATCTTGTCATTGAATATAAAGTTTTCCTCATAGGTGACATGGATGATGCTGCTCTAAATATTCTCTAAATAGATGTCTAGACCTTGTTATAACTGAAACACTGAATACTACCATGGTCATGTAGACCTATAGTTTGGCCTGAAGCCTACTGATACCAGAGTCTCTGCACAGATAGACCAGTCTATATATCTGAAAGACAATATATGAGGGAAAATTAGTTTTTTCATTGTGGCAAAATATATGCCAAAAAATGAAGCAAAAGTGTTTTAACTAGACTATTATCTTTATCCTCATAGCCACTCTATCTATGGTTATAAGAGTTTTCAGGTTGATGAAAATTAAATTAGGGAGATAGAAATTGGGACTAAATTCATATATATATATATATATATATATATATATATATATATAGGCAGTTCACCAAAACTATTTCCAAGGGGAAGAAAACATAAAACAAACTTAAGACAAATATTTTCTATACTAATGCTTCCCCTTGTCCCTAAATACAAGGTTCATGGGCCCATGGTATTGATGTACTGGCAACACAAGGGGTCAGTGTGGAATTAAGCCTCAAACAATCTATGTTTGTGTGTTAAACCTGCCCCTCAGAAAGCCAGAAACATACCTTATCTTTACCAAGTCGAACACAATATGGCATTTTCTTCCACTGCAACCTAGATTCTAGGTTATACTGCTGTAAAGAGTTACTAACATCTTATTTGTAGTTACAAATGAGAATAAAACAAAAAATATTTTGGGAAAATCACACTGTGAATAAACATCACTTTTTGAAAAACAGATAGAACACTTTAATGCTTGGAGCTTGGCTACATATATATGGTAATCCATTATAACACATTTGAAATAGAAATTAGGTATTACTATACTGATCAACACATCAGGATATCTGTCAGTTCTTTTAACTGATTATCCATAGTTCTTTTTCCTCCAGGCCCACTACATGACTAGGAATAATGTGAAGTTTAAACTGTAGTTTGTGCAGGATGCTACTTTCTAAAGGGAATCAGTTTTAGTTTGCCTTAAGTTGATCTATCTTCATTAAATAACAAATATAATACAGACACATACATATACACACATGTAGACAGGCAGACATACACAAATATATACATACATATTTCAAATTATTACAACTGAAATGCAATATAGCCGAGGCAGATGCATATTTGATTTTTGTTTTGTTTTGTTTTGCGGGGCAATGGGGGTTAAGTGACTTGCCCAGGGTCACACAGCTAGTAAGTGTCAAGTGTCTGAAGCCGGATTTGAACCCAGGTACTCCTGAATCCAGGGCCGGTGCTTTATCCACTGCGCCACCTAGCTGCCCCCTGATTTTTAATATTAATTAGTAATGGTGGAGGGGAAAGGTGAAAAGACATTTCATTTACATTTTTTAAAATTCTATATAATAGCATATAATATTTTATGTTCCAAAAGAGGGAAAAGGGAGAAAAAATCTCTTAAATCAGATTTCATCATACAAGGGCTTTGTAAAGCAAATATACACCAATGCTTTAAAAGATATATGGTCTGATTAGAATTGTTCAAGTTTTACATACTTGACCTTGAAGGGAATCAAATATTTAGAGGTCTGACAAAGGGAGCTGAATGACCATTAAAAGAAGCCTCATTAAGTATAAGCTGATTTCAAAAAGAATCAGCATCAGATTTCTTCAGGACTCTTATTGTCTACTGTGCCCAAAATAAATCAAAGGAGTAACTTTCTTTTGTTATTTCCATTCTGATTACACACCTAAAAGTGAAAAAGGAAACAGGAGAAAAAAACCAGGAATTTTGGTGTGGGTACATTTTCAATGAAATCTGCTTACCAATATGTATACAGGTTTTAAAAATCCAAAAAGTAGGGGGCAGCTGGGTGGTGCTGTGGATAGGGCACCAGCCCTGGATTCAGGAGGACCTGAGTTCAAATCTGACCTCAAACACTTGACATTTACTAGCTGTGTGACCCTGGACAAGTCACTTAACCCTCATTTTCCCACAAAAATAAAAAATAAAATAAATGCAACGAGTCTAGGGCTAAAATCAATATTTTTGAGTAAGCCTTGGGGAGATGACTTTTTTGAAGTATTTTTCTCTTATGATATCTCTGTTCTAATATGGTAAGTTATTATTCCTAACCATGCTTTTCACCTTACAAGAAAAAAGAACCACAAATCTAAATTCAAAGACAGGCAGGCCAACAGAAAAATAAAGACTGAATTAGGGAATCTTCCATGATTCCACACTGGGAAGTTCACTAACAAAAAATAATTCTCTGGTTTCTAGGAATAATTTAGTATCCATTTTTTGATAACCGAAAAGTGAATAATGCAATCTATCATTTTTTTAAGAAAACCATATATTTCATTATACCACTGGGAGGAAATAGTTTTCTTGATCATATGAGAACCAAGCAAAAAACAATCTGAAATCTAAATTTTAACAGAAAACAAGAACTAGAGAATAAAGATCTCTGAAATACTTTTCAACATTTAAGGTACAATATGATTGAATAAGTACTCAGATACTATACAGACTTGGAAATTCACCAAAGTAAACTATGAAATATAAATAAAAAGAAAACATCTTATTTTTAAAATTCTTTTCTTTATGTTAAATTCATCCTAAGAAGCAATGTGGTATGATAGATATAAGGAACACTGGATGGTGTAGAATGGTTTCAATTTACAATTCTACCATTTATTAGTTATTGATCATGGACAATCACTTGGTTTCCCCATCTGTAAAATGGGGGGAAAATACTTTACTACCTACCTCACAGGGTCATTAGGAAGATTTTTCTGAAAAACTTATGTAAATATAAAACCATAAAAAATTTAGAGTCAACTTTAAGCCTCTCTTTTATTTTATTATCAAAAAGAATAGTCATTAAGCCCCACACAATCCTTTTACATACCTCAAGAAAGCTACATTTGATTTTTTGCGAAAAGGAATTCTACTTTCTTTAAATTTAAATTTTGCAGATTCTTCTTTTCTATCAATGAGCTACTGCTCCCACCCTCCTCCCTCTCTCCCTCCCTCTCTCTCTCTCTCTCCCTCTCTCTCTCTCACTCGCTCGCTCTCCATATGTGTGTGTGTGTTTATCTTCTTTATGGATGTCTTCTGGACCTCAATCAAAATCTCCCTATACTTTCAAGATGTGCAATATTAAGATGTGGAACATGCAGAGCCAATGATCTTATAGGTCCCGTGGTCTCCTCCTACTTGAATTAGTAAGGTCCTAAAATTCAGAAAATGTCTTGCTTTTTGTGACATCAAGTCTAAAGTGGCATCATTGCAGTTCCTTCTCATTGTTCCTAGTTGTGCCTTTTAAGACCAAATTGAAAAAGCTGACTCCTCCACATGCAATCCTTCAAATACATGAAAATAGCTATCATAATCCCCTTAGTTAAAATGCCAAAATGACATGAAATGAAGGACCTATACCATACTGGTTTTTTTTCCTTTGGATACTCTCCAGTTTATTAATATGTCTGTCTCTACTAGAGAACTATGGCACCCAGAACCAAAAACCAGTTAAGATATGATAAGTGGAATGTAGTGGGACCAACACCTCCCAAAAGACAGGCCCCTCTTCTATTAGCATTTTTGGCTGCCACATTATAATGACTCATATTGAGCTTATGGTCTGCTAAATCAGTCAGTCAGCAGTCAACAAGCATTTATTAAGTGCTTACAATGTGGCACTAGAAAACACTACAAAAACAAATATGAGCTGAAAAAAAGGGCCCTTGTTCTCAAGAAGCTTATATTATAATGAAGTAAAGCAACACATAAAAGGGAAAAGGTGGAGAGGGAAAAGAGGAAATGAAGATGCTCACTATGGAGACATGGTAGGTAAATTGAAGAGTGCAGCCTAGAGAGGAATATCGATTAGTAATCGTGGAGGCGAATAAGACATGGTTGGCCTAGGCACCCTCTTTAAATGGAAGTTCTAGAAGAAGTCATCCAAACATAGGAAGAGGCCACAAGGGCAAAGCACACTTCCAATATGTGATTTTCCAGGATGAAGAGGTTTGGGAGGCATGATAGAGAAAGTCTGAAGTGCAGCCTAGAAAGGAATGAGGGGTGGCTAGTCTGGGTACCCTTTTTAAAAGGAGATTAGGAAGAACCATATGATCAGACAGATGATTAGGGGAGAGGCTACAGGGGCAAAGGGTACTTCTAATATATGAATTCCAAGAATGTAATGAACATCTAACTTCCAATTTTGGTCTAGCTTTGTCTCTCCTACATTTTGAACTCGTGAAGTTGATTTGTTTGTGCCTACATGCAAGCATTTACATTTATACCTATAGAATTCCATCTTACTAGATTCAGTCCAGTACTCTAGCCTTTCAAGATCTTTTGTGAATCCTGATTCTGTCATCCAGTGTTATCTATTCCTTTCAGTTTTGCATCATTTGAAAATGTAAGAAGCATGTATCTATGCCTTTATCCAAGTTAGTGATAAAAATATTAAATAGCACAGTACAAAGGAGAGCCACAAAATACTCCACAGAAAAATTTCCTGCTGCAAGGAAAATAAATTATTAACTATTCTTTGAGTCCAACCATTCAACCTGTTCTGAATCCATCCAACTGTATTATCATCTAATTTACAACCCTCCATCAGAAAAGTATGTCATACTTTTATCAAAAATTTTGCTAAAATTTAGGTAAACTATATTCACAAATTTTCCTTTAAGGACTATTTAGTCACTGACAAAAAATTTTAAGTTGGCATGAACTGTTCTTGATAAAGCAATCCTTCGTCAAGCATGCAATCATCATTTGTAATCACCATTACCCTACCCAGATGTTCATCAATTATGTCTTTCATGGTATGTTCTAAAACAGGGCTTCTTAAACTTTTTCACTCACAATTCCTTTTTGCCTGAGAAATTTTTTATGCAACCCCGGGTATATAGGTATATAAAATAGGCATACATAACCTTTTACTGTTGCCAAATTTTTTGCGACCCCCCACATTCAGTTATATAATCCCATATGGGATTGTGATCCACAATTTAATTAGCTACGTTTAGAAAGTAAAAGTGAGTCAAATATTTATTAAGTACTTACTATGTGCAAGCAAGACACTGTGCTAAGTACTGGGGACACAAAAGGAGGCAAAAGATAGTCCTTGCCCTCAAGGAGTTCACAAACTAATGGGGGAGAAAGCAAACAAATATGTACAAACAAGTTATAATTAAGAGAGAAAAAGCATTAGAATTAAGAAGGACAGGGACAAAAAAAGGGGGGGGGGGTGTAGCTAGGTGGCGCAGTGGATAAAGCACCGGGCTTGGATTCAGGAGGACCTGAGTTCAAATCCAGCCTCAGACACTTGACACTTACTAGCTGTGTGATCCTGGGCGAGTCACTTAACCCCCATGGCCCCACCAAAAAAAAGGATAGGGAAAGGCTTCCTGTAAAAGAAGGAAATTTTAGTTGGGACTTAAATGGAAGGCTGGAGGTGAAGATGAGGAGAACATTCCAGGCATGGGGAACAGCCAGAAAAAAAATGCCCAGAGCCAAGAGATGGGGTATCTTGTTCATCAAATAGCAAAGAGGTGCAGAATATATGGGGGGGGATATAAAAAGACTAGAAAGGCAGGAGGGGGTCAGGTTATGAAGGGCTTTTAATGACAAACTGAGCATTTTGTATTTGAATCTGGAGTTGATAGGGAACCACTGGAGTTTATTGAATTGGGGGGGGGGGAGCTGACATAGCTGGACGTGCACTTGAAGAAAATCACTTTACTTGCTGAGTGAAGGGATTAGAGTGGGGAGCCACTCAAGCAGGCAGACCCCCCGGCAGGCTATTACAATAGTCCAGGCTTGAGGTGATGATGTTCCTATACTACAGTAGTGGCAGTGCCAGAGGAGAAAAGGGGGTACACTTGAGAACTGTTGCAAAGGTGAAAGCAATAGGCCTTGACAACAGATTAGACGGGGGTAAGAGTGAGGAATGCAGAATGACTCTCAGGGTTGCAAGTCTAACGAACTGGGAGGATGGTGTTGCCCTCTACAGAAATAGAGAAGGTAGGAAGAAGGCTTGGGGGAGAAATACTAAGTTCTATTTTGGACAGATTGGGGGCAGCTAGGTGGTACAGTGGATAGAACACTGGCCCTGGAGTCAGGAGCACCTGAGTTCAAATCCGGCCTCAGACACTTGACACTTACTAGCTGTGTGATCCTGGGCAAGTCACTTAACCCTTATTGACCAACCAAAAAGCCAAAAACAAACAAAAAGCTAGCTCTCACATATGGATGATATAATGTGAGACAAAAGTCACTATGATTTATTTTGGACAGATTGAGTTTAAGATGTCTACCGGGGGGGGGGGGGGGGGCAGCTAGGTGGCGCAGTGGATAGAGCACCAGCCCTGGATTCAGGAGTGCCTGAGTTCAAATCTGACCTCAGCCACTTAACACTTACTAGTTGTGTGACCCTGGGCAAGTCACTTAACCCCAATTGCCACACACACACACACACACACACACACACACACACACACAAAAAGCTGTCTACTGGACATCTAATTCAAGATACATGAAAGGCAGTAGGAGATGCAAGATTGGAGGTCAGCAGAAAGACTGGGAACAGGATAGGTAGACTGCGAGTCATCCTCATAGAGACAGTAATTAAATCCACGAGAGCTGATGAGATCACCAAGGGAAGTATAATTCAGAAGGAGAAGAGAAGAGGGCCCAGGACAGACCACTGAGGGACTCCTTTGGTTAGAGGACATGATCTGGAAGAGGATCCAGCAACGAAGACAGAGAGGGGCAGTCACACAGGTAAGAGGAAAACCAGTAGAGATGACATCTTTAAAGCCTAGGAATTGTAGAAGATGACAAAATAAGGAAGTCACCCATCTCTCCCAAATTCCCCCCCTCCCAATAAATAAAAATAATTTCTCAAAGTGAATTTTAGATGGCAGAAATAATTAAAAGTGGAGGTAAAACAGTCATCCAGCCCAAGGCAACTTGGGAAGAAATTAGGAAAGTTCTGACCTCTGGGGATGGTGAATTGCAGACACCATTAAGTCAACAAACAGCAAGCCCTGGGGACAGCTCTGTTGACAGCACTTTTGCCCACAGGAAGGTATGGGGGTCTGGTGACTGAGCAGGGGCAGATTAGAATGGGCAGCCTCTGCTAGCACTGGCCTTGGGCCCAGACCCTAGCTGGAGGTGAGAAGAAAGTACACTTCGGTGGGTTATTTTTGCAGCCCAAGTTAGCACAGAGAGACAGACAGGTCTGTGGACAAGAGATCTAACCAAGATATAACCAGGTCTATCAAGAGGTGATGAGGGTCTGAACTGTGTGAGTGGAAAGAATAGAGTAGATTTGGCAACTAACTGGCCATGTGAGGTGAGACAAAGTAGGACAGCAGTGCTCTTGAAAGAAGATGGGAAATTTGAAAAGGGGGTAGGTTGAAGAAGATACATTATGTAATGAGATCAGCCATCTGTCACAAAACATCCATGGCTGTACATCCTGTATTACTCACTTTAAGGTGATCCTTTTACTTACTGGTCATTGAACACAGGGACTACCCTGCAAGGGGAGTCTGCCATAGCCAGCTGGGGATCTGGGGGTCAGGAGTGGGTATGCTGAGGGTCAGAGGTGGCTATGCTGGGGTTCTCATGCAGAATTTTCACAATGATGCCTGCACACCTGCTGCTGTGGGTGCAAGGGCAGTGTCAGGCTAGGCCTGCTCTTAGGGGTTGAAACCTAGCTAAGAAAAGGAGAAGCTGGGATCCTGAACATTGATACAGATGATTGTATCAGAGACAAGCTCCATAATTATGGAAGAAGGGTAGAAAGCAAGCCATCTTTCCATATCCCCATCTCTAACTGGTTGATCAAATAAACCTCGAGAGTCAGAAAACACCCTCCAGGGCCATAGTTCACTTCAGAGAGCACTAGAACCAAGGATACCTCACCCTATGCTATTGCATTAGCCTTCTGGTTGGTCCGCTGCCTCATCTCTTCCCACTCCAGTCCACCCTCCTCTAAGTCAGCTCCCAAAAAGGCCTTCCAAAAGTGCAAGTCTGAATGTGTCACTTCCAATTCAGTCAATTCCAGTGATTCCCTAATCCCTCCAGGATCAAAGAGAAAATCCTCAATTTGTCTTTTAAAGTCCTTTATAACCTGGCCCCTTCTTATCTTTTTAGTCTTCTTACCCTTCCTCCCTCCCACATAGTCCATAATCCAGCGACTGGTCTCCTTACTCTTACTTACACAAGACACTCCATCTCTTCCTGGTTCCCACCTCCTGAAATGTTCTCTCTCCTTGTCTCTACCTCCTAGATTCTGTTAAGTCTCAATTCAAATCTCATCTTCTCCAAGAGGCCTTTCCCATTCCCTCTCAAAGCAAACGACTTCCCTCTGAGATTACTTCCAACTGATTTATCCGATATATAACAGTTATTTGTATGTTGTCTCCCTGTGTGAGAACCCCTTAGAAAGCAATGATTATTTTTGTCTTTCTTCATATGCCTCACGTTTAGCACATCGCCTGGCACAGAGCAAGGGCTTAACACATTCTTGTTGACTTCCTGACTTTCCATCTGATCCAAGAGGCAATAGGAAGCTACTGGAGTTGACTGAGTACAGGAATCATAAGGTTATTAACCCACTGCATAAAGAAAACCATTTTGACAATAGTGTGGAAGATGGTCCAGAGAGGGGAAGGACTGGAGGCTGGGAGATCAATTTGAAGGCTCTGGCAATAATCTGGCTGAGAAATAATGAGAGCTTGAACTAAAGTGGTAGCTATGTAATTAGGGCATTTAGGTGGCACAGTGGATAGAGTGTTGGGTCTGGAGTCAAGAAGACCTGAGTTTAAATCCAGACTCAGACACTTTCTAGCTGTGTGACCCTGTGCTGTATTACCTCAGTTTCCTCATCTGTAACATGAACTGGAAAGGGAAATGGCAAACCACTCCAGTATCTTTGCCAACAAACTCCCAAAAGTGATCATGAAGAGTTGGACATAACTAAAAAAAAAAATGTGAAAACACTAGGTGTCACTGTTTTAACAGTAGCAGATTCCATATGCCAAAATAGAGAACATTAGGATTAGACATTTTAAAATAAATTATATACTTGTAAATACATATTTGAAATATGTTTTTAAAAACTTAGCTGGGGGGGCAGCTAGGTGGCGCAGTGGATAGAGCACCAGCCCTGGAATCAGGAGTACCTGAGTTCAAATCCAGCCTCAGACTCTTGATACTTACTAGCTGTGTGACCCTGGGCAAGTCACAACCCCAATTGCCTCACCAAAAAAAAAAAAAAAAAGAAAGTGTACTACACTTAGAGGCAAGAGAACCTTGTTTAAATCACAGTTCACATACTTATTAGCTCTTTGATCATGAAAAACTTAGCTGGGGGCAGCTAAGTGGTACAGTGGATAGAGCACCCGCCCTGGATTCAGGAGGACCTGAGTTCAAATCCAGCCTCAGACTCTTGACACTTACTAGTTGTGTGACTCTGGGCAAATCACTTAACCCCAATTGCCTCACCAAAAAAAAACCAAACAAAAAAACACAACTTAGCTGGCTTTAAATTCAGATAATTCTCAACAATTATAACTAAGATACATTAATTTTAGTCAATTGAGATCTAATGAATTAAATTAGAAAAAAATCAAGAAATCAGTATCTTCTACTGATATAACATAAGTAGATTCAGCAATCTCAGCAATCATTTCCTTTACAATGGTTTTCTGAGGAATGTTTCATTTGTTTGCTTCTACTATTGCTTCTGCAACAACCACCCTCAAGGATTCTTAGCACTATTAATAACGATTTTTTCTAAATGATCAACCTTCCTAAATAGTCCTATTACCAATTAGTTCAGTAGGACTTTACAGCCTCGTGATAAACATACCAAAAAGATTAAGGCCATCTTGCTACTAAAATATAGTAACATAACTCCACAATTCCAAATCATATATCTTATTTGTTTTCCTTGGCAAAATTCATTAATTTCTATAGGAATTATTCCAAATTTTTCCCCAGCATAAAATCCTGGCAATCTTTAAAGTCATGAATTAGAAATTAAAGTTTCCACTGAAAAGAATGCCATGCAACTGACTCATCTGTTCTGTTTCTGATTGATTAATAACTTGCTCTAATGATATAGCATTTGAAGAAATGGCAATCCTATGACAGGATCATAGAGCCATAAAATAAGTAAATGATACAACAAATATTTTAACCACCAAAACAACAATATCAAGAAAGCCTACATGTATGATTAAATTCTAGATTTGTCTCAACCAGCCAAACTAAAGAGAACATAAGCATTCAGAGCATCACCAATATCAATGTAATAAAAAGAACACTGAATTTGGAGTAATAAGACTTGATTTCAAATGCTGTCTCTGCTATTCACTACCTCCATGACACCTAAAAGCCATTTCCATCTCCCTTGGCCTAAGTTTTCTCATTTGTAAATGATATCATCTCTAAGTTGCCTTCAAATTCTAAAAACAATGATAGGGATAGTAGATCTATGAGGAAAACAAACTGTCTAGTTCCTATGTTTCTTCTGTAATTCTGTTTTGTTTTCTTCCTATCACTTCTCTTCCCCAACTCCTGCCATTATACTACAAGTCTTAAGGTAGGAAGATAGCTCTCTAAAATTTCCTAACCTTCCATTTTCTCAATCTTTTTAAGTCTAATGACCTACTTCATCTCACCTTGTCCCCACACCAGATCTGACCATAATTCAGAAATGCCCCACTTCCCTAATAAGAAACTTTCATATTCCCCTACTTTCTACCACCTCTTATTCCACTTCCCTCTATTTCACCCCTCCTATAGCTCTTTACTTTCACCACGACCTCCATTCCCCTCCCTCCCTTCCTCAATACCTTCTCAGGACCAACCCTGACCTAATTTAACCCACCTCCCTCTCCAACCTTAACCCTGCAGTTAGTCATTTTAACTCTACACAACTCTCAACTCTTGAGTTTCTTGTTCTATCCCCATTTTTCTCTTGCCAAACCTCTACCCTGGACCATTCCTACTGCCCATCTCCTTCATTCATGCTCAGGAGCTTTTGAAAAAAAGCTGAAGGAAATCTCACAACAGAGCTGACTGGTTTATGATACAAGTTCATGTGATCCAACCTCAATTAAGCCCTTGAGGCAGGCAAGGCAGTCTTTTTTTTTTTTTACATATAAGGTATTTTATTTTTTCTGTTACATGTAAAGATAGTTCTCAACTTTTGTTTATATAAGCTTTACAATTTTAGATTTTTCTCCCTCCCTCCCCTCCCTCCCCCCTCCCCTAGACAGCAGGTAATCTGATATAGGTTATATCTATAAATCTATATACATATACACATATATATATATACATAATAACATTAATCCTATTTCTGCATTAATCCTGTTACAAGAGAAAAAATCAGAGCAGTGATGCAAAACCTCAAAATAGAAAAAAAACAACAGCACCCAAAATAAAAGAAATAGTATGTTTCAATCAGCATCTATACTCCACAGTTTTTTTTTTTTTTCCTTGGATTTGGAGATCCTCTTCTATCATGAGTTCCCTGGAACTCTTCTGTACCATTGCATTGGTGAGAAGAATATAGTCCATCACAGTAGGTCAACACTCAATGTTGATGATACTGTGTACAATGTTCTTCTGGTTCTGCTCATCTCACTCATCATCAGCTCACATAAGACCCTCCAGGTTTCTCTGAACTCCTCCTGCTCATCATTTCTTACAGCACAATAGTATTCCATTGTATTCATATACCACAACTTGTCCAGTCATTCCCCAATTGATGGGCACCCCCTCAACTTCCAATTCCTTGCTACCATGTAAAGAGCCAAGGCAGTCCTTTTAATCCTTCCTAATTGATTCTGTATCTCACCTCCCACAAATGCTGTTCCAAACCTTCTCTTCCTTGCTCAAGGGCCCATTCCTTCTCCTTATCTATCCCATATCTGTCTGTGAGGATTCTGCTTCTTACTTTATAAAGGGATGGAAGGAAGGAAGGAAGGGGGGAAGGAAGGAAGTGGGGAAGGAGGGAGAGAGGGTGGGCATCAATGCAACACAAGCTCTCTCTTCTCCCTGGATTTTTTGTGACTCTTCTCTCTCCTGATTTACCTCTTACTTGTCTGACTACTCTTCAGTCTCCTTGGTGGACCCATAATGCTCCCTAACTCTAAGTACAAGACAAGGTTATGAACTATGTCTGCTTCTTTTCTCCTTCTATACTCTCTCTTGGTAACATCATCAAATACCATGTGTTTAACTATCATCTCTCCAAAGATGAGTCAAAGAGTCTTGTCACTGAGCTTCAGTGTCATCTTAACAATTATCTGCTGGACATTTGAAACAATATCCCAGAGACATTTCAAACTCAACATGTCTACAAGTGAACTCATTGTCTTTCCCTCTAAACCCAGGCCTCTTCCAAATTTCCTTAGTGTCTAACCAAAGGACCACCATTCTTCCAGTCTGCTAGGTTCCCAACCTTGACATTATCCTCAACCCCTTATTCTCCTTCAATCTAGTTCTCTAAGCAGCTGCCAATCCTATTGTTTCTACCTTTACATCTCTCATATCAAACCCCTTCTCTCCACTCACACATTTTAGTTCAGGTTCTCATCACTTCTCAACTGGATTACTGCAACTCCAGTATCTTTGCCAAGAAAATCCCAAATGGGGCCTTGAAAACTGTGACACAACTAAAAACCACTGAACAACAGCAAATGTGCCAAGTATAATGCTAAGCACTGGCAATAAAAATACAAAACTAAGACAGTACCAGCCTTCAGGAAGGTTACATTCTAATAGGAAAAAACATGTATGGGGGAATAATATCCCTGGAGGACTCTTTTGATTTGGAAAATCCCAAGGATGGAGCAAGGGGAATGGATTGACACACTTTCCAGTAACAATGGCAGAACTGAGTAGTTGATGGTTCCAGAGCTAGAAAACAGGCTGAAATGAAGCATGGCTGAGGCTGACTAGATGCATCTAGAACAGATTGGATCCTAGAATGGGAACTGTAAAGCTAAAAGGGTTTCCAATTAGTATGTAAATTGCTTAAGAGAAGGGATTGTTTTGTTCTCTATTATTTTTATCCCTAGCACAGTGATTGGCTCATAAAAGCCACTTCAGTCCTAGAAATCATATTAAGTCCCCCAATGCATGGTCTCTAATCTAGAAAAGGCAGAAACAGTGTAGATGGGGAAAAGATGGCAGTACTGCTATAATTATGTTAATATCATTATATAGGGACAGCTAGATGGCACCGTGGATAAACACTGGCCCTGGATACAGGAGGACCTGAGTTCAAATCTGGCCTCAGATACTTGACACTTACTAGCTGTGTGACCTTGGGTAAGTCACTTAACCCTCATTGCCCAGCCCCCCCCTCCAAAATCATTACATAAAAATTAAGCAGTATTTTACCAAAATTGGTAAAGCTTATTAAATTTTTTTCTTGTGCATGATATTGCTTCCTAAAATGTACATAAAAGCAACTATACAGGGCAGGTATTGTTTGTATCCCCAGCACTTAGCAAAGTGCCTGACAAATAGTAACTGAATAAAAGCTAGTTGGCTTCATGAAAACTGTGTCTCTTCCAACACAGAGCCCCGCTGTGTATTTTATCTAATCCAACTGCTCTTCCCTTCTTTTGTTTTATTTAATGTCATTTCTATTTCCTCATTCAATTCGATGGGGAGTTATGATAATGGAGTCCAAATGTAGTGACCATATTACAACTGAATCAAGTTTCACAGTATACTTGACAAACCTTTTCCATTTTTTCTTTGATTTGTTATACTCCTAGTTTTATCCTTGAATCCCATGGAGTTCATCTAGCTTAACTGTGTCCTTTCGCAAACTCTGTTAAACTTTTTTGTTTTTCCCCTTCAAGGTTTCTGGCTGGTTTACAGTGGATTCTGCTCATTACCTTCCACTCTCTACTTGAATTTACAAACAATTTTGTAAAACCAACCTAGTGTTTAGCTTGAGCTATATCACCTCTCTCTACCTGGCAAAAAGGTAAGTGTTTGCTAGATGACAGAGTTTCTAGGCTTCTTTGGTCCATTATTAAGGTGACTGATTTGCATTAGTCAAACTTCTTTAGTAAAAGTATAAGACAATGGCTGTTCTTTGTTCCATTTTTCATCATCAACAGCTTGTTTACATAGGTCAGGCTAGGACGACTTTGACTGATTTCTTCTCATTTTTATTCTTTCTTCTAAGGTAGCAGTGATTTTAAATTTTTCTCAATTATTTAACTGTACAAAAATAGCTGATTTGAAAATGATTGCCACTTCAGTAACCATTCATTTTCTATCTCTTAGAATATATATAATCAATTTCATTTTTTTGTTTTATCACTTGTAATCATATGTCCAGCCACCAATCTTTTCAACCTATTTCTCTCCATAATGCTCATAACCACTGTTGCATTGACTTAAAGTATATGACTTAATTTGGAAAGTTTATTAACTTTTTGTAGAATTTCTCTATTACCTTATCATTGTCCATGATCCTTGAAAGAATGGAACATATTATTTTTGCCTCAGTATCTCCTGAGCACAGAGCCTGGCACATATAGTAGGTACTTAATAAATACTTGTTGAATAATTGATTAATGATAGTACATAAGGTATAATTATTGAATCCTTCTATACAAAGTCATGCAGCTGTGTTGACTGATTCCTTTAATAACTTCATGTTACCTAATCTAAACTGAGCCCTGGGTACTAAGAAACAGAGACTTTTATTCTTCCCTGATTTATGTGCCCTGCTCTCTACAGCAGCTATTCTAAACGTTCTGTCCACTAAAGCATGTGTTATGTCATTCCTATCCCACTTGCCCTATGGAAGATAACACTGCCTCCTACTTTATTGAAAAAAAAAAAAGAAAGAAAAATACTATCAATCTGACATAAGCTCCTTCATCTCTCCTAGCTCAGACCTCAAAATTCCTCTACATTTTCATTCACTCCATGCTTCTCTGTGCTAATCTTGAAAATTATACACCACTCTGCCTCTGGTAATCCCTCAATCTGTGTCCTTGAGTCCAATTAGTTTACTGCTTTAATCATTCCCTTCCAATATTTCATCTTGAGCCAAAAATAGTGTGCTCTTTTCCAAGACCCCACTTTCTTCTGGTTTTCTTCCTACCTTTCAGATCATTGGTTCCTCTGTTTTCAGTGTGGTGCAATAGAAAGTGCTAGATTTGAAGTCAGTAGATATGGTTAGCACAATGCCTAACAAACGGAGGTGCTTAACAACTGTTTGTAGAATTCAAATCCTCTCTCTCTGTCTTTATCTGTGTGGCCCTAGGCAAGTCACCCTCTTTGGGCCACAGTTTACCTATTAGTAAAATAAGGGAGTACTATTATTTCCTGAAAGATTGCTTTCAGCTCTAATTCCTATTATCCCTAAACATAGGCTTCCCCCAAAGCTATTTAATGGGCTGCATATAAACATCCAGCCTTAGTTTATCTTGAGAACTTCATTGCTGAATATTTAGCTACCTTTTGGACCACCCCATTTAGAAGTTAGCATTATGTGCAGACCAATTTTTAATTGGGGAGTGTTAGCTAAGTGGCTCGCTGCAATATTGGGGCAAGGAAGGAGACCGGCAGCCTCCCTCAAAACAGAACAGGATTTATTTTAACAAGAACGAACTTAAAAAAAAAACACAAACAGGATCAATAGGATCAAGGGAAAGGAAATAAAATGGGGAAAGGGAAATTATACAACCTGAAAAAAATACCACTGCCCAGGAATCAGCTGAGAATACGAAGCAGAACTCCTGTCGCCTTCCAGCGTCCAGCGTCCAGCTAGAATGCCCAATTCTCCTCCCCCAATCCCAGAAAAAGCCCACACAGCCCCAGCCAATGGGATGGCCACTCTGACAGTCACATGACTACCCTCACCAGGCATCCAATCATTATAATTTTGCCAGGCCCATGTAGGCGTGGGCAAAGGCATGAGCCTTGAAATTGCTCTCTTCTTCTAGGGATGCAGTATGATACAGTGTGAAGAGTTTTGGAATTGGAGACAATGGAGCTGAGTTTGAATCTCAGGTCGGCTATACACTTGCCTGTGAGACCTTGGACAAGAAACTTCATTCGGCTCTCTTGGCCTCAGATAAATTTAGCTATAAAGGATGGATGGGGCTAGATCTAAGGAGACTTCCTGACCTATGTCTATGCTATGATGTTCATGGTTTCTTTTGCAAATGGTTACTATGGGCACTACAATCTAAAATAACCAAATATCCCATTTAATTATATTCCTTGTTGCCTTTTAATGCATGATAAAAGCAACTCTATCAGCTTTATTCGTTTCTCCAGAGAAGTGAGTCCCCTTCCATTTAGGAGCTACAATTACCTTTATGTCTTCTTGTTTCACTTACACTAATAATAATGATATCAATATGATATATAAAAATTCAAACTCTGCTAACCCATTCTAATTAACTTAGAGTTAGCTGTGATGTAGTGAAAAAAATACTGAACTTGGAGTTAGGGGAGGTGGGTTAATTCAATTCAGATGCTGACACTGGATAATTGCTAGGCAGGGCCTCTACCTTCTGTGGATCCCTTTGGCAGTCTGTGAAACCTAAGGACTCCTTCTCAGAATAATATTTGTAAATAATTGAAGGAAACTAAATTTCGGTTAGAGATTAGTGAAAATAAAGGTATAAATGATTTCCCATTTAAACCCATAAATACCCTGAAATCTACTCACAGACCCCCTTGGGTGTCTGTTGACCCCAGATTAAGAACAAATGCTCTAAGGTGACTTCTACGGTCCCTCCAGCTCTGACTTTTTGTGAATTTATGTCTTAACTAGGGAGCAGTATAAAGACAGTTGCACAGGAAGAACAATAGGGGCTGCAAATAGAACCCCAAAGCTCCCCATACATACCTCCCCTTCTTTTAACTCTATCCCATTCAACTGCTTTTAGTGCAAAGTATATTCTTATACTAATATAAATGCCTCCACATTATTCCTAAAAGAACTAGAAACACTTTTTTAGGCTACAACATATGCCTAATTATAAATAATAAGTTTTTACTAGTACTTCACATAAACTCAATTTCCTTAAAGTAATCATGATCTATTGTCAAAATACTACAATAATCAGGGGATTTGTGGTATAAAAGTAACCAACAAGGCTTTCAAGTTCTACCACTGATAGAATCTGGTAAAATATAACTACACATCAAAAGTGGACATTATGACTTTGAAGAAACTAAAGTCAAATACAAGAAAAACACATTTGTTTGCGAAGGGAAAAAAACAGATTTAATGCCTGTATAAATTGAACATCTGCCCTAATGCATTCTCATCTTAAGTATTAACATGCAAAGCTTTAACACATCTTAATAAAGTAGTAGAGAAGTCTTGCTGATTAAAGACTTTTAATATAAAAAACTGGAAGAAAAACTTCATTTTAATTAAGTTTTTAAATTAAGGGTTTTTAATCTTATTTTGCATGCATATTTCCATTGAAATCTGAGTAATATGGTATTAAAATAAATGTTAAATATAATAGGATGACAATAAGAAACTTTTCAAACAACTGTCAGTACACACATTTATAGGACTAAGTTTCTTTTTTGTTCTGACCTACAAATAATATATTGCTATTTAATTATTTATGATTGTCTTTAGTTGGAACTAAATGGCTAGTAAATAAAGAATTCTAGTTTCCTGTAAGTACTTTAAATGCTAAGAATACAAAGAAAAAACAAACCACTTACTTCAAAAAGAAAGAGGATAGAGTCCAGCTCCTCCCGTTGGGACTTATTATTTCCTGGAAT
The DNA here is from genome assembly GCF_019393635.1 of Dromiciops gliroides. Classification (NCBI taxonomy): domain Eukaryota; kingdom Metazoa; phylum Chordata; class Mammalia; order Microbiotheria; family Microbiotheriidae; genus Dromiciops; species Dromiciops gliroides. Next base: position 557,944,323 of record NC_057862.1, on the reverse strand, counting down.
ACAGAGGGGGAAAAAAACAACATTAATGTTATTATGCCAATGCTAGAAATCTTGTGGACAGTCATCTGAAAAGAAAGTCTTATATATGGCATTTACTCTTTAGTTAACTGAACTGATTTCTAAAGCATGAGAAAAGTTCCCTTTCCCCCTAAGTATAACATGATTATTCTTTTTACATTATTCTCATTCCAACACTGACTTTACTAAAATGAGAAAGTTCAAAATCACAAAGTAGTTTTAGTGGCCCTATTCCATATCCTGACTGCAGGGCAACCATATGTTTTACAAAAAGAAGAACACTCACCCTTTTAAGAATAGGTTTCATATACCAAGAGGAACAGTTCTTAAGCTGGGGTCTATGAACTGAATTTTTTTACATATATTTTGATAATCATACTTCAAGATAGTGTCTTTTGTCATTCTATGTATTTTATTCTATGAATTTAAAAACATTATTCCGGAAAGTTTCACCAAAACTGCCAAAAGAATTTTTGTTGTTCAGTCATTTCAGTTGTGTCCCACTCTTCATGACCTCTTTTGGGATTTTCTTAAAGATACCGAGTGGGTTGTCATTCCCTTCTCCAGCCCCTTTCACAGATGAGGAAAATGAGGCAAACAAGGTTAAGTGACTTGCTCTGGGTCACACTGCTAGTAACTGTTTGAGGCTGAATTTGACCTCAGGAAGGCAAATCTATCCACCACGCCACCTAGGGGCCAAAAGGAAACAGGTTAAGCACCCCTGATTCAGAGCTTTCATTTTTGTTATTTGTTATTTTGGGCCAAAATCACATTGTACTTTACTTTTCCACATTTCTGTGGAATCAGAATATTAGGACTGAGAAGCTAGGTCATTTAAAAGACACAAGCTAGGTCATTTAAAAATCCAAAATATTTGTGTCAATTTAGTGCAAAAAAAAAAGTATATGTAAAACACAGGGTCTATATCTATTTCTAAATTAAATCTCAAAGTGCTTGCAGTCTATAAAACTAGAAAAAAAATAAATGATTAGCGCATAGCCCAGGATATGTTATAACTAAGAAATCTTACATTTATAAAAAAAAAAAAAACCTTCCAAAACAGTATAAACCATTTGTAACAACTGTAAGCCAGAGAAACACAAATCAGATATCTGGCAGAAATTAAAGACAGAAATCATTGTGTGCTGGCTCTGGGATTTACCAGGAATCAAAGTATGCTTTTATGATAGCTACATATATGTGGAATGGACCACATAGAGTTTATTGGGCTACTTAATTCAATGCTTCAAGGATTTCTCAGTGTGAGTCTACACTACACTAATGAGGATTACAATCTTCTTCCACAAAACAGTATAGGGTTTTCATGCATGATGTGAGCAAAAATAAAAATTCATCACCTAATAGCCAACTCTTTAAACTAAGCAGTGAGGCTTATCCTCAAATGACAGATAAAAGCCCATCAATGGCCCTGTGCTTAAAGTCATCCAAGATTAGCAGCACCATGCTACCTAGCACTCCAATGGCAAAGCCTGGGTTTTTCAGAACCCAGAATCACTTTCACCTAAAAATGGAACTTGAGAGTAAGAATACAGTGGAGGTTACTAGTAACAACAGTCATCTATAGATGAAAGAGCAGAACTCTATAAGTAACAGCAGGGGTAGCTAGGTGGCGCAGTGGATAGAACACCCACCGGTCCTAGAGTCAGGAGGACCTGAGTTCAAATCTGGCCTCAGACACTTGACACTTACTAGCTGTGTGACCTTGGGCAAGTCACTTAACCCCAAGTGCCTCAAAAAAAAAAAAAAGAAAAGGAATGAGTCTATAAGCAACAGCATCTACTCTTTGTTAAATAAACTATACTCATACATAGCCCATTCATCTTAAGACTAAAAACTAGAGTAGAGACTTGGATTACAATCCTATTACTGTATACCTTAGGGGAAATGTCCTTTTTTAACTTCTGAAGACTTCTGTTTCCCTATCCTTAAAATAAAGGTTTTGTTAAACTAAAACGATCAGTAGGATACTTTTCAGCTCTATTCAGGATCAATGATTTCGTGCAGATTGGGTCAGCTAAGCAGTGCTGTGCAGAGAGTGCCAAGCCTGGAACAAAGAAGCCTTCTCTTCCAGAGTTCAAATCTGGCCTCAGACATTTACCAGCTGTGTGACCCTAAGCAAGTCACTTAACCGTGTTTGCCTCAGTTTTTCATCTGTAAAATGAGGTGGAGAAGGAAATGGCAAACCACTCCAGCATCTTTGCTAAGAAAACCCCAAATGGGGTCACAAAGGGTCTACATGAATGAACAACAACAATGATTCAGTGTAGACTTTACAACTCATTCCTCCCATTTTCTCTTGCTAGCCAACTTTTAGCTTTGTTTATTATAATTCATTCAATATAACTTGTTTATCACTCATTAGCACAAACCTTATAAAATGAAATGCAAAGAGATAGAATATAAATATCACAGCTGTAGTACTTTTTTCATTCAGATCCAAAAATGCTTAGGAGGGAGGGCAAAAGACTGAAATATTGACTAAATGAAGGACTTTCTGTTGTTTTTTTAACATCTGAGAAAAACCCCCACCATAAATGTGAGTACATTTCAATACCATGACATAATTTGATGGGGGAAAAAGCTTACCTTTTAATTTTAAGCTATTTTCCAGTGTTATGAAATTTTCATAGAAGATGAAATATATTTGAGAATAATTCGTTTCAAAAAAATATTTCAGTTCACTCGGATCTACAATATCTAAAAAAAGAAAAATATTTTTATTTATAATCACATGCTTATACCATTATAAGAAATCATAAACTTATTTTTATAAAATGTGTACAAAAAGCCACAAAGCACTGTTAACCACTTTTGTGGAGTAAAGAAGATAGCTTTTTTCCCCCATTTTTAGACAATAGGCATCAATGGCACAGTGGGAACAGTGTTGGAATTGATTTCACATTATAGCTATGCACCCTGTACACTCACAATCTCACTAATTCACAACTTCCTGAACTACTAATGTGAATGATATTACCTAATTTACCTAATTAATAAGCTTGTGTCATCGAATGAGAACATAATGTGAAAGTACACTGAGGACTATGCAAATATGTGTCATTAATATCATCATTAGGCTTATCATATATCAACTAAAACAGAATTATTCTACTAGATTGGTAGCATACTCAATTATCAATAAATCAATCAGAAACAAGTTTGGATTCATAGAAATAGCAGAGAACCCATGTTCGAATCACAGTAATTCCTTTATTACCCCTGTAACTTTATATACATTCTAAACCCTCTGAGCCTCAGTTTTCTCATCTTAAAAATGGGGGTGGGAGGGTTTCAATCAGTCAATAAACATTTATTAAGCCTTACTACAGGCCAGACTTGGTGCTAAGTACAGGAGACACAAAGAAAGGCAAAAGACAAGCTCCTGCTTTCAAGGAGCTCACAATCTAAAGAGAGAAGACAATGCATACAAAAAGAAGCTGGGGGAAGGGGTGGGTGGGTGAGGAAGGAAGGAGGTGGGGTCAGGAATGATAAAGTCCAGAGGAATTCAATCAGTGGGGAAAGAAGTGTCAGACCAGGGTGGCCTTCTTAAATGGGTAATCTGGAAAGAGCTCTCTATACTACCCTCCACCTTTTCCAGTCAGAGGAAGGGAGAGGTCCCAGGTGAAGGGAGTCCCAGAGGAGGTAAAGGATCCAGGGTTGGGAACTCGCAGGATGATGAGGTTCCTGGGGACATGCAGAAATCCAGGAGAGTACCATTGGTAAATGAATGTTTTTTTTAAAAATGTATATAAATGAATCAATAAAGTGTTTATTAAGCACTATGTCCAAAGCACTGTGCTAAGTGCTAGGCATATGAGAGGAAAACAACTCCTGCTCTGGAACTCATTGGTGATGTGTCACAGACTCATTTATTGTCATTCTCTTGAGAATGGTCACCCAGTATGCAGCTGGTGGGTGCAAAGAATGGAGGCTCACAGGCCCCATTTTAACCCCTGGTCCCTAACGGGAATGGACCCTCCCCTTTTTCATCACTGGTCGATTACTCAAGGGTTAGAGCAAAAACTAGCTACCCAGAACACAGTATTCCTAACCCTAATTTCCATAATTATTCTTTGGGTTCTTAGCCAATGAGGGATGTTTCTATTGGAATGACGCCACCTGCTGGAGATTTACTGTAGGAAAGCTCCAATATGAGGAGAGGGCCTCTGAGGGCAGGACCATGAGGCTTTTCTTTGGTGTCAGGAAGTGACATTGGCTTGTGGGAGGAAGAAAGGGGAGGCTGGTGCTCTAACTAGCTCTCTTTCCTGAGGACTCCGGTGGAGAAGGGAGCTAGAAATGCACTGTCCCTTTAATAGATAGATGAACGTAGCTACGCCTTTCTCTCTCTCTTTACCAAATTCTTATTCTCCTTAATAAATGCTTAAAAGTCTAACTTGCTAAAGCTTATAATTTATTGGCGACCACTCATTAGATATTTTAGACAGACTAGCTAGAATTTTACACAGAGACATTTCTTCAATCTTCCCTTATATGGACACAGCACAGAAAAGGACCTTATTGAGACCAGCTCAGGGCTCCTTGATCCATGTGATCTTGTTTGATGGAGGGGAAGAACAGGGACTGAGACCTCTGTCCTCAAACAGGTACAGAGGAGTGTAATTTGAATGGTGACCGTTATATCTTTATTGAGGAGACCATTCCCCATTTCCTTGCAGCATAGAAACAGAAAAGTAAAACATTCCCTATTGCCAAAGAGCTCACATTCCAATGAGGGAAGCCAATTCAGTTGGAAGATTTCAGCTACAAGTGGTTGGTCTGCAAGGAGAGTGCAATAGTTAAACCGACCTCAATCCTTTTTTAATGTCATTTCCACTAATAAGATCATAATAGTTTCTGATGTCATGCCATTTGACGGAGTCAAAGATTTTAGTAACAACTTTCTTTTCTGGATTAGTCAATAGATGTGATTGTAGTACCTGCAGGAACAGCTGCCAGGTGGCATCTCTACATAGAAAACTTCTTAGGGTGACAGCTGGGGACACGTGCTGAAAGCACTGCTATTACAAAGGCCTTTGATTCAGGGTTCTGAGCTGTCTCCATCAGTCTTGGGAGAGATGCAGTGGCTGTGGTTTGGATTGCCTGGAGCATGCTGCCTCCTATCTCTCCCTCAGGGTTCCCTGCTGCTTCAGATAGGCTTGCTGGACTGCCCATTGAGTGGCATTTGGTTGGCATTGGTGGAGATGGATGTCCCCTTTCCTACAGGGCCACCTTCCTCAATGAGAACTGTAGGGTCTAAGTTGCAAGCAGGACCCATGGTCTAGAAAGAAGGTGCTGCCACTACTGGGACTCTTGTGTTTTTCTGCAGCTGGTTGGCACCAGTTGGCCAAAAGTTGTTTCTGGGGATGGTGAGGAAGGTGACCCCTTTCTCCACAGTGATTTTCCCCCTCAGTAGCTAACTACAAGGGCTGGGTTAAAAGCAGGTTTTGTGACCTGGAAGATACTTCTATTCCCAAGACTCTTGAGTTCAGGATCCTAGACTGTCTCCATATGGTTTGAAAAGAGATGATGATTAAGATGGTGGTCAGGGTTTGTCTTACCTGGGACATGCTGGATATTGAAAAGAAGATATTGACAATCTCTGCAGGAATTTTTATGTTCACATTTTTTCCTTAACAAACATAGGGCTGTCCATTTTAATGATGTCAGCTCAGCATATTTCTGAGAGCTTCTTTAAGCTCATTATCATACTTTGCCTATGAATGTACATACAGTAAAGAAAAAAAGTTTGGCACACTTGTCATAAGCTGAAGAAATTAATGTCGAAAAGTGGTGTCTTGTTTCTAAGGATTCTAATCTGAATTGTTTGTCACTCTCTAACCAATTCTTAATTAGCCATGTTAAATGGGGGGAGGCAGAGGATGAAAATGGGATAAGAACAAATAATAAACTTTTAACTAGAACTACAAGAAATGCTAAGATCTCACCTGTTTTTCTTTGCCATGGCCTATTTTGTGAGAAATGATGAACCAAAAGGCAGGGAGTTAAAAGTAGAATACTAGATAATTGCCTCTTTGATTAATCAACATTGACTATAGTTTTCTAATAATTATTTTGGATCAAAATTATTCAAATTTTAGTTTTTTCCATCTTTTCATCTTTCCATCATTTTGACTATTTTACATTGTTTTAAAAAATCAATCGGGGCAGCTAGGTGGCGCAGTGGATAGAGCACCGGCCCTGGATTCAGGAGTACCTGAGTTCAAATCCAGCCTCAGACACTTGACACTTACTAGCTGTGTGACCCTGGGCAAGTCACTTAACCCCAATTGCCTCACTAAAAAAAAAAAAAAAATCAATCATTTACCAGCCTCCAGATCATTTTCCCTACTTTTTCCAGGATTTCAGTACTTTACTCACAATTTTCCTCTCCATCATTCTATACACTGAAGTCCCCTTAAACATCTTAGGAGGATATTAAGAGGAAGGTATGGGGCAGCTAGGTGGTACAGTGGATAGAGCACCGGCCCTGGAGTCAGGAGTACCTGAGTTCAGATCCGGCCTCAGACACTTAACACACACTTACTAGCTGTGTGACCCTGAGCAAGTCACTTAACCCCAATTGCCTCACTAAAAAAAAAAAATAATTAAAAAGAGGAAGGTATTAAACTCCTATTAAACTAAAATCCAATTATCTGTACTTTCACTCCAATTCAGTCATCCAACATATAATAACATCTTTAATTAACCATTACTATAATAACCACAATGATGTTGAAATCAAAATCTCCTTCTCTTTCCATTTTCCCTCTGTCTCCCTCCACATAAATGTATTGTTCATTCTCACCATGACCTCCAATCCTACCTATCCTTGTTCTCTCAGTCCATCATCTTTGCTCTGGTCTTAATTTACTCCATTCATATTGGTTATTATACATATTTACCTGTTTACCAAGTATTTGAAACAAAAGCATTCATATTTTATCTTAGAGGCAACAGGAAACTGAAGATTTCTGAGCAAGAAAAACATACAATCAAGCTCTGTGTTTCAGAAAGATATAGTCAATACTCAACATTCACGTGTTTAACTTTTGCAAGTTCAAGAATTGGAGTGATTTTATTAGTAACCTCATCTTTGACTTGGCAACCATGTCCATTCGTAGCTACATGCAATAGAGAAAAAAATGAGAGACAAAGTTTATGAATCAGGCGGACACTTCACTGTAGGCACTTCACTGGTCTTATTCACCCTAGTATTGTAAAGAGCCCCCAGTGCATTCGTTGCATGTTTTCATTGTTTGCCTTTGAAACTCAAGTTTTGTGTTGCAATTATGCCCCCAAAGCCTAGTACAAAAAGTCCTTTGGGTTCTAAGTATACACCTGCAAAATCAGTGATGCAGCTTAGTGAAAAGATGAAGGTGTTAGATAAACTTCATGCAGGAATGTCTACAGTCACTGTTGGCAGGGAGACCCTTAAGGATCTCAAACAGGGCACAAAGCATACATCACTAACATTATTTAAAAGCTGAGAGTCTTTCACAATCTCCAACACCATCCACCAGTCAAGAATAACATGACATGAATGACATGAAGGACAGACAGTGCTGGAGGTGATGTTGAGACCTTGCCAGCGTTGGCATTTTCCAACAGCAGTGATAATAAAGTCCCAACGGTCTCTCTCCCTTGGTTTTCAGAGAGCAGTAGAGTATACAGTACAATGTCCTTACACTGCCTTCTGACACAGTGGAAAATAAGATTCAGGTTTAAAAATGTTTTAGTTTTAAGAATTTTATTTGTTGTATGATATTTATGGTACTGCAGATTTCATGTTATGAAAAATGAATATTGTCTGAAATCAATGGGTTTTTAAATTGAGATATTAACACAAAAGTTCAAGAATTCTAGGGAATTACTAGCAAGAAAAAATGTTTTATATGTTACCAATTTTGTGTACTGCATTTTATGTGTTATATCATGGTTACTGTGCTAGGAAAAGTATATACTATCAGAATTAATGTTTTGTTATAAAGACCTATATGCATAAAAGCATCTTTTCAGCAATATCTAGTGAAAAATTTAAGGTTTTGGTGGTCATAGGAACTTAGCCCCCTATTTCCCGTAAGTTCAATGTATCAATTTGCATTTTTTTTTACTTTTGCACCATTTTCTAGAAGTTGAGGGTTGACCACATATGCATGTATATATATACAAACATGTAAAAATCTACAATTGTAAACTGTGATATTAGTACTAGACAAGTTGTATTCGTCTACATCTTTATATATGTATAAGCATAACCTTTTGCTGACCAGTTCAACTGTACACTATCTGCATGGCTTTGAATCTCTTTCTCCCTTGAGCTGTATAGCTGCTCCTATGTTACCAGATTCCAATCCTTGTTTATTTCTTACCATTCGCCTTCTCTCATCCTATTACCCAAGTGCTGTAGGCAACCATGGATCCAATTTATAATGATGTCATCTAATCTCAAAATGATTGGCAATGGTATAGTTTTCCCTGATTAACTCTCTTTTGTGCTTTCCAAACTTGCCCTTTTCTTCTCAAGTCTCATATCACCCTGAATTCTCCTCCTCAGCAGTAGAGGACTTTCACTTCTCTTTTAAAGAGGAAATAGAGGAAACCATAATAGCGTACCCTTTTCTTCACTCTCCCTACCTGAGCCTCAGGCTGCCCAGAAACCATCCTAAGGATGAAAGGGTCCCTTGCCTTTTCCCTTTCAAGGGTGACCCACAGAACCAATCCAGGCTCCAGGGTCTTTGACTGACCAGGTGGTTTGTACACAATAAAGTCACCTGCTTTATTGTTTCTGGTAAAAAGGATGACCACCAGGCCTTATCATCTGCTTTACTAAAGTTATCCAGGCCTTACCACCTGCCCTTCCTCTAAGCCCTGAGGACCTCCACAACACTGTCCTCTGATCTACTGAAGTAAATTTAGAGACCCCCAGGCCTTGTCATCTGCTGTACCCTTAGGACTTCCAGGATTATTCTTCCCTCCTACTGATGAATTTTCTTTCATATGTTACCTCTACCAATTAGAGCAAGAGCTCCTTGAGATAATCCTTGGAAGGACTGTATAGTTTTTATTGGTTTGGATTTTTAATTCATTCATCTATTGAAGGCTCCCTCTTCTTCAGCACTTCATACCTCAGCCTACCCCTACACAATCCCCAATTCTCCCCCTCCTTCCCCTTGCTAAGGTCAGACCCTGAACTTGTGCTCAATCACATTTTGTATTTTCTCCTTCAGCAATCTGCCCTATCAATTATCATCTGTCTTTCTCATCTAAAATCTCTCCTTATTCACTTGTTCCTTCCTTGCCACCTAACAACATGCCCAAGTCTCCTTCACCCAGAAAAAAGACTTTCATATGACCCTTCCAACCCTTCATGCTCTTCTTCTCACACAAACACCTAAAACAACTTGATCACATTCTTCCCTCCTTTCAATGACCTCTCACCCATTTTTAACCACTTGCAGACTGCCTCCTGAAGCTATCACAAGACTGAAATTTTTCACCTTAAGGTTACCAGTTACCCTGTAATGGCTACATCAGCTACTTTTTTCGGTTTTCCTAAATTCCTTCTGTGCAGCTTTTGACACCGTGGACTTCCTCACTCCTTTCTATGGTTCGTCTCTCATCTGGCTTCGGTGACAATGTGTTTTCTTGGTCCCCATATGACCTCTCTGAATTTCCCAGTCTCCTTTCCTCAACCATCCCCTGGCTGTCATCCCCTAATCATGGTGTCCCAGAAGACTGCCCTGAGGTTTGCTCCAGGTCTACACTGTCTACACATGGTGATTTCATCAGTTCCCAAGGACTCATTCATCACCAGCTCTAAATCTGTGATTCCCAGTCTCTTCTGAACTCCAAATTCTACAACATTAATTCCATTTTTCATTATATTTTCACATAAATGAATGAAAAAAGAATTTACTAAGTGCTTACTATGTGCAAATCATTATTCTAAATTCTAGGGATATAAATGGAAAAGTAAGCTAGTCCCTGCTGTTGAGGAGCTCTCATTTGAGAGAGTGACTTGCATTTGACCATGTGCCTATAAGCCAGGCATCGACTTCCATCTGAGACAATGCATTTTCCTTTGGTTGAACAATTTCCAGATCCTGCTGCACCCACCTGTCTCCAGACTTGGATGAGAAGAGAAGCAACCTTCCATCTGACCACACCTCTTACCCTCGTTAAATCTAGTTTGATAATCTGCCTCCTGTAAGGAGAGTCTCCTGATTTGAAGAGGAATGACTTTTCCCCTTACAACTGTCCTAAAGTCTCCTGTTGCACCTGTTCCCTGAAGGAAAAGGAAAATTATGGGGGAGTAGGATTTCCATGTCCTCCTGTACAGATTCAACTTACATCTCTTGCTATGCTACCTCCTGCCTAATATCCAAACTTCAGAAGAACCAGAAATGTAAGAAATAGGGCATTCCATTGTGCCATCTATCTCATGCTATACATGTCTTTTGCCTGATCTCCTGACTCCTCCAGGAAGAGGAGTAGCACCTTTTACTCAATGATTTACATATTAAAGCCTGGACATAACCTACAAAACCCCAGTGACACTAAACCTCTGTAGATGGTCATCATGGAAACCCCATTTCCCCCATCCCCCACACCCAATTCCTTATTTCCATCTTCCTCAACCTTCCCGCTCAAAAGTCTCAACCAAATGTAACCCACCCCTTTCACTGTGCCTTCCAGAATGCCTGTTCCTTAGTCAACAAATTACCCTTCATTCTAAATATCTTCTTCTCCCATTTATTCTATTTTCTAACAGTTACCAAGACCTACCTTTCACCAGATGACACCCTTACCATCCTTTCCAGTACTGGCTGCTATTTCACTCAATACCCTTGGCTCATTGGTAAAGGTGGAGGAGGTAGGATATCACTTGCTCCCCACTGCTACTTCCAGGTCCACCCTCTCACTACATCACCCTCCTCCTTTGAGCTCCATACAATCCACATCTTTTGCTCAATCAAAATCCTGGTATCCGGTGTCTACAGACTTCCAGGACACTGCCGCTCCTTCCTCAATGAATTCAGTGCTTGGCTCACAATTTTTCCCTCCTCACTGGTTCCTGCACTCATATTAGGGGATTTCAACATACATACTAACTCTCCCTCAGATACCCTATTCAGTTCCTCAACTTAATCACTTCCCATGACCTGTCTTCACCTCAGCCACACACAAAGATGCTCATACCCTTGATCTTGCCATCACTCCAAAATTCATCATCTCCATGTTCAAGAATTCTGAAATTCCCTTAGCTGACCATAATCTATTGGCTTTCCAACTCTCCTGCTTTCCCATACTAAACCCTACTCTTCATATACACAATGATCTCCAATCCCTCCATCCCTCAGTTCTGTTGCAGGCTATCATACCTGCACTTGCCACTCTCTATTCTTTTCCTCATCTTGATCCCTTGAAGAATTAGTTCAATTCTATACTGTCATCTCTTGAGTCCCTGGCCCCCTTATATCATCAACTGCACCTTGGCAAGCTTCTGCCTTGATCAATCCTACTGTTTACCAGCTTCACCCCTCCTATTCATGTACTGATGAACAAAAGTGGACAAAATCAAGTAACTGTTCTGATTGGGTCACTAAAAATGTATGTTTCACAACCTCAAATGGGCGCTTCCTCTACAGGACAATACTCTACCTCACTTATCAATTCACTATTCCACAGTGGCTCTTTCAAACCTTTTAATCCCTCCTCAAATCTCCCATGTAGCAATAACTGGCACAATGGATAGGGACCAGGCCTGGAACCAGAAAGACCCAAACTTGGGGGCAGCTAGGTGGCACAGTGGATAAAGCCCTGGCCCTAGATTCAGGAGGACCTGAGTTCAAATCCAGCCTCAAACACTTACTAGCTGTGTGACCCTGGGCAAGTCGCTTAACCTTATTTGCCTCAGTTTCTTCAGTTTCCTCATCTGTAGAATTAGGGAGAAGGAAATAGCAAACTAATCCAGTATCTTTGCCAAGAAAACCCAAATGGGGTTGAGTTGGACATAAGAGTTTGACACGATTGAAACAACTGAACAACAAAGATCCCATGACTCCCTCTCTCCCCATTTCCTCAGCTGAGAGCCTTGCCTCAAATGTTACAGAAAACTTTGAAGTCATTTGTCAGGAGTTCCTTCTTCTCTCTTCCTCATTTCATAGCAATCAGATTCCTTCTGCCACTCTATGTTCCTTCAGCCCTGTCTCACACAAAGAGACAGTCCTACTCCCTATCAAGACAAACCCCTTTACATGCACAAGCCATCTTCTCATTCCTGACAATTTGGCTTCCTATTTCATCATTATACCATAACTTCTCTATGTGAAGTTACAAATACAATGACTTTTTCTCAGTCCTCATTTTTCTTGACCTCTCTACAGCCTTTAGCACATTCATCAGCCTCTTCTTAATACACTCTTCTCTCTAGGTTTCAGGGACACTACTCCCTCTTAGCCATAAGACCACTCATTCTCAGTCTCCTTTCCTAGATGCTCGTCCAGGTCACGTCCAGTAACCATAGGTATCCCACAGGGCTGTCCAGGACCTCTTTTCTTTTCCATCTATACTGCTTCACTTGGTAATTTCATTGGCTTCCATAGATTTGACTGTTGTCCTTTGAGCTTGAAGAAGACAAAAATGACATTACTGTATGAGGGCCAGGGTACAGTGTGTCCGGTTGTGGCTGATCAGACCAAGGCAAGCTTGGAAGGTTGCACAGGTTGGGTACAGATAGTCCATATGAACACGTGAAGTGGAGGGATCTCTAAATTTGCTCATCTCACATTTCTTTTGAGCTACTTCAATTCTGTTTTGTTCATAGAGCACAGTGCCTTCTTAGATGCAAGAACACCATAGTGGATGGTTGTGTGCCAGTGTTTCCCATATCTCACAATTCATTCCAAAGTTCTTCAGATAGACTTTGAAAGTGTCATTGTATCATTTCTTTTGACTTGTGTGTGAGAGCTTGCCTTTAATTATCATTTCTATGTTGTTGTTTCTCATATCTGCTTATTATGCCCGAACCTCTATGGGGATCTCTAATCTCCCATCTCCAACTACCTTTCAGACATCTCAAACTGGATATCTAGTATACATCTTAAACTCAACATGTCCGAAACTGAACTCATTACCTTTCTCCCTAAACCCTCACTCGCCCCTTCCAAATTTCCTTGTTAACGTCAAGAGTACCACCAGCCTCCTAGTCTCTCTCAGGCTCACAACCTAGATGTCATCCATAACTTCTCACTATCTCTCACCCTCATAGCCAAACTAATGCTAAGACCTGTCAATTTAATCTTCACAATATCTCTTGAATATATCCCCCTCACTCCTCTGATACTGACACCACCATGGTGCAGGCCCTCAGTATGAACTATTGCAACAGCCTGCTGATGGGTCTGCTTCCACAATGCTCTCCCTACTGCAGTCCACTCTCCATTCACCCAACAAAGTAATGATCCTAAAGTACAGATCTAAATATGTCACCCCCAGCCCCAACTCAATAAAATTCAATGGTAATTGCCTCCAGCATCAATTACAAAATCCTATTTAGGGTTCAAGGCCCCTCAATCTATCCCCTTCTAACTTTCCAGTCTTCTTATACTTAACTCCCTGACATGTACTCTTTGATCCAGTGACACTGGCATCCTTTCTGTTCCACAAACAAGATTTTCAATCTCTCGGCTCCTGGCATTTTCTCTATCCATCCCCCATGCCTAGAGCATTCTCTCACCTTATCTCTGTCTCCTGGCTCTCCTGACTTCTTTTAAGTCCCAATTAAACTTCCCCACCACCACTGGAAGCCTTTCACAAACCCTCTTAATTCTAAATGCTTCCCCTCTAATAATAATTTCCGATTTGTCCTGTATGTCGCTTGTTTGTACATATTTGTTTGCTTGTTGTCTCCCCTATTTGTAAGATTCTTGAAGTCATGGACTGTCTTTGACTCTTTTGTATCCCCAGCATTTAGTCCCAGTGCCTGGCACATAGTAGGTGATTAATAAAAGCTTATTGACTGAGTGACTGATTCTGATTTAAGCTGCAAGTCAGATTCAGTGGTCTCGAGGTCCTTATAGTGCTGCAACAAAACAGCAAAAATGGTAATGGCACTTCTTTCATGCCATTTTTATTGATAAAACTATATCAGAAGGGCTAGGTGATAGAGTAGCTAGAGTACTAGGCATGAGGTCAGAAAGACTAGATGGCACAGTAGATATAGTATTGGATGTCAGGAACACCAGAGTTCAGAATCTAACCAGCTATGTGACCCTGAGCAAGTCATTTAACCCCAGGCTGCCTCAGTCTCCTAATTTGTAAAATGGAAATAATAATAGTACTTACCTTGCAGAGTTGTTGTGAGTATCAAATGACATAATATTTATAAAGCACTTAGCACACAGTGTCTGGCACACTGGTAAATGCTAAATAAATGATAACTAAATTGTTATGTGCCTGTGGTCACCGAGATAGAAAGTGCCAGAGGCAAAATTCAAACTAAAACCTTCCAATCCTAATTGTTGCTCAATGCAATAGCTATGCCTGCCCAGCTTTTTATCAGTTGCAAATCTAATGAACATGCTATATCCCAGAGATCATAAAAAAAAAAAGGAAAAGGACCCATATGTACAAAAACATTTATAGCAGCTCTTTTTGTGTTGGTAAAGAACTAGAAACTGAGGGGCTGCCCATCAGTTGGGGAATGGCTGAACAAGTTGTGGGATATGAATGTAATGGAAAGCTATAGTGCTATAAGAAATGATGAGCAGAAGATTTCAGAAAAACCTGGAAAGTCTTACATAAAATGATGCTGAGTGTAATGAGCAGAACCAGAACATTGTACATAGTAACAGCAACACTGTGTGATGATCAGCTGTGATAGACTTAGTTCCTCTCAGCAATACAATGATCTAAAACAATTCCAAAAGACTCAAGATGGAAAATGCTTTCCACATCCAAAAGAAGAACTGTGGAGTCTGAATGTAGACCAAAGCATACTATTTTCACTTTTGTTGCTGTCGTTGTTGTTGATATTCTCACTTTTTCTTTCTCATGGTTTTTCCCTTTTGTTCTGATTCTTCTTTCACAACATGCCTAATGTGGAAATAAGTTTAACATGATTGTACTGTATAACCTATATCAGACTGCTTTTTGTTTTGGGGAGGGGAGAGGAAAGAGGCAGGGAGAAAAATTTGGAACTCAAAATCTTACAAAAATGAATGTTGAAAACTATCTCTACATGTAATTGAGAGAAAATAAACTATTACAGAAAACAAAAGAAATTACTTTAAAAAAAAATCTAATGAACATGTCACCTATGCCTTTATCCAAGTCATTGATAAAAACGTTAAACAGCACAGGGCCAAGCACAGATCCCCAGAATACTCCACCAGAGACCTCATATCACACTGACATCAAATCATTAACTACAACTCCTGAGTCCAACCAGTTCTGAATCCATCTGACTGCTACCATCTAGTCTAAATCTTTCTGTCTTCTTGCCAAGAATAATAATCCCTCAAATTTAAGATTCCTTCAGTGGTATGTATGCCTTTGGGGATAGGCTGACTGTGCCCCACTCCTCCATGCCAGAAAAAAAGTAGCCCCTTTTCCCCTCCATCTATCAGAAAACTTGGCTTTCTACAAGATAAAACTTAGATATGCTACCTGCTACAGGAAATTTTTTACTCATTCTCCCAGTTGTTATAGCTCTTTGTCCTCAAATTATCTTATATTTGCTTATTTGTGATTATATTCCCACCCATACTCCAAGTAAAATGGAATCTCCTTGAGGGAAAGGACCATTTTGTGTCTGTTTTTGTCTCATCAACACCTGCCTTAAGCAGTATCAGTCACTGAACTGAACAGGTAAATGTGTGACACAAAAAGATGCCTCTAATAACTTGGGTAACTCTCCCCATAAATATGAGAGGCAAGTCGTCTTTGCCTTCAGCCAAGTCACTGATAAAAAATCCTGAGTAACAAAAGGTGAAGGCTGCATATGGCTAGTGCACTTAACCAGAGATGTGCAAGTGGACAACAACCCATTAATGATTACTCTTTTCATGTGGTTTTCAACCAGTTCAAAATCCACCTAACTGTACTAACCTCTAGCCTATTTCTTCAGCTAATCCATAAGCAAAGTCAGAGAAGCTTTGTCAACAGCATTACATTTCCTTGACCTTTAAGTTTATCCAGTTAACAACAACAACAAAAGGCTGCTAATCAGGCATGACTTGTTAATGAAGTTATTCAATTTAATTTAACAAAAATTTAAGTGCCATGTGAAAGTACTACAATAGCTTTTATTTATCACTGCTTTATTTCTAAGTGCTCACCAACCATCTCCTCTATAATATATTCTAGAATTTTGCCAGGAAAAATAAACAAACAAAAAAATCAGAAAACTAAGGAAACAATGGAAGAGGGGTTTGTGTGTGTATGTGTGTGTGTGTGTGTGTGTGTGTGTGTGTGTGTGTGTGTGTGAGAGAGAGAGAGAGAGAGAGAGAGAGAGAGAGAGAGAGAGAGAGAGACCCACCCTGTGATACTTCACTAAGCCTAGGAGAAAGAGCCTAGCATATAGATGGAGCCCTTATTCTTAAGGTGAGTCCTCTAAAGGAATTAAACATGTATACAAATAAGTAGTTATAAGACTAAAATCCCAATTCTGCTACCAATCAATGTGACCTTGAGCAAGTTACCCTCTGGGCTTCAGCTTCTTCATCTTTAAAATGAAGGGTTTAACAAAACCAATGCAGCAAAACTTAGAAGAAAAGCAGGGAATTGGGGGGAAATCTTTGCAGCAAATTTCTCTGATAAAGGTGTAATTTCTAAAACATATAAGAAACTGGGCCAAAATTATAATAAGAGACATTCCCCAACTGATAAATGGTCAAATGATATGAACCAACAGTTTTCAGAGGAAAAAATCAAAGCTATCAATGGTCATGAAAAAAATGCTCTAAATCAGTAATAATTAGAGAAATAAAATTAAAATTACTCTGAGGTACCAACTCATACCCATCAGATTGGTTAAAATGAGAAGAAAAAAAAGTATAAATGCCGATGGGGATCTGGGAAAATAGGTATCCTAATGCATTGTTGGTAGAGCTATGAACTAATCCAATCATTCTAGCAAGCAATTTGGAACCAGGCTCAAAAAGCTATTAAATTATACATACTCTTTGACTCCTCAATACTTCTATTGGATCAATACTGCAGGGAGATCAAAGAAAGAGGAAAAAGACCCATATGTACAAAAATACATTTAACAGTTTTCTGTGGTGGCAATGAAGGGCTGCCCATCAATTGGGGAATGGCTAAGCAAGTTATGGTATATGCATGTGATGGAATACTATAAGAAATTATTAAAGGGGGAGTTTTAGAAAAACCTGGGAAGACATATAAACTGATGCAAAGTGGAGTAAGCAAAACCAGAACACTGTACACAGCACCAGCAATATTGTAAAGACTGTGATTAACACAAGGACCCAACACAATTCCAAAGGACTCATGATAAAAAAACCACTATCTCCAGATAGAAAAACTGATGAATTCAGAGTACAGATGAAGCATATTTCTTTCTTTGTCTTTTTTTCTGTTCCAAATATAACTAATACAGAATTTGTTTTCATGAGATCATATTTATAATGGATTTTCTATTTCTTGCCTTCTCGATGACAGGGGAGAGAAAGAATTTGAACTGAAAATTATATTAAATTGAATTTTTAAAAGATAAAATAAATAAACAAAGAGGCTATAGTCAATTACCTCTGAGGTGCTTTGCAATTCTAAATTCATGGATTTAGGTTCCAAATACAAAGTGAGAAAAAAGAGAGCACTAAGTAACTAAGGTGAACAAAGAAAGGGATCAAATTGCCCCTGGGGGTGGAACCTGAACTGACCTAGAAGGAAGACAGAGATAAATGAAGCTAGGTAAGTAGTACATTATAGGTATGGAGACAGTTTATGCAAAGGCATGGATATTGGGAGGTGGGATGCCAAATCTGTGGAATAATTAGTAGGTTAGTGCATAATCATGAAGGAACTAATATGAAAATAAACAAGATAAATGGAAGCAGATAGGATATACAGTTTGTCATTCAGACTATATTTGATGCATTGTCATCATAAGAAGACTGGCCAGGGCTTATACTCTCCCTGCACAGCCTTTGAGAAACCAAGGTTATCTACAAACAATGGCATGTGTACACACATACAAAGTAAATGCAAAGTAATGGGGGGGGGGGGTGGAGGAGGGAGATACTAACAAATAGGGGGATTGTAGAAGATGGCACTTAAGCTGAACTTCAAACGGATCTAATGTTTCCAAGATAGAGAGGTACAGGAGCCCATTCCAAGCAAAGGGGAAACCTGTGCAGCAGCATGGAGGCTGGAGATGGAACATCTTGTATGGGAAGTAGGCCAATTTAGTAGGGTTGTAGAGACCGTGAGAGTAAAGATATGGAGTCAGATTGTAAAGGGCTCTAAATGTCAAAGAGAAGATTTTGCACTTTGTCCTAAAGTCAAAAGAGAAAAACTGAGCAAGGGAGATCAGACTTGTACTTTAGGAATTTCACTTTGGTACTATGTGGATAGTATAACTGGAAAGGAAGAATCTGGAAGCAGGGAGACCAATTAGGAGGCTAGTGTAAAAGTTAAGAGGAGAGGTGATGAGGGCTTCAACTAAGGTAGTTATGGTGTGAGTAGATAAAAGTAAAAGAATGGATCCTACCTCACTAGTAAGACTTGCCACCTGGTTGGCTATAGGACGTGAGCAAGGATAGAATTGTTGCTTTAGGGCAACATAGGAAGCTTTTCCCAATCCCTCTTAACTCTAGTGCATTCCTTCTATCAATTATTTCCTATTTACCTGTATATAGCTTGGTTTGTACATATATATCTATTTGCTTCTTGTCTCCCTTATGAGACTGAGTTCCTTGAGGGCAGGGACTGTCTTATGCCTCCCTTTGAATACTCCTTGGTATACAGTAAGCACTGTTAAGGGTTCTTAAGGAGGTCCCCTGTCTTTTAGAGTTGCCATATTTTCCAGAAACACTGGACCCAGAGCATACAGGAGGCCCTGAATGTTTCAAGGACCGAAGACCACCCAGCTGACATAATTTGCTGTTTGTACCCCAAGTTTCCTGTGTGTCCCTGAGAGGCAAGATAGGCAGCAGCAGTCTGTGTCAGGCTGGGAAAATGCTTGTGCAGCTGGGGTCCTTTGCAAACAAGTGGACCCTCCTATCTTCATAGACTAACAGTTTCCAAGGGAAAAGAATGTGGCTTTTGCCATCACTTTGCTCCTCCCTTTCAAGAGGGGTTTTGTCCTTTTTCCACTTTTACTGCACCTTTTCCCTCCATGCCATGCCCCTTCCTGGCATAAGTAATATCGAGGAGAGAAGAGAAAAAAGAAAAAAACAAACAAACCAAACAAACGTGGAGGAGAACAAAACCATTCCTTCTTTGGAGAACCAAGTCTCAAGTCTTTTCCTGGATAATCCTTCTGGTAGGGGCCGTACTTAGGAAAAACGCACAAAAAGAATAAATAAAAACAAAACAAAAAAGAAGTCGGATATCCTAAAGCTTTCCTCTCCACTTCAAAAGGATCAAGCCTTACAATCTGGTCCATGAGGTAAGTGATAGCAAATCTTTACTGTTCATGGTGGGTATCCTAATGTAAGATAGTGACAATGAACCAGAGTAGCAGCAGAAATATCAGAACGACAACATAGATTATAACACTGCCAATATAATCACAGATTTCTTCTACTGATAAGAAGTGGTGATAATGAGCTCCAATAATATCAGGGCTACAAGAAGAAAACTTCTGGCATAGTCAACAATTCTTCATCATGCATCACGATCATCTGCAGTCAAGCTGCTAAGGGGTCATGAGCCTCTTACATGAAACCGTGTCCAGGATCTAAGTTAATAGCCAGGCCCTCCCCACTCAGTATTCTCTAGTCCACCTGCCAAAACTTCCTCCTCTTTGAAAGCCCCATCAAGGGAATGATAGTGTGGCATCCCATTCAATGTCTCAATGTGCATTCATTGTGTATCATAGCTAATCCATGAGATACTAATTCCATCTGTATATTTGTGCATATGCAAAGCAGTAGAATGGAGCAATCATCACCATAGAAACCATTCTATGTCTTGGACTTTTCTTAGTAAAATGCAAAGAAGAGCAGAAGAAGACAACAATAATTAGCACTGCATTCTTCACTCAGCTTGGTAGTCAGAGACAAGTGAAGGAAACTGGACTGTGACTTCCTTATCTGGATTAGGAAGTTTGTAGAGAAACACATTTGTCAGATTCTTAAAAATTAAGCTTTGTGTAGGAAATTCAGAGCTGGAGCCTAGAGAATCAAACACAAGACCTTGACTGGATAAGAAAGACTTGTAACATTGGGAACTATCCAGCCTAAGCTGAATTATTTTTGAATGTATTTATGAATATTCTTTAATACTTATACATTTTTTCTAAATGTTAATTTTTCATTTGAAAATAGTATTGCTTAGGGCAGCTAGGTGGCACAGTAGATAGAGCACCGGCCTTGGATCAGGAGGACCTGAGTTCAAATCCAGCCTCAGATACTTAATACTTATTAGCTGTGTGACCCTGGGCAAGTACTTAACACCAATTGCCTCACCAAAAAAAAAAAAAATGTATTGCTTAATTAATGGCCTTTGTGGCACCTATTTTAGCTGCTTATCATCCTCATATGTTAACTATCTGGTCTCATTTATGATCCCAGATGTAACGATTGGAATGATGCCACCTGCTGGAGACTTATTGTAGAAAAGCTCCACATGAGGGGAAGGTCTCTGAGGGCAAGACCATGCTTCTTTTCTTTAGCATCAGGAAGTGACATTTCCTTGTGGGAGGAAAAAAGGGAAGGCTGGTGCTCTGACTCACTCTCTTTCCTGAGGACTCTGGTGGAGAAGGCAGCTAGAAATACACTCTCCCTTTAACAGATAGATGAATCTAGGCCTTTCCTTCTCTCTTTACCAAATTCTTATTCTCCTTAATAAATGCTTAAATGTCTAACTCTTGCTAAAGCTTATAATTTATTGGCGACCACTCATTAGATATTTTAGACAGTATAGCTAGAATTTTAGCCCTTTACACAGATAAGTGAGTTTACCAGATAACTAAATTCCAGAAGGGTGGAATGTTACTATACCTGCATGTCAACCCAAAGTAATAACAGCTAACTGTCCTGAACTCTCAGCATAGTGTCCTTTTAATGACACAGTCCTGACTCTTTCTCTGAAATAGAACAAAATAATTCTGATAGAATACAGGACTTTCTAATTCTAAATTCCCACATAGCAACATAAACCTGACTGGGTTAAAAGCATCTTTTCAGTCCATTGGTCTCTCCTTTTTACCCTGAGGTACGTAATAAAAACTGGCATTTACAAAACACCATGGTTTACAAAGTGCTATCCTCACAACACCCTAGACATAGACAGGGATGTGGGCAGCAACTAGACATATGATTTCACTGGTGGAGAGAACTCCCTGTTGAGTTCTACCAATGAAAGTCAACAGGTGGTTCTCTGCAATTCAGTCTGAGGCAGTTACCCCAGGCACTGAGGGATTAAAAGGACCAACCCCACAATCACACCAACAATATGTGTAGGAAGCAGGAATTGAAAACAGGCCTTCCTGAGTCAGTATCAAGCTCTCTATGTCACCTATCCCAAGCTACTGATGAGGGAGAGCATGCTGGAATTCATTCCATTTTAAAGATAAGAAACTGAGGCACAGGGAGGTTAAGTGACTCAACCAAGGTCACACAGAAATAGAAGAGCTAAGATTCAAACTATGTTACAAGTAAATGCTGTG
This sequence comes from Dromiciops gliroides, assembly GCF_019393635.1. NCBI lineage: Eukaryota > Metazoa > Chordata > Mammalia > Microbiotheria > Microbiotheriidae > Dromiciops > Dromiciops gliroides. Next base: position 557,922,425 of record NC_057862.1, on the reverse strand, counting down.
TTCTTTCAAATAGCTCACAGCTGTCTAGGAAGGTCTTCTAGTGGAATACTATAGCAGAATGAAATAAGCATAGAATGGGGAATAAGAAAACTTGAATTCAAGCCCTGGTTCTGCCCTGGCTCTTACAACTCCCTTATACACATTACCGACTGCAGAACTAGATGTTAGTTAAAGCCCTTCCATCTTCAGTACCCTATAAGTCTAGGTATTATACCTCTACTCAGAGCCTGTTGTGAAACAGTATGCTACACAATGGATTTTGTTGTTGTTTTTAATAAAGGTGGGTAAAATACACATAAAAAATAAACTAACTCTAAGACTTTTTCTACTGTACTACACTCCTCTCACAATGCTCTACGCAAATCACACAAAATCCCAGGAATAAAGAAGATAGGGCCAATGGTAGAAAATTCCATTCCCTATTGCCCTTTGCTCCCACAGTTGCCTAGTCACCCAGATTTATACCCATCTAGCTGGCACCCTCACACTACCCTCAGCGCACCTCACCTTTCCCACAAAGCTAGAACTTTCTGAAACCATATTATTCTGCCTCCCCCCCAACTTAACTGTTCTCTACCTCACTACCTCAGAATCCAAATGCCAATCTCACAGTTGATCATAATCCAATAGTTTCTAAAAGGAGAAAAACTTGAAAACTAAGCAAGGCAGCTAGACCGGCTTAGTGGATAGAGCACTGGGTGTGGTGGTCAGGAAGACCTGAAATCAAAATCTGGCCTCAGACACTCACAAATGTGACCCTAAGCAAGTCATTTAACCGGTTTGCCTTGCTCTACTGTAGAAGAAAATAGCAAACCCACTCCAGTATTTTTTTTTTCTTTTTCTTTCTTCTTTTTTTTTTGGTGGGGCAATGAGGGTTAAGTGACTCGCCCAGGGTCATACAGCTAGTAAGTGTCAAGTGTCTAAGGCTGGATTTGAAACTCAGGTCTTCTGAATCCAGGGCAGTGCTCTTTACCCAACTCCAGTATTTTCAACAACAACAAAAAAAATCCATATGCATCACAAAGAGTCAGACACAACGAGTAAACAAGAGGCAAAACTAAGTGAGGCCTCTTCCCAAAACCATATTTGTTTTATTTGTGGCATTCTTTAGCAAATGCTGCTATTTTTGTAGTCTAAGGCAAAGCTTGTTAAACTGTGTGTCCACGACCCCATATGGATCACGTAATTAAATGTGAAGGTCATGAAAAATTTGGCAACAGTAAAAGGTTACGTATACCTATTTTGGATATCTATATACCCAGGGTCGCATTAAAAATTTCTCAGGAGAAAAGGGGTCACAAGTGGAAAAAGTTTAAGAAGCCCTGGTGTAAGGAACCCATCAGTTAGTCAACATTTATTAAGCTGCAACTATGAGCTAGGCACTGTGCTAAATTCTGAGAATACAAAGTTATATAGACAGAGAAAGAGAGAGTGTATCACTTGCCCTCAAAGAGTTTACAATCTCAGGGGCAGCTAGGTGGCATAGTGCATAAGGCACCAGCCCTGGATTCAGGAGGATCTGAATTCAAATCCGGGCTCAGACACTTGATACTTACTAGCTGTGTGACCCTGGGCAAGTCACTTAACCCTCATTGCCCAGAAAAAAAAAAAAGAGCTTACAGTCAAAGGGGGAAGAGCAGGGGTGCCAGAGAAGGTACAACACAGGGGGCATAATGGAAAAGTCAGAGAAATCCCAAAGTAGTATATACTGGTCAAATAAGATGTTCTGATGATGAGGTTTTTCAATAACAAGCTTCCTGTGTTGGAAAGGTCAGAGAAGTCTCAAGTGGTACAGCCAGGTGAGAAATGAAACCATCAGTGACTCTAATTATGTGAACTGCAAACCAAAAGGAAGGTACTTGAGGGAAGTGACTCTCTCAGTAACCCTTAAAATGATATGATAAAAGTAAACACATACTCCATCCATACATAGAAAAACCCCTATAAAAAGGAGTTTTCCCCCCTCTTTTGAGTATGTGGTATATTCTAGGCACTGTACTAGATGCTAACAGAGAAGCAAAGATGGAATAAGGCAATTGCTGACATCAAGGCTTTTAAAGTGTAATAAAATAACTAAGATATCTACCACATATAACTGCAGTTAGTATTTTAAAGATAGATTTCTTAAAAATATTATGGAGGGGCCAGCTAGGTGGCACAGTGGATAGAGCAGCGGCCCTGGAGTCGGGAGTATCTGAGTTCAAAATCCGGCCTCAGACACTTAACACTTACTAGCTGGTGACCCTGGGCAAGTCACTTAACCCGAATTGCCTCACTTAAAAAAGAAAAGAAAAGAAAATATTATGGAAATTCGGGGCAGCTAGGGGTGGCAGAGTGGATGAAGCACCAGCCCTGGATACAGGAGGACCTGAGTTCAAATCCAGCCTCAGATATTTGACACGTACTAGGCTGTGTGACCCTGGGCAAGTCACTTAACCCTCACTGCCCTCCCTCCATCCCACCCCCCCAATATATATATATATATATATATATATATATATATATATCTATATATGTATGTATGTATGTATGTATGTATGTATGTATATGTATATGTGTATGTATGTATGTATGGTATGTATGTATGTATGTATGTATGTATGTAATGGAAATTCAGGAGAAAAAGCTTCCAACTAGAAAGAACATAAAAGGCTTCGGAGAACAGTAGTATGTTAGCTGCGCCTTTAAAACTGAACAAGTATTCCTAGTGAAGACTGCTTTAGGTTTTCCAGATTCTCCATTTTCCTAAATATTCAAGTTTGCTAGTAAATATAAATGTTGTCCTTCCTCCTTTGGTCCCACCAAAATGTAAAGATAACTTTCTCCAAGGGGACCGGAAAGGATTTTATTGATTAAAAAATGTAATTTAAAAAATAAGCATAACATTTTTAGATTGAAGCTTAAGAATGATCATATCTGATAATTCATTTTGTAGAGGGCCTACAGTAATGCTATGCAAATATGTATGTAATAAGTAACTTGGAAAGTATGTGTGTGAAAGCATACCTAAAAGTCTAGTGGATGCCCAATATAAAAAGCACCTAGCTATCCTAGATGAGTTCCAGTCATCAGGCTCAGATAAACTACATCTAAACACATCCCCAACACCTAACACACATCTTGGCACAGAGCAGGCACTTAAACATTAGCTGAATTTTACCATACTGAAGAACTGGGAAATGTGAATGATGAGCTAATGTGATGAGTTACAGGATCTCTGAAAAACCATGGAATAAAGTGAAAGGGATCAAAAAAGTGGAGAAGGGCAAATGTGCCACAAGACAGAAAAATTTGCAAGCTATAGGCTAGGGAGCTTCTCTTTAATTTCTGGCAAAATTATAAAGGGCATTATTAAAGAATGCTTAGGGAATATCTTGAAAAGGAAGTAACAATCACAGAGACATATCTTCCAACAAGAACAGGTTATGCCGGACTAACCTTATTCTTTTCTTTGTCAGTCAGATGGTCAACAAGCATTTATTAAACCACTTACTATATATTCACACATGGTTTCCTAAATATAGGGAATACAAAGAAAAGCAAAAATACTGTCCCTGCGCTCAAAGAGGTCACATTCTAATGGGGAAGACAACATGTAAATAACTGCATACATATAAAGAATAAATAGAAGGTAATATAATAGGAGAAGGCACTAGCAGCTAGAAGAACTGGGAAAGCCCCCTGAGGAAGGTAGATTTGAGCTGATTTTAAAGGAAGCCAAAGAACTAAGAGGATGAAGTAAAAGGGCAGAGCATTCCAAGTACTGAGGACACCAATGAAAGGAATGGAGTTGGGAGATGGAATGTCATGTTTGAGGAAATGTAATTATGCCAGTAAGGGGCAGCTAGGTTGCACAGTTGATAGAGCACTGGGCTTGGAGACAGAAACACCAGAGGCCAAATCTGAAACCTCATACACTTGAAGGGTATGTGACCCTGGGCAAGTCGGAACCCTTGCCTGCATAAAGCTGGAGAAGGAAATGCGAACCACTTCAGTATCTATCTTTGCCAAGAAAATTCCACAGCCAGGTATTGGTGTGGTACAGTCCATGAGGGTCATGAAGAGATGGATACTGCTGAAGATCTGAACAACAAATTGGGCCATCATACTGTGCAAAGTGATTGAAGGGAAATAAAGTATAAGGTGGTTGGAAGCTAAGAAAGGACCAACTCCTGAAGAGCAAACAGAGGCATTTATAATTGATCCTACAGGTAGTGGAAAGCCATTATAGCTTATTGAGCTGAAAAAAAAAATTCATTTTAGCAGCAGAGTAGAGGATGAACTAGAGTGGGATGGGATTTGAGGCTGAGAACCCAGTTAGAAGGTTATTACACCAAGACTTGTTTGTCACAAAAATGCCACTAGTTTGCCTAGACTTTAGCCAAGTATTGTATTTGAAAAATCTCTCAGGTTATTCTTGTTAAAAATATGAAAATTGCAGGCTAAACAACAATACAGTTAGATGGATTCAGAATTAGTTGAATGGAAAGACGCAAAGAGTAGCTGTTAATATTTTGATATCAGCTTGAAAGGAAATTTGTAGTGTAATGCCCAAGGGATCTCTGCTATTAAACATTTTTATCAATGGCAAATCAAAGCATAGACGGTATGCTTATAAAATTTGCAGGTAACCTAAAGCTTAAGGGATTCCTAACAGATTGAATGAGTAAGAATAAAAAAAGACCTTAACAAGCTATAACCTTGGACTGAATCTAATAGTATGAAATCTCTTTGAAGGAAGGGGCTATGATAACTATCTTTGTATTCCCTCTATGCTTTGCTTAGTTGGAACATAATAATCGTTGAATTGAACAGAATGGAGATTAATAAAATAAAAATGGGTTCAAAAATATTAATTTCATAGAAAATGTGGGAAGGATGGCTAGATGTCTGTTCATCTGAAAAAGATACAGGGCTTTCAGAGGGCTACAAATTTCATATAAAGCAACAGTGTGTGATATGGCAGGCAAGAAAGCTAATATGACCTGCACAGAGAGACACTGACTCAGAATGGGGAAGGGATAATACCACTCTACTTTACCCTGGTCCAGGACTATAGCTGAAATATTGTATCCAGTTCTAAAAATACATTTAAGGAAGAACATTCATCAGGAAGATAAAGTCCAAAGTAGGGCAACCAGAATGGTGAAAAGCCTCAAAATCATGCTGTATAAGAATCTGTTGAAAAAACTAGATATGTTTAGCATGAGGATAAAACACCTTTTGGAGGGGGGGGGGGCGCTATAGGGAAAGGAGAGTCTGTTTTCAAATAACTGAAGGACTATTACATGGGGGGGGGGAAAGAATAGACTTGTTCTACTTGGCACCAGAGCACAGAATTAGAATAAATGGGTGGAAGTGCAATGAAGCCAATTTAGGCATGAAGTAAGAAAGAACTTCCTAACAATTAGAGCTATCCCAATACAGAACAGGCTGTATAGTGGGTTCAACCCCAGTGGAGGTCTTCAGGCCATGGAGGAAAGCCAACTTGTTGGTACGTCATAGAAGTTATTTTTGTCATGCACGGGTTGGACTAGGTAGGCCTCTGAGATTCCCTTTCAGCTTGGAAATTTTGTAATTCTGTGAATTGTGAACATCTAAACAATTATAATATTTATAATTATAATGTCAAAAGGGAGGAAAAAAATTAAAACCCTTCAAGTACACAACAGTCCCCTAGACAAAATTAGTACAAGAGAAGGAACAAAATATATCCAGTTCATATCAAGATATTCAATTTTCATATCAGTGCTTTCCCAATACACTTAGAAAGAAGGAAAAACTCCAAGGAAAGATGATATGTTCTAGAAAGCTAATACTCTGAACTGCGTAGTACCAAAAACTTTTAATGCTTGTTTAAAAAAATATTCTTTTCAAGTTCAAGGTCATTTCTGTTTCTAAAATTATTTGTTCAGCTCCTATTGAAGCCATTTGACCTACAAATGTTCTAAAATTTAAATTTATATCCAAACTATTTCCACTAATAACCTACCTTCTCAGAGGAGGATTTGAAGACAATTGTCTTTAAATACTTAAAGTAAAATAAATGAGCTTAATCTTTCATATCACTTCTGCTCTTCCTATACTATACGACTAAGGTGTTTCCATCCTAGAAATATATTGCCAATTATATTTGGATTATATACAAGTATATACTCATTTGGCTATAAGTAATCTTAATATTTCCAAAAAAGTTAAAAAAGAAAATATGATGGTAACATATTTCTAGAAACAAGGTCATTTGAAAAGGACAATAATTAAGGCTGACAGGCTTGAATTATACCTATCAGTTTTGTTTTGATTTACAGAACTACCATGTGACATTCAAGTTCATGTGGACATCTCATGCCATCTGCTCTGCTTGCCAAGTCAACTGTAGTAAGCCAGCAGTACACAAACTTAGAAGAACCTTTCCTCTAGTATTATCAGATTAAGCTTGATATTCCAAAGCCTCTTCAGAACAATGCTGAAAAGGAAGCTAGAACAAAATTTGCACAAGCAGCTAATCTATTAGGAAAATTTGGCATAACAACATAAAATTTTGAGAGTTTATCCATAATTAAAGTTTATCTTTCTTCAACAAATTAATATTCTGAAATACTCTTCAGACTGTAACAGTCATTTGAAATTTTGGAAAGGAAAAGGAAAAAAATCTTGTTAAATGGGCATTGTGTCCTCCCCCCCAAGATCTAGTCCAAATCATCAACTGACAAATGAAAACATTTCCACATAAATGAATGAAGCATTTATTAAATGCTTGCTATGTACAAAGCACTGAGGATAGAAATATAAAAGTAAGATAGTCCCAGCTCTCAAGGAACTCACATTTCAGTAAGGGAGACAACATGTAGGGAAGATTTCAACCATAAGTGCAAGAGAAAAGTCCCACAATCCTTGGAGTACAGATCTTATCAGTTTCTGACAATAAAGAACCTGATGGTGCCAAAGACTAATGACCATAACTGTATTTTCTGGGTCTTCACAGCTATAGCATGTACAAGTATAGGTCCCACGAAGCATCTGCACAGGGGTTGTTTTCCAGGATGATGGCTAAAGACAGTAGCTGAGGGAATAGCATTACTATTCCCAAAGCTTTTTCAGTTCACTCTCCTAGCTGTCTTCATCAGTCTGAATGAGACCAGTGGTCAAGGTGGTGGTTTGAATTGCCTGGCACATGCTGCCTACCATCTCTCCCTAAGGGTGCCTTACTGCTGAAGCTCAGCTGGCCTGTCTGCCCTATATGGTTCACTCCTTCTCCACAGGAAATGCCTCCCCCAATGATGAGAGTAAGGGTTAAGCTAGAAGAAGGACCAGAAGAGGGGAGGGGTTCTAGTGCTTATCTTCAGCTGTGGTGATGAGGAAGGTGAGCCCCATTTTCACCATGATTTCTCTTTCAAGGATTGGCTTCAGAAACTGAGCTGGAAGTAGTTTGGAAGATACTATACCCAAGGCTCTTGGGCTCAGGGTCCTGCACGGTTTCCATCTGGGTCTGAGGGGGGGCCAGTGTGGTTTGACTTGCCTGGCACGTGCTACCTCCTCAGAGTGCTCTGCTGCTTTACCCACATGGACCTGTCCATGGAACTTAGATAATATGATATGGTGGGAAGAGCATGAGCTCTAGCTCCAGATCTGTCATAACTACAATAGCTAGTGTCTTAGGACAGACAATCACTTCACCTCTGTGTACTTTAGACTCTTCCTCTGTAAAATCCGAGAAGTGACCTAAGAAGACTCTAAGGTTCCTTTTAAGCTCATCTAGTCTACATTTTATTTTCGCCTCATTTGCTTCACCTCCTTTCTACTTCTTGACTTTGGATTTATGTGACATTGAGCCTGACCTTCTGTTTTTATGTCCTGCTGCTGCTTTCACGGCTCAGCCTGGAGGCCTGTAAGTTTTCAGTGTTTCCAAAGGGGCATGATCTGGGAGAGGTCTAGTCACTGCCCTCCTGGTCTTCGCTCTGAAGGTCCTTACACAGGTAGGGCCCCTGCTCCTTTGCAACCACTTCACTCCTCTCTGCCCTCAAACTGTGACCAGAAACTGGGTAATGAGTGACAGAGCTGACAAATGGTACCTGTTCCTTCTCCCAGGAAAGAACTTGTGGGTGCTGAACTGTGCCCCCCACAGCTAGTGCTGCTGCCACAGCTAGTGCAACTTCTGCTGGCTAGCACTCCTGGCCAGCCTCAATCCCAGTGTCCGCAGACCTCTCTTTCTGTCTTCCTATGCTACCCTGGACTAGAAAAATGACCCATTATGACTTTTTCTTAGCTTTCCCACTTAGAATTCCATTTGGTGTATTAGGAGAACTCAGAAATGCTGGCTTTACTCCACCATCTTGCCTCCACCTGAAGAATTTTATTGATCTTTCTATAACTAAATTCATCATCTTCCCCAACCCAACTTATCTCTCAATAACACCACAACTCTCCTCATCATCAAGGTCTAAAACAGTTCTTGAACTCTATCATCTTCAATGTCCACATAAGCAAACACCAAGTCATCAATTTTTTTCCTTCAAAAGTGCATCTTTTCATCTCCATTTTGATTGCTACCAACTAAACCAGACTAAATTAATGTCACTGGCCTGAATTTCAGTCTCTTTCTTTCAATCCTTCCTAAAGCTGCTCCTAGATGAATATTTTTAGTCTCTCATCCCTATATTGTATCTATTTTGCTGTCTCCCTGGTAAGACTGTAACTCCTCAAGGCCAAGGCCTATTTCACTGATGTCTTTGTATCCACAGCACCTGACACATAGTAGGTGAATAATAAACGCATGATGTTACTCCTCTGCTCCAGAACCTCACTATTCCTACCATGTTGGTCCTCTACAGGTACTACTTTATATAATTAGTCTTATTTTCCACTTATACTCGATTTGCACCTATAACTCTTGTCAAGCTAGCTTCCTCACTAACACATTGATTATACCATGCTCATCATCTTTTAAGGTTACATTAAGGTTATTATCTTTTTCAGGAATGCTTCCCTTCTTCCTTTATCCTAACCTTTGGCAGTATGGTCTGATCTTCCACAATTTATGCCCTAGTAGCATAGCCTTTGGGAACCCAGCTTGATTGAGGCATCAGAGTTTTCATTTGAGACTATAATGTTTTATATAAGTGGTTGATTTCCCCATAACCAAAATTTAAACAGTATGGTGTAGACACCTGACCTAGAAAGGCAATACACCTAAAGCTCTTCATCTGTTTATTAGTGTGGCCACTATACTCGCGTTTTCCATCTGCAAAATGAGATTAAAAGTATCTGTCCCAAATCTACTACTTAATATATATACACACATATGTATACATGTATGTAAATATATGTGTGTGTATCTATATGTAAATTCAGTTATAGATAGTATAATGGAGCCGTTATCAGGCCACAGAGAAATACTCAACTTCATGCCCACAGATTGTATTACTAATCTTAGCCATTTGCCTTGAAATACAGACTACTGTTCATAAAGGATGGATCAGCAGCTACCAAAAAAGGCCACAAAGCTCATATCTATCTTACTAATGGTGTATTGGATAGTATCGTTTTTGTATACAGAGAGAAATATTGGTAGGGAGATAATATATAAAAGTGTAAAAGTGTTATACAAATGCCAGTTTGAAACAGTAATTATTAATATCTCTAAACAGCTCCCAGAGACCATGGGTTTAACTTTACATCTTTTAATTTAAGCTTTATTTTTTAAAAAAATGTTCAGGTTCTAAAAGAAGCACCAAAGGCAAGATATATGATATGGCTGTCAATAATTAAATTTTCTCTCTATATATACACACTAAAGGACTACAAGCTTCCAGAAACATTGGACCATAATCTGATTCCATGTAGCTCAGAACAAAATCTTTGCCATGTTACAAAAAACAAATGTATTTAATCATGACTGTAACTCCATCCAAAAATATATGCATACAATTAATGAGAAAATTGATAACTACCTTCTGAATTTTATATAACTAAAGATAATTTCGGTGAGGCATGCAAGCCTCATAGGTCAAATTATATGATGAAGTGCTTTAAACTAAAACACAAACCTTACAGTAAAACAATTAACTCAGGGTAGATTGAAAAATTTCTTTTTGAAAGTGGCAGAATATACTTTTTTATCTAAAAAACTAAATTGAACTAGGCTTAATTGGACCAGACTTTACAAATTGTAGTCAATTCTGTGGGCTCACATAGAAACAACAGTTAGACCAAAACATTCACAAGATAGCAAAGGCTTTCATTTAAATTTGCACTTTAAACACAGCGCTTAGTTGTTTAAAAAAAATATCTCTAGTTGGTAATATTGATCATCTTACTATTGATCTGGAATACTACACAAAGCAACCTGCAGATGGGAAGTAAGAAAGTTTAATGCACAAAGAAAACCAGAGTTCATTGTCATCAAAATTATAAACTAGCTTATCAAAGTCATTAACAATCAATCAACAAGTAAGTCAACAAGCATTTAAAATCTAGCTTTCATTTTAAACCAAGATTGTGTAATCTTCATGGAACAAGAATCAGGATAGTTTTGTGCAGTATAATCCACTCTTTTCCTGTCAGCCTAAATTTTGACACTAGAATTTAAGTGAAAAATGATCAACTCATGCTACTTAAATTTAGAAAAAAACAAAAATCTTATTGCACCACATTAGTTTTATGAGTCAACTGCTTCAGTCTGGATGTTAATGGTCACATTTAAGACTTTAAAAACTTTTCCCAAACAAATGGGATCTTTTCCTTATTTCTTAGAAAAATACAAACTAAAAGTCATCATGAGGGTTGTTTTTTTTTTTTCATTTGGTTTTGGTTGCCACACAGTTAGCCTAAGATGAAGCTATTTATAAGGAGAAAACAAAGTTTTCATTTAAGTGAAATAGTCTAGAAAGATAAGAAAATGGAAACAAACAAAGCATCTCCTCCAGGGCCAAACCCCGACTCAGCAGCAGAATACATGCACTATTCAAAGTGACGGAAGTATTGCCAGCACTTTCACACCCAGATGGGTTGGCCATCATTGTCAACTTATGGTACACCCATCAGAAGCCCACACCATGACCCCACCAGCCCCTTAAAAGTTAAGAAGGCATAAGCTCTCATCATTTTATTTCTAAAGGAGTAAAGGGTTATGCTCTCTAAACTCCGGAGGCAGGTGTCAAAATACAAACTCAACCATTCACCGCCAGATAAGACTGAAAAGTTTGGAGAGAGTGTTGTGTATTGACCAGCTTGGTGCCTCTATACTTCTGTGTCTACTCTCAAAGAGAAGTTATCAGAGGGCAAAGGCTGTCCCGAACCCTAGGGGTTACCGAAGAGATCCAAAAGCCCAGACTCACTGCAGGCAACTTTCCGAACGATGTTTTTAAACCGCGATGTAGCCGGTCCAATTCAATTCCATTCAATAAATATTTATTAAGCGCTAGGCACTGTGCTAAGCCAGTGACAGTCATATAAATAAAACAAGGCTGCTCGGTTCTTCGCCCTCCAAGCCCCCAATTCACTTTGTTCCACCCAGAGAACTGTGGAGGGGATCTGGGGGGAGGTGTGCACCCTGCACTCCTCTTTATGGGGCCCCACTAGCCACCAGGGAGCCTCTTCCAAGACGCTCTTTCAGCACCCGGAAACTCCGGACAGTTTTCCACCCCGCCAAAGGGTGAGCAAGGTGGCCCTTTGGCAAAGTCCATCGCCGCGCGGAGCAGGTGAGTCCCGAAACCCCTGCCCAGGTCCAGCCTCGTGCGCGCCCCCCGGGGTCTCCCCCGCCCCCCAGTCACCTAGCAACGCGCCGGGGCGACCCCCCCCCCTCACCTAGAAGCGCTCGGAGGTGTTTCAGGCGGGTCAGCACGTCCTTCTTCGGGTCCAGCACTTTCTGGGTCGATTTCTTGACATCCCCGTGGCTCCTCCGGGAGAACATCCGCCGCGGGCGCCCGAGCACCGAGCCTCGGGGGAAGGTAGCCGCCTCCGCTGCGCCGGGTTACGGCATACGGTCAGTGCCGTGCCGGGGTGGGCACCACACGCACACTCACTCACTCACGCACACACACTCTTTACCCACGCTCGCGCGTCCCCACCCCCACCCGCCACGACCACTCATCACTGCCCCCTAAAAGCACCACAGCCGCCGCCTGCCCGCGGCTCCCTCCTCTGGGGCTCCAGGAAGGAGGGGAGGGGCCGGGCATGGGGGAAAAGGGGGAGGAGGGAAGGAAGGAGGTGTCAACACGGAACTGACCAGCCCTACACCACGTGAGAAGGCGACCAGCCCGCCTTCCCCCCCACCCCCCTTCCCATCCACAAACTCACGCGCTCAGCCAGTGCAGGATCTCCTTGGCCGTGACTCCGCCCCGCCCCCGCCCCGCCATGGTCCAATGCGCAAGCGCAAGAGTTCTACAGACAAGGCACCTCTTCTTCCCTCTCCAACCCTCGATCGAAAAAAAAAAAAAAGCTTGGGAAGCGCGCGACAAAGACTAGCTACCCCACCTCCCAGAGAACAGTTCCAGAACTACAATCCCGGCGTGCAAAGTGCTATGGATAACTCGGCGTGGGGCGGAGGGAAAGGTCTGTGTGCAATGTGCCCATCGCCTCTCCCTTGCCTAGGTACCTAGCACGTGCCGCATGCCCTCCTGGGAAATGTAGTCCTTCATTGAACTGAGCCCTGGGACCGTCTTCCACACCGAGGCCAGCTTCCCCCTCCGGGTATAGGGAGAACCTTTGTTCCTCCTCCTCCTCCTCCTCCTCCTCCTCGCTCCGCTGCACTATGGGACTTGTAGTGGCTTTCCCCTCCAGGCACGCACAGTTTGCTGGGTTAGTAGGACACAATCATGAGCTAGAAAACCTATAGTCGTCCTTGTAGAAGTAATTTCAGTCTCCGTTTTATACAGAGTACAGGTCTATGGGCAATTTTAGTCCTTTATATTAATAGAAAAATTGTGCTCCCCATATTGACTCAAAACAGAAGAATTTGGGGCATTTCGAAATGAAACTGGCATTCTTGGGTTCGCCTCTGAAGGGTACTGTCTTGGTCAGCTGACTGGGTGTGACAGCCCAGTAGGTATTGCACTAGGCTGTAACTTCGGACTATTAGATTCTCATCTAACTTCTGACGCCCCCTGAGTCGTTGGGCCATGGAGCAATGGTAGGAAGCTTGATGATGGTGGAAAGCTGTCAGGGTTCAAGTCCTGTCTCTGATGCTTATCCCCCATACGACCTTGGACAAGTCACTTCACACTGTTTCCTCACTCTAGGGACTGTGGAGTCCCTTTCATCACTAGGTCTAGGACCCCATGACCTATTCCTCTTAACTTTTACAGTTTTAAAATGAGGATCTGAAGTTGCATTACCCACCAAGCTTCCAGGAGCGCTCTGGAGATTAATGAAGATCATCTTTATTATTTGAAGAAAATGCACACTTTTTTCTTTTTCTTTCTTTCTTTCTTTCTTTTTTTTTGTGCAAGGTCATGTAATATTCCAGTAGCAGAACCAGAAATAGAACCTGTGAGATCTGACTCACACTGCACTAAGCCTTTTAAGGTCATCAGCATATTTCCTGAGGGCAGAATTTTGAGATACAATAAGGGGGTCTTTTCAAACACAAGAAAAATTTCACCAAAATTGCATTTCCTGATTCCACAACTCAGAAGAAATTCAGTGTCCTCCAATAACATAAAATTGGCTTTAATTTACAGTAACAGAAGCCATATATTGGAAACAAAAGTTGTTGGCAATGCTAGGCATTTCAGGTATGAAAAAAAAAGTTATACATCGTTATAGCAAGTATTCATTTTGTCTGATCTGCAGGAAAATAGCATCAGTACCTGAAAACAAGAAATAATGTGGAAAACTCTTTTTAGTCTCTTCTTCAATCTTCTCCTGAACCCAAGTAAAATGCTCGCAAGTATAAAAAATAGAAAGCTTGAGGTTGAGTTAGTGTTCTTATACTGTAACTAGACTGAATTCAGATGTGAAAAAAATCTGAGTTCAAATGAGGGTTTAGATACTTAATAAGCACATGACTGTGGACAAGGCATAAAACTTCTCTGCTCAGTTTTCTTGTCTATAAAATGAAGAAAATAATCCTTATACTACCACTTCACAGAATTATTGTAAGGAAAGCACTTTGTCAACCTTAAAGCACTATATATAAAATTGTTATTACCTCCATCTACTCAAAAATATACTCTAATTTTTGAGACACAAAAAAAGCACAAAAGTAACTATGATGAAGATCCTCAGAAGGCTTATTTATCTCTGAGCCTTATCTAGTTTCTATCAGAACCATTACTCCAACTTATTCCCCAACAATGACTTGTACTTTCAACATCCCAGCCAACAATTTGCACCCTCACTTGCCCCAAATTAGTCAGTGATCTGCACTGTCAGCACCCCACCCTCATCTTCACCCTAGTTATAGCAGTAATAATGATAAGACTGGAGGAAATAAAAAAAAATTTCCCAATTAGTAAGAGATTAAAGCAAATCCCTAGATTTGAAGAATCAGAACAGGAAAGAAGTCATTAATTGGATAATTATAATAATAGCTGATATGATGCTTATATGTGCCAGGCACTGTGCTAAGTGCTTTACAATTTTTATTTCATTTGATCCTCACAACAACCCTAGCAGGTAGGTACTATTATCATCCCTATTTTACAGATCAGGAAACTGAGGTAAATGGAGGTTAAGTGCCTTGACCAGGGTCACATAGGTACTAAGCATCTGAGGCTCAATTTGAACTCAGATCTTCCTGACTTTAGGCCTAGGGCACTATCCCCTGCATAATCCAAATTTAGCTGCATTTAGGTCTCTGTCATTTGTGGGAAAGCCCTATACCATCATCCATTTATAAATTCAAAGAGATTAGACACAGACCCTATCTTCTGCTAATTTATGAATAAATGAATAAAAACATTTATCAAGTACTTAGTATGTGCTAAGCATTGGGGATGAAAACAGAAACATAAGACAGTCTGTGCTCTGGGGGAGCTAACATTTTTATGGGAGAGACAACATATATGGAAAGTGTCAGCTACAAGTCCAATGCAAAGGCCCATGGTCATGACTCTACTTCAAAGCCATTTCCACCCATAAATCCATATCCATTTCTGATGTTAAACCAGTTGACAATGCGAAGGACTTTGGTGGCAAGAACTTCCTTTATAGATATGACCATAGGACCTGCAAGAGTAGCTATAAGGCTGCTTCTCCACAGGAGTTGTTTTCCCATCATAACAGCTTTGGACACTGCCAAAAGCATTGCTATTCCTAAGGCTCTTGATTCAAGGTGTTGGGATGTCTCCATTCAAGGTCTATGGGGAGATGGTGGTCAAGGTGATAGTAGATGGTAATTTGACTTGCCTGCACATACTGCTTCTTGCCTCATCTTCAGGGTGCCCTGCTGTTTCAGCTCAGCTGGTGGCTTTATATGTGGGCATGTTTTTGACATTTGGTAAGGATCTGTTTTTCACAGGAGTCACTTTCCCTAATGATGGTTTTGGGACTGGCCAGGAAGAAGGACCAGTGGTGGTGGTAGGTGGTGCTACTGTCATACCCAAGGTATTATATTATGTAAATTACATTTTAATTTCATCTTGTATATGTGGAGGCAAACATAAAAAGAGGTAAATAATTGTACCACCATCAACCCCAAATCAAAGCTGAACATCAGAAAATCTGGGTTCCAGGCACAAGTCTCCTTATGACTTCTGTGACCTTGGACAAATCAGTTAGCCTCTAGGCTTCAGGTTTTTCATCTATAACAATTAAGAGATATAATTAGAAAATATCTGTAGTCCCTTTCAGCTCCCCTCATTTTACAGATGAAGAAATAGGCCCAATGAAGTTAGTGACTTACCCAAGGTCATAAGTAAGCCATTTCAGTCTCTACAATTTTCTCTTACTAAGAATTCCACTCTGATATTAGCTTTTTGACTGTGGGCAAATCATTTTGGATTCTGCTGTCCTGATTGGTGACTGGCTCATGTAGCCCAGTATATCCATGCCAGCTCTAGACATGCTTCACTTTATTGACAGGAGATCTTGCCAGATGCCTTATACGGACCCACCATATCTTGTGCAAACACCCCGCCACCATTCCCACTTCTAGAACCATAGTCTTTGTGACTCCACTCCTTATAATTTTCCAAAGTAAAACATCCCTCCCCTATATGTGTTGTTTCCTCCTATTAGAATATAAGCTTCTTAAGGGCAAGAACTATCTCCACTTTTGTATTTGTGTCTCCAGAACCTAGCATGGTACTTAATAAATGCCTTTTCATTTATTAAATCATGCATTCATTCATCAATCTGGGTCCCTGTTTCTCATTTATAAAATGAAAGGGATTAGACTAGGTCACCTGTGAGATGTCTTCCTATAATTCTAAGTGACAAGTATTCTTCACCTTTGACATGAAAATAAAACAAGGATGGATTCAACTGGGGGTGTTTAATCTGGAGCAGAAAAAACACAGGGGAGACATGACTTCTTTCTATCAAGTATTTGAAGGGTTGTCATATAGAGGAAAACAACTAGCAACAAGAGATAAATGTTGCAAAGAGATAAATTTAGGTTTGATGTCATGAAAAACTTGGCAGTCCAAAAACTTTACAAAAGTAGCATTGAGCTGTCTCCAGGGATATTGAGTTCCCCCTCATTGGAGGTCTTCGAGAAAAAGATGATGACAACTTGTCAGGAATATTTCACTGATGATTCTTTTTATTGTATTACCTGGATTAAATGTCCATGTAAGTCTTTTCCAACTCTGAAATTCTGTGAAGTAGTTACTTTGTTGAGTCCTCTCCATTCCTTCTCTCTGTAGCTCTTCCATTTTCTAGGCATTTCTCCCCTACTACTTCCTATTTTTCACTGCTGACCTTCCACCCACCTTCACCAAAGAAATAAAGAGGCTGAAAGCCATTTGAGAATTGTGAGAATAGGGGCAGCTAGGTGTCGCAGTGGATAGAGCACCGGCCCTGGATTCAGGACTACCTGAGTTCAAATCCGGCCTCAGACACTTAACACTTACTAGCTGTGTGACCCTGGGCAAGTCACTTAACCCCAATTGCCTCACTAAAAAAAAAAAAAAAAAAAAAAAAAGAAAGAGAATTGTGAGAATGGTAGGAGATGCAAAGAAAATAAACAGAAATCTACCTCCTTATGTTCCTTATAAGGTGTATTTAGTTGGGCAGGCAGAGAAGAAGGTAAAAGATATCTGGTAACTTATACTAGATTATCATGAGCTGAATATAGTTGTCTCCCAATTGCTCTGGCTGCTCTTAACCTTGTCAACATGGTATAACAGGCAGTCCAGGTCCTGGGTGAGTGTTAGGGAGTTAGTGAACTTGCCAATGCTTTTTCCCTCCTTTTGCGTTTGAGACTTAGTCAGGGTCAATCTACTTCTCCCTGGGAAGGAATTCAGTATACCTTCGGTGTTCTTTCTCAAAGTTATTTAAATTCTTTATATCGCTACAGTTTGTTGAGCGAAGATCTGAAAGGGGCCCCGCTTTCTTAGAACATGAATATCTACTACCACATCGATGATGTTATATTGGATAGGCTGGATGAAATCACACTGGCGGAGACACTAGATTGGATAGTGGTTCACATAAGTGGTGAGTGGTGGGAGCTGTCAAGTCCTCCCACCACAGCAGACACCATCAAAGTTCTTATAGAACATATAGAATATATCTTATAGAATATATGGACCCTTCTATATTATTGCCTCTGATCAGGACACCCATTTTTCTCTGAGAAATTCTGAGATTGAGCCCTTTGGAATCACATTTTTTTGGTTTCCCATCTTCCATATGATCTGCAGGGAGCTAGTATCATTTAATTCTGAAATTGACTTTTAAGACAACATGCCTGATAATTGAGATATGAAAGCCCACAGACACTGTGTCTTTCATAGATCAGCACTACTCTGGAAGAAGAAGTCCAGCAGGTTCTTGCAGCTGTCCTTTAGGAAGATTCCCCTGATAAGGATATAATTTGAAACATATTCCCAATTAATCCTCTCTAGTCTTTCCTTATTTCATTTTCTGTGTGGAATCACCTGGTCTTGAGCTTTCTGACACTTCAGAATGTTCCCTGCAACTTTGGAAACAGTCCAAGTCTTTAATTGGCAGTTTTCTTTTTCCTTAAGATAGTTCAGATAATTCCAAGATCTGGAATTATTGGGAGATGCTTTGCTTGTTAACTATATGGGAAAGGTGAAGCTAACTTTTCATAATCATGGCAAATGGGAATTCACCTGGAAGAAAGGGGATCCTTTGGTGATTTATGGCAACAGTCCCTGGAAGAAAATGAGGAGGAAGTTTTCATCTAGCTCCCAGAGATAAAGAGGAGATAGCCCCTCAGTAGGGGCCTCTAATGGGGCCAAAATGTGGTATCATCCCCACGATGGGAAACTCAAGGAGGCAAGGGGACAGTTTGGCTGGTGTTCTGAGGAAGATTGAGTGCGTGACAGAACAGGTGAGTCCCAATATTAACCTAGATCCCAGGACAGGCTGCACGCAAAAGACTTATGACCTCTTAGGTACCTTGTTACACAATAAACCCACAAGGGGAATCAGTGGTGGTGTTGGACCTGATGTTCCTCTTAATGTTCCTGGTCATCAGAGTTATTTTTATACTAAGATATCTATTTTGAATTGCCACTAACATTACCTCCACTGTATGAATTACACTTTTATGGGATTGTTATATGTTTTTGTAACTTGTATAAAGTTCCTTCTCCAGTAGTGTTTCTACTAGCTTTTTCCAAAGTCCAGAATTGTTTTAAGACTATTTTAGCGGTAGAAGTTCTGGAAAAATTTTGAGACCTTGACACCAAAGAATGGGATATTGTAGGAGCAGCATCTGTCTTATGTAGGCTCAGCTGGTTTCCTTCAGTGGGGGTGAAGAGGCTAATCTTTGGGTTAGGTTTCCTTTAGCTTATCTTTTCTCCCCAAGTCTATCATTTTTATAAACTTCCCAATTACTGTCAAGGTCACCACCCTCCTTCCAAATGCTCAGGTTTACAACCTTGACTTTACCCACAACTCCTCATTTTCCCTCACCCCACATATCCAGTCAATTGTCAAACCTTGTCATTTCTGCCTCCATAACATCTCTCACATTGTTATTATACCCATTTTGCAGAAACAGAGGAAGAAAGAAATTGAAGGACATGTAGGATCAGGGGGAATTCCACAGAAGGAAATTTCAAATTATTAGTATAAAGAAGACATTCCAACAAGAGATGTTCAAAAGTAGAATAGACGCTATTCCTAAGTATTGAGGTAACTAAAGAATTCTTATACTTGGTTTTTCCAATCTTCTCACTCAGCTGAAAATGTTAGGAGTTTTGTTTTTGAAGATTTTGTTATTTGTCATGGATTTTCAGTGTTAATTTGATTTTTGGAAATTTGTTTTTTAGCCACCATATTTGCTTTTCAAATGAGTTCCTCGTGTCTCTTCTGACTGGGATGTTTATTAAGATAAGTAATAACAGGGGCAGCTAGGTGGCGCAGTGGATAAAGCACCGGCCCTGGAGTCAGGAGTACCTGAGTTCAAATCTGGCCTCAGATACTTAACACTTACTAGCTGTGTGACCCCGGGCAAGTCACTTAACCCCAATTGCCTCACCAAAAAAAAAAAAAAAGATAAGTAATAACAGAAAAGTTACAGGTCAAGTGGCTCAGTCATTATTGGTGAGACAGGTAGCTTCATCTTTTGGAAACTCCCTGCAAGTATGGTGGGCTCTGCCTTCCCTGTAACCTTCTCTTTGTCATTGTCTTGACTGGTTCCTAGAGTTCTTTTCATTCCTACTCTAAGAAGGAGATGCCACAGCAGCCATGCTTGGCTGCTTGGTGGCAAGGAGGCTGAGGAAGGCAGCCAGCATCTTTTTGGAGCTATGAACATTATGAAGACTCCATCTGCTGCATACATTGGAATTTCAGTGGAATTACTGCATAATCTGGCCCAGCAGATTCCTGTCAGCAATGCTGCTGTATCATCACTTTGTTCATTCACTCCATTCACTCAGAAGATGTTGGGCAACTTCTATAGTTTTGCTTCATGATTTGCTATGTTTCAGAGGTCCAGATGGCACTAAATCCAATCTGAAATATTCATTCTAGCAATTGTGGGTCTGAAATGGCATGAATCCTTTCAAAAACTGCTAACCCCGAAGACTCTTTGAGAAAATATGATTAAAATAATTCTTAAAAGGTTCTGAGCCATTGTAATATTTTTGAGTTAACAAACCATGCCATATTAAAAAAAACACACAGATTAAAGAGTAATGAAAACAAAACTATAAAATGTCTTGATAATTATAAAACTGAGTTGAAATAAAAAATACCAAAAAAGAGAAAACCTGTGATATACTCATTTGGGGAATCTTTTCTTTAGAAGTTAAAAATCCCAAAGGAATAAAAATATTTAATCTGATTTGGTTAAATATGTACTAATTAAAAATAGTTTAACAGTAATATGATTTTGATTCTTCTCCAAATAATATAAAACTCATCTAAAAATAGAATCACATTTAAACATTCTTTCCAGTTTATTTTAACAGCATTGTGCCAGAGTAGATAACTGCACCAATCACATGAAATTTCTTTGGTATATTTTTCTCCTTTTAAAAACACTTCATGAATATAAAAATGTTCATATATTAGAAAATAACACACAAGGCTAGCTTTTTCTTAGGATTAAAATAGTCTTGAGTTAGCAAAGGTGAGTTTATTTTCTATAGTTTTAAAGTTCATGCTTTTTTCTCTGGATGTTTACTAAAGTTGTAATATCTATTAATAGAAAAAAACTTTTAAATGAGCACCAATGAAATACTAAGTGTATAGAATATTGAATTCATTACCTCTTCATGTTGAGAGTAGGGTTTTTTGGGGGTGTGGGTAGCTTACAAAAAATAAAAAATGCTTTTCTATCTTGAAAAACCTTTATGATTTAAAAAATACTTCAGACACAAATAAGTAGTATAAAAAGAAAAAGATATGATGAAAACCCTGGTATCTTTAGTTGCATTGATTGATCCATACACAACAAATAATTTTTTTTCAGATCTCATAAAAATTCTCCAAAAAGCTTTTTAAGTTCAGAAAAATTTCAGTTAGCTTTAGTTCTAAAAACTTGGATTATTCTATTATCATTCTTTAAGTTGCTATAAGTTAAAATTTACACTTACCTAACATCTAAGGAAAGAGAAAAGTGATTTTTCTAAGCAAGATGTGCCTGCAATTCAAAAGATTGAAAAATGTCTAATTAGGTAACCAACAAGGAGAGAATATTGATTACAATTTGTCAAATGTATACAAGTGAAGAATCACAAGATCATAGAATCTAAGTTAGAAACAACTTCATAGGCAATGTAGTCTAACCCATCTCTAACCATGAATCTACTCTACAACTGTTTGAATACCTCAGATTAATAGCTGTCTCATCAATTTTATTCCAACTTTATTTCTCACATCCGTCCCTTGCTCTCCCCTCACACAGTCACCATTCTAGTGCAGTACCTCATCTCTTCTCACCAGAACCATTAAAATAACATCCTGCTCTTTCTCCCTTCTTCCAGTCTCTTCCCCATCCTCCACAAAGTTGACAAAATAATTTTTCCAGGACACAGGTCTGATGATGTCATTCCTGTCTTCATAAATCTTCCTTGGTTCCTTATATGAACTCCTCAGCCCTACATTTAAGACCCTCTGTATTCTGTCCCTATCTGCCTTGATAGACTAATTCCATACCACTTGGCCTCACAAATACTACATTCCAGCCAGACTATACTACTAAATATTCCTCTTATTCAGCATATATTCACAGAGATTTTCCCCCATGCCTGGAATACATATTTGCTGATCTCTGCTTCTCAGAAACCTGTCTTCCTTCAAATCCAGCCTCAGACACTTACTAGCTGTGTGACACTAGGCAAATCACTAAACCTTGTTTGCCTCAGTTTCCTCATCTGTAAAATGAGCTGGAGAGGGAACCAGCAAACTGCTCCAGTATCTTTGCCAAGAAAAGCCCAAATGGGGTCATGACTGAAAAATGATTGAACAGCAACAAAACTTTGGGGGGAGGAAGGCATTGGCAGCTGGGGAGATTAGGCTTCATGTAGAAGGAGGCACTTGAGCTGAGCTTGAAGAAAACTATAGATTTCAAGAAACAGAGGTGAGAAAGGAGTGTATGGTAGGCATGGGGATATCCTGTCCAAAGTAACAGATAAGAGGTGGAATGTCATCTGTGAGAAACAACATTTGTACATATTTTATTATGCCACAATTTTATAGAAGTACACATCTAAATGTTTATAAAAAATAATTATGATCTGAGTGCTTGACCCACAGTTATTAAGAGCTTACTGATTAATAAGCAAAAAACTACCAAAATATCAAATAAACAGCAAAAGAATCATACAAAAACATATACTCCAAATGCTTTTCAGTTTACTAGAAAGAAAAATGTGTATATAAACATTGATGAAATAACATATTTGCTTCAGTGCTCCTTCTGATCTTTTTCATCTGTGTTCTTACCAGATTAGTTGTTTGTTATTTTTATATAGTCCTATCTTTGTATATGTTATGGTCCTGATTCTGAGTTTTTTCTCAACATTAACTTGAATGACTCTTTCCATATTTTATATTCTTCATATTTGTCATTTTATATTGAAATAATTTTCTTATTTTGGCTTTCCAATAATATTCATATCATCTCTAGTTCATGACACGTGAGGGTCCATTGGAGGAATTAGGGCTATTTAGCCTGGATAAGAGAAGACACAAGTTGGGATGAGAGAGAGAGAGAAGTATGTTTTCCATTTTCAAATATCTGAAAGGCTGTCATATGTAAGAGTTGTTTGACTTGTTCTGCTTGAACCTGGAGGACAGACTAAGCATAATTCATGGAAGTTGTAGAAAGGAAGATTACAACTTGATGCAAGGAACAACTTCTTAAAAATTTAAGCTGTACAACCTTAAAAGCAGCAAGCTTGAGAGGGTGTGGATTTTTCCCTACTAAAGTTCTTCAGACAAATGTATTTGACAAGTTCATGTTAAAGGGAAATTCTCGTTCAGATTTAGATTGGAGATTCTGTGATTCTATTAAATTGATTTTTGCTGTTCTTCAGTCATTTTTAGTCATGTATGATTCTTCATGACCCCATTTGAGGTTTTCTAGATAAAAATACTAGAGTGGTTTGCCATTTCCTTCTCCAGCTCATTTTACCACTGAAGAAATTCAGACAAACAAGGTTAACTGACTTGCCCAAAGTCACACAGCTAGTAAATGTCTGAAGGCTGGATTTGAACTCAGACTCCAGGCCCAACACTCTATCCACTGTGCCACCTAGCTGTCCCATTAAATTGATACCTCAACACCTTAATAGATGTATGATCTCATCGATGTGGCTATTTCCTCTACCAAGACAGATTGCAATCTTTCTATACCTTCCCATCCTATGCGATTCTTACCTATATTTTTTCCATAAATTCTCCAAAGAAGATTCATTCAACTCTCTGCTTCCTCAAATGTAAAATAAGAATAATAATAGCACCTACCTCATGAGGTTGTAGTGGGATCAAATGAGATAATATATGTAAAACATTTAGCAAAGTACCTGGAACATAGTAGGTACTGAATAAATTGTGTTGCCTTCCCTTCTACTCCTCTGTTATACTCATGTACCATTTGGGCTATAGACCTGAAATTTCTCACTCTGTGAACATGATTTGTCCACCTCCTCTTCTTGTCAAACATATGCTTGATGTCTTTGATACCACTGCTTGTGCATTTTGCCATTGATAATGCACTGCTGCCTCCATAAGTCCATCATGCATTCTTTTTATTGCCTCATAAGTCACCAACAAATTTGATTCTTATGCAATCATGGTGTCCCATGATTGAAAGTCATGTAGAAGGGGCAGCTAGATGGCGCAGTAGATAAAGCACTGGCCCTGGATTCAGAAGTACCTGAGTTCAAATCCAGCCTCAGACACTTAACACTTACTAGCTGTGTGACCCTGGGCAAGTCACTTAACCCCAATCGCCTCACCAAAAAAAAAAAAAAAGAAGAAAGTCATGTAGAATTATTAGTTATTCGTTATTATGAATGTTAAAAACTTGGACTTTTTATGCCACTGCATAGCTTAGAATCACTGAAAGTGGTGCACTTTCCAAAACACCATTCAGCCACATCTCCTTCTATTTAGTCTTGGGCCCACAGTTCTTCTCTAGTGCCTATCTAAGATATATACACCAATGGAGTAATTTGTCAACCTCCCTGTGCCTCAGTAATAAGCATTTTTTATCTACTTTCTTTTTTCAGGGTGAAAATGTTTATAAAATACAATTTATTTAGTTATTCTCATAATGTTAGACATATTGGCTGCTTTCAGGGTTTTGGTGGGGCAGGGATAGTACTTACAAGTAAAGCTACTAAAAAGCTTTTGTACAACTAGACATTTTTCCCTTTTAAAAATGTACTTCAACTTTGCCCAAAGAGCTATAAAACTGTGCATACCCTTTGATCCAGCAATACCACTGCTAGGTTTATATCCCAAAGATATCCCCCAAAAAAGAAAAAGACTTGTTTGTACAAAAATATTTATAGGGGGCAGCTAGGTGATGCAGTGGATAAAGCACCAGCCCTGCATTCAGGAGGACATGAGTTCAAATCTGGCCTCAGACACTTGACACTTACTAGCTGTGTGATCCTGGGCAGGTCATTTAACCCCCATTGCCCTGCAAAAAAAAAAAATTTTTTTAAATATATTTATTTTAGCTCTTTTTGTGGTGGCTAAGAATTAGAAATCAGAGGAATGCGCATCAATTGGGGAATGGCTAAACAAGCTGTGATATATGATGGTGATGGAATTTTATCATGCTATAAGAAATGACAAGCAGGATGATTTCAGAAAGGCCTGGAAAGACTTGTATGAACTGATGTATAGTGAAGTGAGCAGAACCAAGAGAACATTGTGCACAGAGACAGCAATATTGTTTGATGAAAAACCGAATGACAACTATTCTCAGCAATGCAATGATCCAAGACAATCCCAAAGGACTAATGATGAAGCATACTATCCACCTCCAAAGAAAGAACTGATATTAATTGAACACAGACTGAAGCATGCTATTTTTCACTTCCTTTCATTTTTTCTTTTATTCAAGTTTTGTTGTACAAAATTACTAATATGGTAATGTTTTACATAATTGCACATGTATAACCTATATCTGATTGTTTACTGCCTGAGAGAAGGGGAAGGGGAGGTAGGGGAGGAAGGATAAAATTTGGAACTCAAAACTATAAATAAAAATGTTTATTATTTAAAAAAATATATCCTTCAGAATTAGTTCAAGTAGGGGATCTCTGGACCAAAATGTATGATCAGCTTTGTTATTCTTTTTTTTTTTTTTTTTTTGTGAGGCAATTGGGTTTAAGTGACTTGCCCAGGGTCACACAGCTAGTAAGTGTTAAGTGTCTGAGGCCAGATTTGAACTCAGGTACTCCTGAATCCAGGGCCAGTGCTCTATTCACTGTGCCACCTAGCTTCCCCTTGTTATTCTTATTGTATACTGACAGATTAATTTCCCTAAAGTGTGAAATAATCCAAAGTGGTATCAACAGTATAAGAATGCACCTATTTCTCCTAGCCCCATTGAGTGAATTATTTTTGAAAATTCAATTAGCCACAATATACTTTATATTTGTATATATTTATTATTATATTTAATATATTGTATATATTTATATAGTCAGTATATATTTATACTGACTGGTAAAGCATTTTGTTGCCTGGCATGTCAATACAAAGTAACGCCCTGATAATAATCTGAATACAGTGTTGTAGTAGTGCCTAAATTTTACAAGTCAGTTCTTGATTTTAGGAAAAGAAAGTATACTTTTAAGGAATTTGACAAAAAGAATATTCTTTGTCATAACATGTGTTTAGATTTTTGGTACAGAAAATGTGGTCACCATGGCTAAAAATAATGCCTAAAGGAAAAGAAATCTCAAGTGTTTCTCTAAATTTATTCAACCAGATGTTTACACAGCTGCACTCTTCAGTCATGATATCCTCTGTTTTAGATATGTTTTTATTTTTCTTTGTCCACAGCATTCTATTCATATCTCATTATTTAAACATATGAGACTTTACTGCCTCATGGTGGGTGAGCCAGTGCAAACTCAACCAGGCCCCTATATCTAGCCTGTCCCAGACCACTAGACACGACCATATTTCATATCCCCTCCAGATGTACACCTGGCTATTTTGCTGTCTGCTCTGCTTTTGCTGAGCTTCTCCCCACCTAGATGAACATCTCTGGCCTGATTCCAGAAAAAAAAAATGCCCCCCTGTCTCTAGGGGAATTAATCCATGCAGATTTGGAATTTCCAACCTGGATCCAAGCCATCTTGATTAATGAACGAGCCAATGCAACTAGCTTATTCTATCTGGCCAGCCCCAGACCTCTAGAGCAGGCCAACCTTCTCATCCCCTCCAGCTGTCTATACCAGTCATATTACCACCTATTCCTCTACATCTCATCTTCAATTACTACCTCTTGCTCCAGACTCAGTAATCAAACCAATACTATCATACTACCATCATTTCTGGAAAGGCCATTTCAATTGATTGTCCTATGGATCAATTCATCATCCCAGTGACTCCCAAAATATTCCTTTCCCTGGTTGCCCTTCTGATAGATGTGATGTGTTCCCCTATTGGGATATAATTATAAATTGAGGCATATGCTCTCTTTAAGGAATCTAGATCTCTCTTCCCTGTAAAGGAGGAAGATACCAGGAGAACGCAAAGGCCAGTTCTCAAGATCAAAATCACCCTTTTCCCTAAAGGTGAGAAAACCAATGGAAGACAATGCCTGTGAAATTAAAGATTTTTATTAAGGAAGGAAGAAAGACATGTGCATGAGAACTACCAGCCTAATACTGAGCAAACCACTAAATAATGGATGAGGAGGATATATATACTTTTCAAACAAAGAAAAATAGTGAAATATCTTGGGGAAAAGGTGGGAATCCTAGAAAGGAATGAGTCAGGGAACCCCAATACCAAAGGAAGGGGGGAAGTGAGGAATTCCAGGTGTCAGAGATGTGGCCCTTTAATATACAAATCCCAAGGCATTCTTGGTGATAAGCTGTCCACAGTTCAAGGCTTGAGCACAGACAATAAGATAAGGGAATGTTGCCCAAAACCATAAAATAAAATAAAATAGGATGTGTCTGAGAATCTCATAACCAACAAGTAAGGGAGTCTCTGAAGATAAGGATGTCTCTTTGAAGGTCCATAAACTACCAAATGGTTCAGGGTCTGCTTCAAAGCTGGTATGAGCTTAATTGACTTCAGAGTTGTTGATTTTTCTGTACATCCAGCTGGGTTTACTCTTGGTCATTGCAAAGGATTGTTGGTATGTCAAGCCACTCTATCTTAGTTAATATAGCCCTTCTCAGTTACCTGGATAACTGGGGAGCCCAAGCACAAATTGACTTGAACATATACTACTGTAAAAAAATATTAACTATAACTATTCTGAAAATTTGTAAGCTATCTGAAAATTTATAGCTAGCTGAAAAATTATAACTATAAGAAAAATTATATCTGGCTCATAAATCCTGCCACAGTCGCCATTCAGTGTTAAAATTAAATATTTAACTTAACTGGGCCCTAATCTGTGAACTCCTGTCTGGCTATCTGACTGCTTTTAATTTAGTATGGGTCGTTTAAAAATTCCCCCACTGCTTTTCCCAAATTGATGAGCAAACAAACAGCCTCTTCCAATTTAACAGCAAAGGGTTTATTTAGATGAATAAACTTAGGGATAAAGGCAACAAAAGTAAAATACAACCTGACTGCATTTTATGTTTTTATTTTATTTTACTTTTGAGGCAATTGGGGTTAAGTGACTTGCCCAGGGTCACACAGCTAGGTAAGTGTTAAGTGTCTGAGGCCGGATTTGAACTCAGGTCCTCCTGAATCCAGGGCCAGTGCTCTAGCCACTGCCACCTAGCTGCCCCCTGACTGCATTTTAAACTTTCTTTCCTGCTGTTGTCTCTCGCCTGAGGGTATGCTAGCTGCCTCTGAGGCCTGCAGCCACACCTTGCTCTGGTTTGCCTTCAATCCTTTCCAACTTTCTCAGTCCTCTCCCTTTCACTCTTTAACTTCTCTCTGTGTAGTGACCCCCCCCTCCCCGCCCTGCTTCTGTAGCAACCCCCCCCTCCCCGACCCGCTTCTGTAGCAACCCTCCCCCCCTTTCTTTCTTTACTGTTGCGACCCCGCAACGTCTCTAGCGTCTCTCACTACTTCTCCACTTTCACTGTCAGCCCCCTTTACTACCTCAGCTCCTGAATATAAACCAAGCTAATTCGCTGGCCGCTCCCAGGGCAGGTGTCCAAGGCCATTAGGGGCACTAAGCCTTCCTGCAGTGAGCGCCTGGAGCTGGGGCTGGGAAGAGGAAGCTGGCGTTTGTGTGAGGTTTATGTGAGTATCCCCACTGAGCCGGGCTTGGGCTCCTGAGGTCTGTGCGGGGCGGTTTCGGGAGAGCCAGTTGTACTGGGGGAGGGGCTGCCCATTTTGGGTGTCCACAGCTAATTTCAGTTGCCCACGCTACCCTTAAGAAGTTTAAAGTCTAATGGGGAAAGAAGACCCACAAAAGGAAGCTGAAAGGAGAGGAGGAAGGAGAGGGATGAAAAAGGTAGTTCAAGGAGCACATGCTTGTGAGAAATGAAGAGATGGATGGCCTGGGAGCCATCTTTAAATAGAGGCTTTGGGAGGTGCTCTTATGGTACTAAGAATACTGATGATTGTGAGTATCAAAGCTGATGCAGTGTCATAGGGATAATGTTTCCTGACGAAGTTAGCACAACACTTGGCATATAGGAAGTGCTTAATAAATACTTTTTGGGGGCAGCTAGGTGGCGCAGTGGATGGAGCTCCGACCCTGGATTCAGGAGGACCTGAGTTTGGGTCCGACCTCAGACATTTGACACTTGCTGGCTGTGTGATCCTGGGCAAGTCACTTAACCCCAATTGCCTCACCAAAAAAAAAAAAATTAAAAATAAATAAATACTTTTTCATTCATTCGTGAAAATACAAAACTAAGGATCAAAACCAGATATAATACTGTGTTCTATAAATAAGGACATTTTTTTCAAAGATTGTATTTAAAACATTTAGGATAATGGAATAAGCTAAAGAATAAATAAAACTATAATAGAAGTTGGCATACAAAAGTAATGGTTTTGTAAGTCTGAAAGCACCTAAGATTGCTTCATTACCAGCCATCTTATATCTGCCCTCAATACAATGAAGGGTCATTGTTAGGTTTAATACTTTGTCAGTTTTGCTAGATAGAAAGCTACACTTGGATCCGGAAAGACCCGAATTCTGATCCTGCCTTAAACACTTACTGGTTTTGTGTTCCTAGGCAAATGATTAATTTAGTCTCTATTTCCTCATCTAAGTGGATTAGGAAACTTCCTCAATCTACCTCCCAGGGTTGTTGTGAGACTACAAGGAGATAACATATGTAAAGTACTTTGCAAATCTTAAAGTGCTATATAAATGTTAGCTATTCTTTTTGTTATTTAGAACTGGTGGTTAGATTTGGTGAAAAGACAAATTTATTCAATGGTAGAAAAATAATCAAACTCATATTTCCATCATGAACTTTATCTTTTCATATTTCACTTAACATTTATATTAAAAAGCAGGTTGTCAGTGAAAAAAGTTATCTGTATTGCATTTCCTGTATGGTTTTAATATATTCATAGGAAACATTTTATTACAGGAGTTTAATTTTTTGCTCTCCAAATCAGTTAACAGTAAAAAGCACAGTGGCATCTTGTATTTTCTTTTTTTAATTTTTTTTTTTGCAGGGCAATGAGGGTTAAGTGACTTGCCCAGGGTCACACAGCTAGTAAGTGTCAAGTGTCTGAGGCCAGCATCTTGTATTTTCTGCAACTTTTTTTCACTAAGGAAATGCATTGCCAGAAAAGAAGGTGGCCTGCTCATGGAGAACGAATGGGGGTTAAACAGAGGATAATTTGCTTGCTGCATTGATACCCACATAATTTCAAAAGACTTAGAAGATGCCCATTGGGTAGGCTCATATGTAGGATGTTAGGGAAGAAATGGACAAGAAAGATGCATCATAAGAGGGAGTTACCTACATCAGTGAGATCATAGATACATTAAAAACAGTGGCATCAAACTCAATCCTTATATTTCTTTCAAAGATTTTGTTTAAACATTTAAAATAATGAAAACAAGCTAATGTGCATGAGTTCATGAAAGCCACATATTGACTTAGTTTTAAAAAGTAATGTTACCTATGTTTTATTGAATTTACATTTATTTAGTTAAATGTTTTCCAGTTACATTTTAATCTGGTTTGGCTATGCAGGGGAGTGTTACAAACATTGTGTTTGAAACCTCTGCATTAAAACATTAAAGTACTGGTAAGCTTATCAATGAATGCTAAATTTTACAGAGTTCCAAGAAACTCTAAGACTTAAAAATAATTATTTTTTTAAATAATAATCATTTGAAGTATTAACACAAGCTGATCAAGGAACTACTATACAAAGAATAACTACAGCCCTTTAATTTGGATTTGAGTAAAAACTGGCAAATGATATCTTTCCATAAGAATGTTTTTCTGACATCCCCAAAGTAGTAAAAATAAGTGGAAGTAGTACCAAATTTTGCCATTCACCATTGTTTTATGTCCCAAGAAGTGGAGTTGTCTAGTATGACATTATTTTAAAATTAATCCCTGGTAATTTAATGAAATGAATGAGAAAGTCTTTTTGGTCATTCTTTTGAGTTGGGAAAGTTATTCTACAAATTAAACCTTTTTTAAAAATCTGGAAGCATATGACTTTAATATAAACTCTGTGAAGTTTCAGGATAACTCAAAAAAATATAAAATAATTCTTTCCTCTTTCTTCATTAATTTGTTATACACATAGGATCTGGTCCTTGGAGAAGTAAAACCCTAAGAAATACTAAAGGTTTTCACTCACTAAGTAACTTCCTACTCTCCTGATATTTCATATACATTCATTTTAATGGATTCTAAATTATGAGATCATAGAGTTAGGAATGGAAAGAAGATAAATGAGTCTAACTCAAGGACCTTATTTTACAGAAGAGGAAGCTGATGGAAAGGGAAGTAAAATGACTTTTCCAAGGTCACACAAGTAGTAAGTCACAGAACCAGGATTTTAACCCATTATTTCTCAATTCCAAATTCAAAACTTTCTACTATATCAGGGTCCAGATCACTCATGATGACTAAGCATACTAAATCAATTTTGAGGTCAGCAGTTTAGTTTTAAAATATATTTTATAATCATATTGAGTCATCATAATGTATACCTTCAAATATTATTATGGGACCTATCAAAAATTCCAATAGTTATACTACTAAGTTTGAAAAATTAAAAGAAACAAAATCCATAAATACAAATCATGGTCCTTGGACAAGTATATCATTTAATTGCCCATTTATAAAACTGGAAGAATAGACTGGTGTGTCAAATAAAGGGTAGGTATATGGGAGATATTGTGTGGGTAGAATCCATGGGCCTTAGCAACAGATTGGATTTGAGTGAGGAGTCAAAGATGATATATATATTCTGAGTCTGGGTGACTGGGAGGATGGTGGTTCCCACAACAGGAATATGGAATTTAGGAAAAGGGGAGGATTGGGGGAGGGGTGGAAGATAATGAATTCAGTCTTAGACATATTTAGTTTAATATGTCTATGGGACACCCAATTTGAGATGTCCAAGATTCAGTTGGAGATATAAGACTAAAGGTCAGGAGAGAACTGGATGAATAGATCTGAGAATCATCTACAAGATGGTAATTGAATGCATAGGAACTGATGAGATCATCAAGAGAGATAATATGCAGGAAGAACCGAAAAGAACTAAGGACAGGTCCTTGGGGAAGGGATACCTATGGCTAATGGGTATTATCTGGATAAATAACATGCTCAAGTTTACGTGACATACCCAAGGTCATATAACTAGTTATTGAAAGAGTCAAGATGAGACTCCAGGTCTCATGACACTTCATTCAATGTTCTTTCTACTATACCACAATATCCCTAGCAATGTTAGAAGAAAAAGATTTATAGTCCTAGTTCAGTACAAAAGTCATGATATTTGGAGTTAGAGGGTCTAGGCTTAAATCTTAGCTCTTCCATTTACTATTTGCATGACACTGGACAAATCATTTAATTTCTCTAGGCATGTTTCCTCATCACTGTGATGAGGGTAACAGAATAGATGATAAATCTATGATCCTATGAGAAGCAAAACTAAAGAGGCATAGGATGGCTAGTAAAATAGAGAATTTAATTAGTCCAGTGGAAGCTGAGAAACAAAATAGATCTGAGACTCAAATATTCAGAACAGGCCAGAAGCTCAGCTTGAATTGTGATTAGAAACAAAAGTCCAGTTTAGATCTAATGCTATCTTTGGTATCTGTAAAAGTCAAAAAAACCTTAGCTTGGATTAGGGTTAGAAACTAGTTGAAACCATAAAGAAATTTACAGAATCTTTTGAAGGTCAAGGAGATAAAGACCTGAGACAGAAATAAGCAAAATTTGTATAGCTCTATAAAGGCAGGCAGAATCAACATATTTGTATGTTTCATCTCTCAAAATGTACACAGTTGCATTATATTTCTAGATGAGTTTTAAGATTTTTTTGAGCTCAAAAATTTTGCTTCTGTCAGTCTACATACTTATCTTTAGTTTGTAACCTCAGGGTTTCCTCATACTCCACTAAGTTCCTACATAATAAGTCATCAGACTCATTTTGTCACGGAGGTGACTCTGGGATTTCAAATCTGTGACAATAGAGCATGAACTCTCATGGGCCCTATGAAGTGTAGAGCCTTGGATTATGGACCCAGGGACAAATCATGTGCATATTGTCTGGGGACCAGCCCAGGTAAGATAAGCTCCTCACCAGAATGGGCCACTGGGTGATGATTTGGCAGGGGAGGGGGCCACAGCAAATCACAAAGACCATTTACTAGTGTGTAGAAGGATTGTAATCTTCATTGATGGAGAGAGTATCCACATAAACAAGATTACAGATCTATGAAGTATTGAAATAAGAGGTAATATACAAAAATAAAGAAGTTTTTGTTTGCATAAGATGGCTGGCTTACACAAGTCACTCTTGACAGCTACAGGAGGGGAAGAGATGAAAAAAGAAGTATGTTTCAGAGCTTTGGCCACAGAAATCAGCCATGTGAATGGTGGCAGCATGGGAAGGGCATCTAATGAACCGTCCAAGAGGTTATGAGAGCCTCTGATCAATAACATTGGGACAGCCTCCATTTTTACTCCCAAGATGAATGGCCACTACTGGTCTCTACTTCCATATCAACCTCCTTAACACTATCTTCAATTTTTAGAAACCCCATTTATAGTGCCCTGACATCAGGAGAATATACAGTTCAAATTCCATTAGAATATTAAAATGGCCATCTTTGTATCCTATTATCCCTTTGGTATATTGATAATGTTTCCTTTCTTAATTAAAATCTCAGAAGGAAGGGATCTCTATTTAACTTGTCATGTACATCATGTCCAAGTTAGCACTTAATTCCAAGGCACTAACAGACCCCTATATACCTCATGTTAAGCTTTGCCAATAATAACCAATAATAGGATAGAGACACTGTCCAAAAGGCAAGTGAAAGGGTTAATAGAATAAGCTCTACCTACCACGTTATAGTATTTCATTGCTAACATTGAACTGAGGAAAGTAAGGGACCAATATCATGAGCAGGACGAAAGTAAATTAACTGGATGAGATTCAATCAAGACAAGACCAAAGGGCTGCTACTTGTCTGACAGAAATGTCCTGAGAAAATGATGGAAGCTATATATCCATCTATCTATATCACCTGTCATTCTAGGGCCTGTGGTCTGGGTGCTAGATGAACACAAAATATAAAATCAGGGAGAATATATTCTCTCCTGGCTATCTAAGGCTACTGTGAGATCAGTCTTGTAGAAATACATGAAGTTATTCTGACCAAAGAATCCCAAGCATAAGCCTTTGCTAACTTCAATTTGTTGCCTGGAATTTTGAAAAGGTCTTGTGTCAAACACATTCTAATTACTGATACCTTTCTTTGAAAGACATTTAGTACAGGAATGTTGGATAGGCTTACTATAAACAACACAAAACCCACTGAAGAAAAGGAGGTATAACATGAGGCAGTTCAGAGTTCTACTCCTACCTCAGATACTAGCTCTATGACCCTGGGTAAGTCTCAAATCTCTGTTTACTCATTAAAGGTACCTAGGATAAAAAGAAATAATGTGTGCAAAGCACTTAAAGGGCTACAAAAATGCTAGCTATTATTATGATGATTATTTAAAGCTATTTTTTTTCTTATATTCATTGGTCTTTTGGTCAAACCCTGAATAGTTCTGTTTTCTAAATGGTGGTTTGCTTAAGCAAAGTCTCTTAATCTAATGAAATTCCAGAATAGTTTTCTTAGTCTACTGCAAAATAAAGATGAATTGCTTGATGAGAAAAGTGAAGTAGGTCATTCCATTTTCTCATCTTTTGTTGTTTTAGGTCAATAAAAATGGCTGGGTAGGAAGGAGGTGACTCATGTTCTGGCTTGCTTAGATTTTATTTAATTAGAAAAATAGCCACATGATTCTGACTCTCTTGATTTTCTCTGATCTCTTCTTAGTCTTTCTTTACAAAAATGAAATAAAACTACTAATATGCATTCCCAACCTCTAATCAATTGATTCTGAACAGCAAATTATTTTCATCAAATTGATGTGATTTCACCTAGGATTGAAAATTAGACCATCTAGGCTTCCCCTCACTTCCTTGCCAAAAGTTCCTTCTGTGAAGGTATAGTTCAAATATAGAAAATGAGCACAATAACCATGTAAATTTCCATTAGACATAAACTATGCAGATGATTCAGCTTTTTCAGTCACTGATTATCTAATCAGGTCTGTTATGCATTGCTTGCTATTTAGAGGTGATATCCTGAATAATGAATACATTATTTTTTATGGTTCCCTTTTGTCTGGGAGATCTCAAAGTATTTCAAAAATATTAATAAAAACTTTATAACATTTCTGTGAAACAGATAAGCATGAGGACATTCATTTTATAACTAGAGAAAATGAAGTGAAGGTCACATATCAGAGTAATAGCAGTTCAGAAAGGGATCTAAGTTTTCCTGAATCACAGTTCAATGCTGACATTCTGAAGAACAGTCTCAAATAATTAATATTATAGGAGACTGAATGTATGTTTATGTTCATGACTCTAAAGTCCCGTGGTTTATGCAATTGTTCCAGTCAAATGGACCTACTTGCAGTTCCTCTTACATGACATTCCATATCCAACCTCCTTTTTACAAGTGGTCCCCTATGCTGGAATGTAATCCTTCCTCACCCCTGCCTGGTAGAACTCTAGTTCCTCCAAAGCCCAGCTCAGGTGATACCGTGGTAGCAGAAGGTTTTTCCTGACCTAACCCTTCCTCATCTCTCCCAGTTAGTGCTCTCACCCTCCTGAAATTATTTTACTTATCTGTGTATATGTTGTATTCCCTCCCCCCACACCAGTAGACTGTAAGCACCCTGAGAACAGATGTTTCATTTTGGTCTTTGTATACCCTGTGCTTAGTATAGTACACAATCTGTTCTTGAAAAATATTGAATTGAATCTGAAAACCAATCAAGCTAGAACAAGAAGACAGAAGACACTTCTCCATGCCTTGGGAATTTTTTAAAAGCGTAAGAGGCAACATCATAAGCTACAGGAGTCTGAGTTCAGAGTAGGATTCTTTAAAAGAGCTTTTTTAATTGATTTGAGAGCCATTGAGGTATAATGGAGAGAGTTCATCAGAGTACCTGGGTTTGAGTCTTTATTCAAGGTTACTACCTTGGCCTCTGGGCCTCAATCTTCTCATCTATAAGAGAAGGAGTTGTAGGAAACGCTTTCTTTAATGGCCTTTCTAACCAAATCTAAGAGCTTAAAATCGACAATCCTAATTTTAAAGCAAAGAGCTAAGAGCAGGTCAATAGTTACTCAATTTGAAGTGGTATTTTTTACAACTGCCAAATTCTACAACCCAACAATCAAATGGGAATTATCTTGGGGCTTAACTATACACTAATATACCTATTATCTAGAGCTGGTACTAGCAGATGTGATATTGGCCACACTTCCCAAGTTAGGACAGAAAACGGGAGTTTGGTTGCCCTTCCAAGTTACCTTTGCAGTAGCTTCCCATATGGACTAAAGCCAATGGATCAGCTATTTAAGATAGATGAGAGCTAGGTAGATGGCTCCTTTCATATACACACACACACACACACACACACACACACACACACACACACACACACACACACACACACATCCTACTGACACTTCTGTCTAGCCCTTCTGGGTTCCTTTCAATATTGATTTCTGATACTTTTTATAAAACTCTGGTTAAAGATGTCCACTATATTATTCAATATCCTCTATATAAGTGCCCATATGATAAATTCCAGCCTGAGTTTTGTGTCAGGAAAAAAAAGCCTATGTAGAACAGTGTGTACTAGTTTCTGTTGTCGAAAAATGAAAACTATGAACATACAGCATTTCTCATTTTGCCATAGCCATCAAAGATTTTTAGAGCCAAATTTATTGCCTTATTTCTGTAATCTGTTCAACTGAAGTTTGAAATTTTCTATTAGAGGTAATTAGATGTAGAAAGAATGCTGGATTTAGAGTCAGAATATTTGGGTTTGCATCCCAGCTTTGCCGCTTACCACCTGGGAGCCCATGAGAAAGACACAATCTCTGTGGGCCTCTGATTTTTAAATCTCTAAAATGGGGAGAGGTGGACTTGATGATCTCTAGAATCTCTTTCTACTCTAATTATGATGATCTCATTTCTCCTGCTTCCTTCACGATCTCTATTCTATCCCTCAATATCTGAATGACTTTAGGCAAGTCATTTCCCCTTATCTGTAAGAAAGGAGAGTTAGACTAGATGAGTTCTAAGGTCCCTTATAACTCAATATAAATCCTATGATTTAAAAAAAATTGTATTGATATCTTCTGTATTATATGTTATAGTTATCCCCAATATTTCTTCACTTTCCCCCCTCAGAAAGCCATCCCATATAACAAATAATATTTTTAAAGACCAGAAAAAGGGGGGGGGGAATCAGCATAATTGATCAATAGATTAACAAAGTCTAAAAACATGTGCAATGTTTAACTCCTGTGGACCTCCAAAAAGGGATGTATTCAAGGTATCCTATTATATCTCTTCATTTGAGTCATGCTTGATCTTTATCTTTTTGTTACATTCTCTTTTGATTTTGTGTCTGTTTGTATGGTTCATTTTCCATTTACATTGTTGCAGTTATTGGATATATTGTTTTCTTGATTCTGCTAATTTCTCTCTGCATCAGTTCCTGTAGATCTATTTTTCTTTGTATTCATCACATTCATTACTTCTTACAGCACAGTAATATTCCATCAAATTAATGGACCACAATTTGTTTGGCCATTTCCCCAATTGATGAGGATCTATTTTTTAAAAGAATTCTTTGCTATCACAAAAAGTACTGCAGTAAATATTTTGGTATATATGGGTACTTTCTTCTTTTTGATGGCTTCCTTGGGGCATAAGCTCAGGGATAGAATCAAAGAATATGAACATTTTTGAAACTTTACTTGCATAATTCAAAATTGCTTTCCAAAATGGTTAAGCCAATTCACAGCTTCACCAACAGTATATTAGTGTGCCTATCATTCCACAATCCATCCAAAACTATATTCATTTTTTGGTCATCTTTGCCTATTTGCAGGGTGTGGAGTAAAATGTCAGGGCTGTTTTGATTTGTATTTCTCTTATTAATACTGATTTGGAGCTTTCTTTTATGTGGTTGTGAATACTTTGCAATTCTTTTGAGATCTGTTTGTTCATATTCTTTGAGATCCTATGATCTTATACTTGGCTTAATCTGTAAACCACCTCAATTCCGTCTTTGCATAGGTTAATATTTTAAATAAACAAAAACTCAGTATTTTCAACTCTGAGAAAACTGCCATACCCCATTATGCCCTGTGTTATATTGTTTTTACATCTCATGTGTCTTTGGTTCTTAGGCTTCCCAAGTTCTCTGGTGGCATTAAGCCATCATCAAGGCTTACTGAAAGCTGCTACTTTCTGAACTACTATTCAGACTCTATTTAGGCCAAGTGGACAGTAGTCAGTGAAATCATAGGATAACTGAGAGCCACAGTTTTATCCTCTAGAATGAATTATATATAGTAAACAAGCCAGGTCAACAAGCATTTATTAAGCACTTACAGTGTACCAGGCACTGATCTAAGTACTACAAATACAAAAAGAAAGTCCAAAGAAAAGACAATGCCTACCATCAAGTAGCTTACATTTTTTGTGAGGCAATTGGGGTTAAGTGACTCGCCCAGGGTCACACAGCTAGTAAGTGTTAAGTGTCTGAGGCCGGATTTGAACTCAGGTCTTCCTGATTCCAGGGCTGGTGCTCTATCCACTGCACCACCTAGCTGCCCCAAGTGGCTTACATTTTAATGGGGGAAGATAACACTTGATAGGAAGACGAACAGAAAGAGAACTGGACTCATGATGCAATTTGAAGAATCAGGAAGTCAGCCTAGATAGGAATGAAGATGTGGCTGACTTGGGTGTCCTACTTAAAATGGAAGTTCTGGATGGAATTAACCAATCAGAGGGAGAGGTCACAGGGATGGAAGGCACTTTTGATGAGTGAAGTCCAGGGATGCAGTGAGCTTCCAGAGTGAAGAAATTTTTATGGCATGATAGAGAAAGTCCATGGACTTAGGACTGCAACTTGGAGAGGAAATATAGGAATATTGCCCCCTCTCTAGTTACTGATTGGTTTTCTAAACTCCTTTTGTTGACCTCATTTTAGTAGTTAGTCCAATATTCTTTAAACATCCTTCAACTTTTCACTATAACTTGTGTTACTTCCTGCCCTATAGATATGGATGGGAGCAAAGAAATTATTGTTTACAATATTTGGGGAGGAAGGCTAGGTTCCTGTTTTTTGATTAAATGAAATCTAAAAAAAAAAAAATCCCTCTCCTTATCAAGGGTGAAAAAATGTGAGAAAGCAATCACTGTCAGTTGTAGGGTGAAACAAAAAATGCCATAGTGTATATCAGGTAAAATAGATTAGAACAATGCAATGGAAAGTCTGAAAATCTCTTCCAACCCCACCATGAAGGTCTCAGATAGATGCAGCCAATCATCATGTACTAGAAGATTTCATAAACAGCTTTTTAACTATTAAAATGCATGGAGAAATGAGTTCTATGTTATCACTGTGTCCTCAGTACTTCCTTGTATGTGTGTGTGAGTGTGTATGTATATACATATTTCCTGAAACATCTAGATAGATCTTGCCCTAAATGAATAACAAACATTAGGTCATCTTGCCTGACACTTCTTCCTTCACATAAATATGTCATCATTCTAGCAAGATCATACCTAAACTCTGTAGTACTAAATAATTACACTGATAAAATTACTTTCTTGAGTCGTGTCACTTGGGAGATGAATACCATATAAGATTGCTAACCTATAGGGAGCAGATTGAGGGGAATACTGTTTGAAAATATATTTTTAATTCACCCCTAAGAAAAATATACAAGGTATCTGAGAGTCTTTATGCCAAGAGATATTGAAGGAATATAATATTGTACCATTTTTAGCATTATCTTCATGATGATTTTGCAGAAAGCTGAAGGGGGCATTTTAGAAATGTGGTGATATGGTGAATAGAGTACTGGGCCTGCAGTTGGGAAGGCCTGAGTTCAAATCTGGCCTCAAACACTTACCAGCTGTGTGACCTTGGGCAAGTTACTTAACCTTCTTTACCTCAGCTTCTTTGTCTGTAAAATGTAGATAATAATAGCATCTACTTCATAGAGTTGTCGGAAATTGAGATAATATTTGTTTTTTAAAAAAAAGCACTTAGAAGGCCTGGCTCATAGTAGGCACTATATGTGTCTATTTCCTTCCTCTTTCCTAAAATATTTTAGGTCATTTGATGTCTAGAAACTAAAGCAATTGGGATAAAAAGAGCAAAAGATATTTATTTTCAAGCAAGTGGGTTATAGGCAAAGAATAAAAGAAAATTCTGCTCTCTTTTGTTTTCTTTACCTATAATAAATAAACCGCTATCACAATGTAAAATTATTTCAACAGAGTAAAAGTGGAATGGCAACTTCTTAAAGGGACAGAACAATTATAGGAGTAAAGCAATCAACTGGCTAATGTCATCAACCAGTGGATTTACAGTGGATTTATCATGTGTGGACAAATCCACAAAGTCAAACATTTCAAAACAGCCCACTAGAAAAATTCAGTAAAAATGAAGAAGACCTAGACAACAGGAGATGATTAAACTCCAGTAGGATGTTTTCAGTATACTTCACACTAATTTAAAATAGTTCAGATGGTTTTAGACTCCAGTGTTGGGGAGTTTCTATGCAGTTTTAATGTCCACAGCAGTACTATATCAGAGAGTCCATATAGTAGGTGTTGAGATAATAGTATCTGCTATAATTCACACCCAATAGCAGGATTATGTTCTACTATGGCTGATCTCACAGTCTGATAACATAATCACCCTACCACCATCAAAGTTCTACTCTTAATAGCTACACTTCTTTGAATCAAGCATATGGAAAGATGACATTCAATTCAATAAATATCCCTGAAGGACCTGCTATGGACAATGACTTTCTTCCATTAGATTTCTGAGATGAATTGCTTTTCTAAAATTACAGTTCTTCTAATGACTATAGGTTTCTCCCTGAGACCAATACTCATCTTCCTAATTCTGATTTTTTTTATGATGTTTTATGGCTTATAAATCTTGGTTTCTGAAGAGCTAAAAAGAGAATGGAGAGGTGCATAGTTGATGTGAATAGGCTGGATCATGTAGGAAGTGAAGAAATGGTGTAAAGATGTCATTAGGGAAATGTTTGATTCAAAAGGAGATGATCTAGCCATATATAGCAGAGAAAATAAGGTACAAAATCCTAGATTCCTCATTTCCAACCTCAGAACATTAAAATAACTCAAGGAAGGCCCCTAGCACCTTGGGGGAAACCTCATGTGCCAAATTTGTGAGCAAACATGGATAAGAGTAACAGTATGAGATCTTGCCATCTGCACTGGTCTCTTAGGGTATTTAAGAACTAGGGATATGTGAATACCTCTTGGAAAGACAAATATTTGAGATTTCCTTGGGGTAGGAACTCCCTGGAGCAAAGCAAACCACAACCTGGATGCCTGTTTAGAATGTAGTAGCTTCAGAGAGTATCCTGAGGCTCAGGGAATGGTCACAGAGAACCCCAATTTTGACTTCAGAGGTTGGGTTCAAATCTTGTTTTTGTCCCTTACTCTCTGGGCGCATTTTGGAAAGAGACTTTACCTCTCTGGGTCTTAGTCTCAGAATCTTTTTTTTTTTAAAGAAGAGGTTGAAGTAGATGATGACTAAGAAGGCTCTTTCCTTCACTAAATTTATCATCCTATAATTCTCCAAGTCAGAGGCAGAATTTTAACCGAAGTATTCTTGACTCCAACTGCTTCTCAGGTACTAGGGGTATACAAATTAAAAAAAAAAATAACACAATCGTTGTCTACTAGAAACTTGAATGTTCTAAATATTTATTCCTCAAAGTGGGCAGCAGGTGGCATCCAAAAGAACCATTTCTAGGCTAGAGTAAATTCGAGCAATTAACCCAGGTTCCTTCTATGGTGGGCAACAACCAGGTAGCTGGGGCTATGTTACTGAAGCCACTGGAGCAGTGTAGGTGGTGGCTATGCCAGTATTTTCAGGCAGCATGTTGTCCCCTTGTGACATCTGTCCTGTGCCTTTAAGGCTACTCTTGATGTTCATTTTAATCAGATTTTATGGATGGTATATGTTTTTTTGTTGGGGAGGGGCTAAGAGATTGCTAGAATTCACATCCTAAGGGTCAAAATGAGTCCTTAGTCTCCAGCTTTAATAGTCTTTCTCAACCCTCAGATGCAATATACTTCTGGCTTTGCTCCCTTCTAAGTGATCCAGTGTGATAACTAGATCTTTTTCTTTCATGTCTAATCTCTTCCTCACAAAGTAACTTCTTTTGGGGGTCCTAGAATTATATATGTAATATTATATGTAATAGCTAACTTTTATATAGCATCCACTATGTACCAGATACTATGCTAAACAGTTTACAAATATTTCTTTTGATCCTCACAACCCCCTTATGAGGTAGGTGCTATTATCATCCCCATTTTACAGATGAGGAAACTGAGGCAGACAAAGGTTAAGTGACTTGCCCAGGGTCTCAAGGTTGAAAAGAGGCTGGATTGGACTCAGATTTTCTTTACTCCAGGCCCTGGACTCTATCTACTGTGCCATATAGCTGCCTCTATCCTTACTATATCCTTGAAAGGTATTTAACCCAATTTTCTGCCCTCCCCCCTTTTTGAGAGGGGAAAATTGAATAATGAAGGATAAAGTGTATATTTGGTAGGAAAAGGTAGAACTGGAGTTCCTTTGGAGACTTGCCAGGTAGAAAAGCTTTGAGAATCACATCTATATGAATAGAGAATAGAATAAGTGGAAATAAGGCAACAGGGGCAGCTAGGTGGTGCAGTGGATAGAGCACCGGCCCTGGAGTCAGGAGTACCTGAGTTCAAATACAGCCTCAGACACTTAACACTTACTAGCTGTGTGACCCTGGGCAAGTCACTTAACCCCAATTGCCTCACTAAAAAAAAAAAGAAAAGAAAAAGAAATAAGGGAACATACTAGAGACTTTTCATTTATGCAATAGATGGTCCAAATAAAATCACATTTTAAATGTTCTTAAACTCTAGAATGGTAGGATGATCAAATGCCAGAGAAATCTACCTGAGTGGAGGCAATTAGGTGGTATAGTGAATAAAGCACTGGCCCTGGTTTCAGGAGAATCTGAGTTCAAATCCGGCCTCAGACACTTTACACTTACTAGTTGTGTGACCCTGGGCAAGTCACTTAGTCCTCATTGACCCCCCAAAATAAACAAATAGATAGATAGATAAATGAATGGATGGATGGATAGATAGATAGATAGATAGATAGATAGATGATAGATAGATAGATAGATAGATAGAAAGAAAGAAAGAAAGAAAGAAAGAAAGAAAGAAAGAAAGAAAGAAAGAAAGAAAGAGTGATCTAGAGCACAGGGGCACTAGGTGGTGCAGTGGATAAAGCACCAGCTCTGGATTCAGGAGGACCTGAGTTCAAATTTGACCTTAGACCCTTGACACTAGCTGTGTGACCCAGGGCAAGTCACTTAACCCTCATTACCCCACAAAAAAAAAAAATCAGCCTGAGCGATCTTATGCTAAAACCTTTTGTAAACCAGAGAATCTTTTTAAGATGGACACAATTACCTCCTAATTTATCTTGTTATTTATTGCATAAGTGTGAAGTTTTATAGATAACATTTTCTTAAAGAATCACACTTTAACAATCTCAGTTATCCATACTAACAGGAACCAGAGAAACAGGTAATCCAAAATAACTGATGCAAAAACAATTTCTATTTAGTATTGGAATACCATTGTTATACTTGATTTGAATGTGGATGTCCCTGATTTTCTGAGAATTCCTTTCAACAAAATAAAGAAACTCCATTGTGAAGACTGACTCTTCTGAGAAACTAGGAAACAGTCTAGTTTCCTCATCCTGTTATTCTCTCCTATCCCAACCCTCCTCTTCACCCTAGACTCCCCACTCTCCTCCTCTCCTCTCCTATTAGAATTTTGTTTCCTTACTTCAATTTCCCTAGAACACTATGTCTGGACCTTGCCTTTTCCCCATCACATTCCCCCTTGTATTGTACTTCTTTGTATACATGTCTTATTCCCCTTAGTAGAATGTAAGAGCCTCAAGGGAAAGGACTGTGTCATTTTTTATCTTTGTATTCCCTAATACTTGTATTAGTGTAAGGAATTGAGGGATGGGTTGACTCCTCTCAGTTTGAATCTAGCTAAGAACCGTCTGGGAGAATAGAAGCAGACACTCAAATGCTAATATTCACAGATAGAGAAATTTCCTCGGGAGAGTCAATAGAGGAACTTCCCAAGGAAAGTTTCAGGCAGAGGGGTGGGAATTTCAAATCGATTGGCCAGTTCTTTGGTGTAGATTGTAACCTTTGAAAAAGGGAGGGGCCATTTGGCGTTAGGGATGGGAGGAGATAAAAGCTGGCCTTCGAGTCTGCATCTTTGGTCACCCACTAGATGGACAAGGGGTGGCCCATTCTTGCGAGAATGAAATAAATGAGCCTTTGACACATCACCAATGCTGAGTTCCAGAAGTTATTGGAGTGTTATTTCTCACATTAG
Source organism: Dromiciops gliroides (assembly GCF_019393635.1). Lineage (NCBI taxonomy): Eukaryota > Metazoa > Chordata > Mammalia > Microbiotheria > Microbiotheriidae > Dromiciops > Dromiciops gliroides. The sequence continues at coordinate 557,877,937 of NC_057862.1, read as the reverse complement.
TCTAGCAAAGTAGGGCCCAAAAGTCAACTATGAGTTTGTCTCTAAGTATTGGAAGGTTCAAATAACTCATCTATAAGTATAGGTAATCACTCATTCAAGTAACCCCCTTTAAGATTACAATAAATACTTGCTTGTATAAATATTCCACACTAAGCAGATGCAACCACAAGGTTAAATACCCACTTAAGGGACTTTTCCTCCTCTTCTCTTAGAAAAGAAAAACATGTATAAATATATTTGTATGGTTTTCTCTTGTTAATCAGTACTACTGAATTCTAGGGAGAAGGAGATAACCCTCTAAGATAAGAGGCTCAGTGAAGGCCACATGGCCACACATGTTTAAGATACATGTGTTGTATACCTTCAACAGGGGTTTGAAAGTTGACCATCAACCTGGGATTTGTAGTTCAAAAGGACAACCTTTACCCCATCAGCACCAAGACAATTTTTAAGTCTCAGTCTTTGAACTGAAGACAGATTTGAGTTATTCCTGGGTGTTCTTAAAGGGACACACAATTGATAAACAAACATTATTACCACGATCTAGGAGTCACGAGATGAGAAGGAGAAAGAGCAGGAAAACAGTTGGAAGCACAGGAGCATCAGATAATTGGAGAAAAGGAATAAAAGGAGAGACTAAAAGGAAAAAGTGAAAGGAAGGTTGAGCTTCAACAGAAAAGGAAAAATTCAAGGACAGACACTTCTCCTGCAGGCCTCGCTACCTCTTCAAGGACTGAAGGAACTCCAAGAAGTTCCTCCAAAAAGTCTCAAAAATAAAAAGGCCAGGGATTAGGTAGAGATAAACAAAAACAGAGACAAACCTCTTTATGAATGTTAGGAATTTTCCTAGCTCTAGGCTATTTTGACTGAATAAAAAGGTTATTCATAATTCACTTTTCTCCATGATATAAATCTCATAAAGTAGAGAGTGGAACCACAAGGAACCATATTGCCTCAGGCTAAAAAGTGAGGCAGTTACCATGACACAGTATCAGAAAAAAGGGGATAAGGAAGAAAGGGAAGTGACCAGACAACTGGAAGGAACCCTAGGGGGTCATCTAATCTAACTGCCTCATTTTATAGTGGAGGAAACTAAGGCTAACAGAGGTTAAATGACTTTTCCAAGGTCACACAGGTAAGTGGTAGAGCTAGTTTATTTGGGATGGATATTTGTTAGGTGTTAATTTTCTTTCCACCATCAGAGTTTAATATAAGCAAGCCCTAACAACAGATGGTGAATGCATGGTCCAATCCAACTCAAATGGATAATAAGGTTGTGCTCTACAGAGATCATTAAACCAATAGGTTTGAGTAGGAAGAAGATATAAGTATTTGAATTATACTAGCTATTATAGAGTACTGTTTGTGACACCTGGATTTAGTCAAGTACCCCAATAAAGATATTATACCAATGAAAAAAGTTTAATTCATATCCATCTTAGAAATAAATGTAGTATTACTCCATGGGACATAAATGCATTTTACTTAGCCTTATAGTCAAGAAGACTGTGGTTCTAGTCCCTCCTCTGATAAATAGTGGCTGTATGACTTGGAGCAAAGTGCTGTGGGTGACTCTATCTAGATAGTCTTACAGACTATAAATTGCAGAGGTGACAACTCATGTTGGTAGAGGAAGTCTCTTCACCCTGTTGTTCCCTATACCAATGAAAAGACAGGTCCTGGTCAGATCCTGGTTAGCTGGGTGTGTTTTGTTGTTGTCCTTTGCTTTTATTTCCCTGGCTGGCTGCTTCTTGGCAGTATTTCTAGAATTACAAAAGTAAACATTGCCAGAGGTAAGTGGAGGAGTTCTGTAACTCAAGAGCATTGCAACCAAACATCTTAAAAACTTAAAAAGCAGGGTCACCCTACTGGTTTGCCAACTTGAGAGGGAAAATGGAGCTTTGAATAAAGGTTAGATTACGGAAATTATTTTTAAATGAAGGTGGAAAAAAAATGATCACAGCTCAGCCATTTCTACCTTTATTTCATTCCATGACAGTCAGTTGAAAATAGTGAACTGGTTGCAAAATCCCAGTAAACAAAGAGGTTTTCAGTTACAACTTTACCTCTAAGGCACCACTGTTAGCTACAGGTGTGTTACTTTCACTCACATGTTAACTGTGTTGCCAGAAAGGAACTGGCTCAGAGCCATATTTCAGGTATTTTCAGGGATTTCAGAACTACAACACGTTTCATTTGTTCTAACTAGAGCATTCAAACTATTTACTCTACTGATCTCAGAATGTGGTTGGAACTTTGTTGGCCAGCCTAAGAATTTTCACAGTTTCTGTAGGGTATAATTTTTGTTGTTGAGTGATTTTTCAGTCATGTCAGACTCTTCATGACCCCACTTGGGGTTTTCTTGGCTAGGATACTGGAGTGGTTTGCCATTTCCTTTTCTGGTTCTTTTACAGATGAGGAACTGAGGCAAAAAGGCTTAAGTGATTTGCCCAGGGTCACACAGCTAATAAGTGTCTGAGGTCAGATTTGAACTCAGAAAGGTGAATCTTCCCAACTCCAGGCCTGCTCTTCTATCCACTGTACCACCTACCTGCCCATAGCATGTGGAATATCCCACTATAAACAGCTTTATCAGTGTTTTTCCTTTAAACCAAATGGTAAAACTTTGACTATTTAAAAATCCTCTTTCACTCATAAGTAGTTTCCTAACATTTAGCCCTGCCTTAATCTGATTGGTAGATTTCAACTGACCCTTGTTAAGAAAAACCAGAGTGGGCCCCACTCAAACTGCTGATGCCATTTTTAGCCTGAAGAAATTGGAGAAAGCCACTTGAAGGAAATATAAGGGAGAGCTTCCTCAAAAAGAAATGTGGGAGAAGGCAACAAGTGCCTTTGAGCATACTGATGTCTTTCTGCTAAGGGAACTAGGCGGAAAAGCGTTATATCCCACTTCTGGCTCCGTGTGCCAGAGTAACTAATATCCTACAACCAGATGGCAGAGCCAACTGGTTATGATACTCTATACAAATAGAGGTATTTCAAAACAAAATGCAGAAACTACAGAAATAGATTTATTGGATGCAAACAATATTTTATGTCTGGTTTATTAGTATGAAGTTACTAAAGTTTTTGGCAGCTAGGATAGTAGGATGGCTTGTTAGACTTGGAATGAGTAAAACCTGGGTATAAGTTCCACCTCTGACACATATCCATGCAAGGTCCTTGAGGGTAGGGGTTGTCTTGTGCCAGGCATATGGTAGGCATTGAACCAAAATGCATATTGTTTAACCCTGGACAAGTCATTTAATCTCCTGTGGCCCTAAGCAATTAACTGAGAGCTTATGAGTTGTAGATCTTCATTAGTTTCCCCACTGTGGGGTTCTATGCACCAAACCAAGGAAATCACAAGTTCAGACCCCTTCCCCCCCCCAATTATAAGGTTAGATGCTAGGAGCAAAAACAAAACAAAACAAAAAACAAACTTCAAAGGGTTTATATTACACTGAGGAAGAAGGGATATAAGATTTACATAGATAAAGACGTAGAAGGTAATTTGAGAAGGAGGAGGGCATTAACAACTAAAGGGATCAAAGGTTTCCATTAAGAGGTGGGATCTTAGTTAAGTCATGAAGGAAACTAATGATTCTAAGAGGTTGGAGCATAGAGGGAGGGAGTGTATTCTAGGCATGCAAAATAACCTTTGCTGAGTATAAGGAATAGAAAGTAATCCAGTTTGCTAAATCATAGAATAGGTGAAGGGACAGTGTCTGGGCTGGAAAAGAACCAACAAAGACTTAAAGTGTCAAGGTAAGAAATTTATATTTTATTCTAGAAGCAATAGGAAACTCCAGAAACTTTGTGATCAAAGGGCTTAGGGGAAATCTGTTTTCAGAAAATTACTTAGGTAGCCGTATGGAAAATGGTTGGAAGATGAGAGAGAATAGAAAAGGGGAAATCAATTAGAAGCTACTGGGGAATTTTGAGCCAAGTGACTCGATCAGATCTATTTATTAAAAATATAACTCTGGTAGTTGTGTGATGTAATGGTTGGGAGGAAGAAGAACGTAGGGGCAAGGAGACCTTTTAAGAAGTTATTGTTGGTGAAGGGGGTGAGGGGGGTGGGGGGAAGCTAGGTGGTGCAGTGGATAAAGCACTGACCCTGGATTCTGGAGGACCTGAGTTCAAATCCTATCTCAGACACTTGACACTTACTAGCTGTGTGACCCTGGACAAATCACTTAACCCTCATTGCTCCGCAAAAACAAAACAAAACAAACAAAACCTAAAACAAAACAAAACAAAAAAGAAGTTATTGTGGGACAGCTAGGCCATGCAGTGGATAAAGCACTGACCCTGAATCCAGGAGGACCTAAGTTCATGTCTGGCTTCAGATACTCGACACTTACTAACTGTGTGACTCCAGGCAAGTCACTTAATTATCATTGCCCTGCAAAAAAAAAAGAAAAAGAAAGAAGGAAAGAAAGAAAGAAAAAATAAGTTATTGCGATATTCATGGTAATAAGGGCCTATATTGGGGTAATAGCATCAGGAGGAGAGAAAAAGAGGAGGATGAGGGAGACATTGCAGAGGTAAAATAAGTAGGAATTGGAAATCAATTTGATTTTGGTGGTGAGCAAGAGTGAAAAATCAAATATCACACCAAATTTATGAAAATGGGAGGTAGGGTAGATAGTGACATCAGAAGGAGGAGCAAGTCCCTAGGGGAAAAACTGTAAAATCAGTTTTGGATATCCTGAGTTTAAGAGGCTAGCTAGACATAATTGTAATGACAGATTTTATGAAGCACTCCCTCTGTGCTTTGCTTGCCCAATTCCCACTTTCATTGGTGAACTTCTACTCTTGATTCTAAAGTTAACCATCAAGGGTTGGATTACTAGTATTGTTGCTAATAAGCCCCCATCAGTATGCTCCCAATTAACATACAATCAGTAGATACTTACTAGCTTTTTAGAAAAGGAATTTACTGAAAAAAATATGGTATGAACAATTGGTACAAAACATTTCCCCAAACCCAGAATGTATAAAACCCTGTGTATACATAGTCCCTAGGGAGACAGTGCTCAAAGTTAAAGGACAATGATAGTGAAAACATGTGTAGAGAAAACATATAGAAAAGGGCTACTTTCTGACTCTAGGCACTGGTAGTCCTTTTCTCTCTTTGTAGAGTTTTGATGAAGTTCTTTCTCTTGTTATCCCTGAAGTTTCCAGTTGAACAGGTAGCCCAGCTGGGCCCTGCTTCTGTTGTATTCATAGCTGGCACTTTATACGATGAGGGATGAATTTCATTCATTGAAGCTTTTGCTATTCATGAGTAACTTTCTTGATACATCTGTTTTTAGGCAATTACTCTGTCATCAGCCACTACTACTCCAGTGAACATTATTATTGAGACCTCTGAATATCTTTAACCAGTGGGATCTTTTATCTCAGACTTCTTGTTATATAAGATCAGAAAATAATAGCATAAAAGAACAGAAATAGATATTCACAGGAACATGGTGGCCAGGTGAGGAAAATGACCAGCTTCCCCCAACCCTCTTCCCACCCCTACCTGATAGCTCTTGGAGGCAGTTTGAAGCAGTTCTGCCTCCTTGAAATCACAAAAGACTGAGAGTTGAGTAACTTGCTCCTTTTGAATGCCAAAAGCTCAGTTCTGGCTCAGCAGAGAATAGGAAGACTTCATAAACATATAGAACTCCCCCTTCCCAAGTCACTCATGGCTGGAAACTAGCTCCCCAAAGTTTCCATATGCTTCAAATGAAAGCAAGCAGAAAATATCCTCTTATGCTTTAAGGAGTAACCTTTATAGGTCATGCTAGGTGGCACAATAGATAGAACGCTGAATGTGGAGTCAAGAAAATCTCAGCTCAAATCTGGCCTCAGACACACTAGGTATATGACCCTGTGCAAGTCGCTTAATCACTATCTGCCTCAGTTTACTTATCTGTAAAATGGGGATAACAAGAGCACCTACCTTACAGGGTTATTGTGAGGGGCACTTTCTTCATAATATATCTGTTATTAAGGCAGTGCCAAGTATTATTATCTCAATTTAAAAGATGAAAAAGTAGGCCCCAAGCAATTTCATTCCTTGCCCTCAAGGCTCTATCTCCTAAGGATCTAAGGTAGGCTTCAAACACAGGTCTTTTGGTTCCAAGTTCACCATATTCCCAGTACTCTCTGCTGCTTCTCCTTTTCCAGGCAGAGAGATGGTAATGGAAACCAGTGTGATGGGTGAAATTGAGTCACAAGATGGAGTCAGTTTGGTTCACACAGTCCCACAATTTTCTTACCAGACTGCAAAGAGTGAATGGGTGGTAAGAAAGCAGAAGAATCAGGAAAAAAGCTACTTTTTTTTTCTTTTTTTTTTTTAGAAATGACTGGTAGGTCAATGAGATAAAAAAGGATTAATGGAAGGGTTTGCGGTATTTTTGTTTTGTTTTTGTTTTTTTTTGGACTGAAGGAATGAACATATTTGTAGGCAGATGGAAAAGAGCATAGTATAAAGGAAAATATCGAAGATGCATGGAAGAGAGGGAGTAATTCCTGGAACAAGGTTGGGATTAGTACCAAGAACATGGGATTACCTTTGGAAAGGAATGCGGACACCTCTCTCTGAGACAGAAGGGAAAGAGAAAAGAATGGCTGATGATATTGAGAAGTTATGAAAAATAGAGTAGGGAAGATGAGCACATGCCTATAAGATGGCTGTGTTGTGCCACAAATCTAGGAAATCGAGATAAGTCCTTGAAATATGTTTAATCGTTGTTGCTGTTCAGTCAATTTTCAGTCATGCCTGACTCTTTGTGCCCCCTTTTTGGGGTTTTCTTGGCAAAGATACTGGAGTGGTTTGCCATTTCCTTCAACTCATTTTACAGATGAGGAAACTGAGACAAACAGGGGTAAGTGACTTGCCCAGGATCACACAGCTAATTTGTTTGAGGCCAGATTTGAACTCACAAAGATGAGTTTTCCTGACTCCAGGCCCAGCAATCTACCCACTGTGTTACCTACTTGCTCTAGTAGACAGGTATATAGAAGTCATGTCAAAGTTAAGGATTTGGAGATTTGGTGAATAGAGGAGCAGAACATAGTGTGTGAAGGGTAATTCAATTGAATGTAAAAAGTATTAAGCACCGACTAGGTGCCAGGCAAGGCCAGAATACTGGGGTTTGGATGGGTAGATAATAACAGGACAAGCATTTGATCATCAGATGGCAAAATTCTCAGTAGGTAGTTGGGGAGAAAGAATATGAATAGTTAATGAATGAAATAGATGAAAACAATAAAAACAAGCAGGCAGGTATGAATAGAGATGGAGACCATAAGGCAGAAATTAAAGTAGATAGAGGCAGGAAAATATGCTTATGACCCTGGCACCTTGCAATAGGAAAATAAAATCGAGGACCTAGTTAGGGAAGCAGTTGGTCAGATGCATAGGAACCTCATTACTAAAGGCTTGGGAAACTTCCTGAAATACTACAAATAAGTGCTGATAACTGGAATGCAACCTCAGAGCCACCAAGCAGCAAGGATGAGATTGATGTTGCATCAGAAAATTACTAAAGGAGGACTTTTTGTATTCTTCTACCTACATCTAGGGTTCATCCCAGTCACTTGGCTAAGTGACTTATCTGGGGCCACACAAGCTGGTTATCTGAGGCCAGATTTTAACTCAAGAAGATAAGTCTTATTGACTAAAGTTCCAGAACTTTATCCTTTATCTATCTCCAAAATGAGGAAGTTGAACTAAAAGACCTTCAGGGTCTCTTGTAACTCTTAATCCCATAACCTTAAATTTTAAAAAATCCTTTTGAAAACTACTTTCACTAAAACCACATTAAAAAAAAGTGTATTCATATTAAATTATAAGAACTTTAAAAAAAAAGATGGATAAGTGGGGAATGAGGAAGATGAAAGGAGGAACAATTACTAGTTATCAACTTTCTTTGCCAACTTTTAGGATAGAGAAAACAGGTTCTACTACAAGAAAAATCAGCATACTCCTGAATATATGAATTATAATTAGACATGGATGAACCGGTTTGGCCAAAGAGAGACCTAATACAAATATTTGCCTCCCTTTCAAATCAAAGCCTGAATGTTTAGTTTGGATTACCTTCTCTCCCTACTGTAGCCTGGCAAAAATACAACACAATACAACCAACATTTGCTAAGTTCCTACCTGTGCCAAGTGCTATTGGCATTGGGGAAATATAAAGCTTTTTTTAGGATTTAGCGGGAACAGCCCCTGCCCTCAAAGAATGATCAAGACATTGCCATTGGTCCTCTAGCAGGTGGAAAACTTACATTGACAGTCATACTTCAACATGGTATAACATTAGATAGAGCTTCTAGATCACATAGTATTTTCCCCTCCCCACAATAACCGTGACACTTTGTACCTATGTCAATCAATCATTAATCAATGGATAAACATTTATTAAGTGCCTACTATATGTTAGGTGCTGTGACAAGCTCTTAGGATACAAAAAGATAAAAGACAGTCCCTGTCCTCAAGGAGTTTATAGTCTAATGGGGGAGACAACATGGAAACAAATATATATAGAGCAAGCTATGTACAGGATAAATAGGAAATAATTAACAGAGAAAGTACAGATAGGCTGCTCAGTGGATAAAGCTCTGGTCTTGGAATCAGGGAGAATCATCTTTATGAGTTCAAATCCAGATCGGACACAACTAACTGTGTGAGCCTGGAAAAGTCTCTTAACACTGTTTGCCTCAGTTTCCTCATCTGTAAAATGAGTTGGAGAAGAAAATGGCAAACCACTACAGTATCTTTGCCAAGAAAACCTCAAATGGGGTCACAAAGAGTCAGACATGACTGAGCAATTAACAGAGAGAAGGCACTAGAATTAAGAGGGATTGAGAATGTGTGACCTTGAACAAATCACTTAGCCATCCTGGCCTTTCCTCGTCTGTTCCATGAGGGGGTTGGACTAGATGACCTCTGAGTTAACTTTTGGCTCCAGTTTTTAAGTATGATCTATAATGAAGAGGTTAGGAAACATAAATTGTATTATTATTCTCATTTTAGAGATGTGGACATGGAAGCTATAAGAGATAAAGCTTATTTGATTATGTCTGATCACATATCTACATAAAGGTCTGAGGTGGGATTTGAACTCAGGTCTCCTGATTCCAAGTCTATCTAGTACAATGCTCTTATAAAGTACAAGGATTGACAGGATGATCTTTGAGATCCCCACACAGAGCAGGCAAGTGGGCAACAAAGCACCCTGAGAGAGAAACAGGAAGTAACGTGTACTATACAAGTCAAACTGGGGCAGCTAGGTGGCACAGTGGATAGAGCACCAGCCCTGAAGTCAGGAGGACCTGAGTTCAAATCCGGCCTCAGACACTTGACACTTACTAGCTGTGTGACCCTGGGCAAGTCACTTAACCCCAATTGCCTCACCAAAAAAATCCCACCAAACAAACAAACGAACCAAACAAGTAAAACCACCACCACCACCATCACCTTGACCACTAATCACCATTCAGACCCTAATGGAGACAGCCCTGGATGCTGAACCCAAGAGTCCTGGTAATAGTGACAATAAATATTGGCATTAAAGAAGAAACATTGCCTCTGTACCATAAGGACCATGGGACCTTTTCATCTGAGTTGCTACTGAAACCTTCCACACGTGTTGTCTCCTCAGTTAGAATGAGAGCTCCTTGAGGACAGGGACTATCTGATTTTTCTATTTGTATAGCCAGTGCTTGGCACGTAGCAAGCACTTAAATGCTTCATTCATTCATTCATTCTGCCTGTATAGCAAATACCATGATCCAATAATGTTGCTCCAATTAACATCATTTCACAATATTCTTATTAATAGATTGTGACCAACCTCTTCTGTAAAATTGCAAAACTCTGCCATGCTTGCCATTCAGCAAAAATTTCCATTTATAATATTGTTCCCTCTGCAATGAATTGACCTGTTTTCTGAACCAGTTAATGAGGTTAGTTGGGGTATGTTGGTATGTCAGCAGGGTTCCTGGGTTCTTCCATTGCTACATCAGCACTACACTCAATGAAGATGGGAAAATTAGTCTTGGGCCTATAAAAATTCTGAAAACACCTTCAGAAAAAAAGGGAAAAAATACTTCCCTTCCTTAATGTGAAAAGTGGGGAGCTATGGGTGTTGAACACTGGGTACACTCTCGGACTTAGTTGACGTGTGATTTGTTTTCCTGGACTTTCTTTATTCCCTTCTCTTTTCTGTTTTCTGTTACAAGGCTTGGCTTACTGAGTAGGTGAGGCCAAAAGAGGTATATTTGAAAGTGAAGGTAATATAAAATGTAAACCAAAAAAAAAAAAAATTTGAAAGGAAAGTCTACCTCCTATACAGCTCTTCCTGTAACAGGACTGAAAAAATAATGTTCATGGCATGTAGGAATTCTGATCCAGTGCCAAGTCAAGGAGAGAGATATTAGAATTTAAGTTTAACATTGGGGTGAAGTAGGGTATACAATAGATTGTGCTGGGTAAAACAGGACCATCTTCCTAAATTTTCTTTGGAGGCTCAGATTTACGTTGTCATAGAAAGAGCACTAGAATGGGAGTCCCAAGATCTGGACCCTGCCAAAATATAAAAGAATCTGGGACAATCTCAGGAAGGGTTTTGGATGACAGAGTCTAGAACCTAGATCTGATTCAGAGTGCATTAACTCTTAAAAGGCCAAAATGACGAGTGGGAAAATATTCTCAGTTTCTCACAACCCGATTTCTTTTATGCGTAGTCTAATTTCTTTCAGGATCTATTTATTTCTATATGTGACAGATAGGATTTGTTTTTCCTCTTCAGAGGAAAACCAAAAGAAGACAGCTCCAACCCTTTCCAGGTACTCAAGGAACAACCACCAACAGGCTTTTGTCCACCCCCTCTCTTCCCCACCCAAAACAGGCTTCTCACGAAATAAACATGTGGCAAATATCACAGAAGAAGTCTAACCAGAATTACAAGGCTGTCAACTCTAGGAAATGAAATTGTAAGGGCAGTTTAGGGTACAATATTTAAGTCATGTTGAATTCCTTTTATGAGACTACATCTAGTTCAGAGCTGAGATTTGCTTTTGGAAATAAAAACATAATTAGCCAAACCCATCCGATCAGGTCAAGAGTCATGGGAAATAAATCCTTCACCCCTCTTTTTTTTGTAGGATTTTAATCTAAACTTTTAGTTCCAGGTTTATTACATATGTCAAAAGTAATTTAAGAGACATGTTCTCTTTTATGCTATTTTCCATGAACTGCAGTAAATCTGTATGAAAGTACATGTCAGTCACAGAAGGAGAGAGAGTTTACCAGTTCTGGATTCCTCATTTACCAATCTAGCCAGTACAATTTTATTACTATCTGTAGAATTCATGATCAGCAAAAGAACAAGTTTCCTGGGAAGAACACACTGTTTCTTTCTCCCCCATCAGACCTCACCTGCCATTCTCTATTGTTGCCCTCTCGTGTATGACAGCATATCAGAATTACCTGTGCCTGTCTCATCTCCTCCTAGACTACATCATTTTATGTATACATTCTGCCTCCCCCAGTGCCTAGTGCAAGGTAACGCACACCACAATAAGTCTTTATTTAATTGGGGGAAAATATACAAGATAATTATCTCAAATTGGACTTAATATGAAACAATAAAGAATGGATTCTTCCCTGGCTTTTCTTTAGCTACTGGTGCAGCAATAATAGTTATTGTTTATGGGGTATTATGGCTGAACGATTCATCACCCAGTGGTCAGGCTGGGGGTTGAGCTGCTCTTTACTTGGCAAGGCTGGTCCTTGAAAGTAGATATAGTCTGTTGCCCAGCCCACACTCAGAGCATTTCCCAGCATGTATAACCTGCCAGTGTCTATGTTCCATTGGCATAGCCTCAGAAAACCAGGATCGCCTCTATGCTGCAATGAAAAATCAGAATACGATTTTGTGGAAGATATTCTAATTCTAGTTGTGGTTCAGTCTGCTCATCTTTGAACTGAGGAGAGGGGTACGGGTTGGACTAGATGAAATCTGTGGTCTCTTTCATCTAAGTAAGATTCTGTGATTGAATGGACTAAAATTCTATAACAATTAGGCAAGAATTGCTTCTTTGTGGCTGCTGGGTAAGTTACTAACTTCCTGAGAATCTGATCAGTTAACAGTTTCAAAAAAGAAATAGCATGCCCCAAGTTTGTAACAAATTAATAAGCATAAAGAGTGTGTTTATATTTTCAGAAATTTCCCTCCTGGTCTGATTCTTATCTTTGTTACAAGCTCTGGGAAGCTGTCTGTGTAGGACAGCACTATGATTTAGCCCTGTGGTTCTTAACTTGGGGTTCATGGACATAGATTCCAGGATGTCCATGAGCTTGGATGGAAAAAAATACCTTTTTTTTTTTCATTAATCTAATACTGAAAGTTAGCATTCCTTCACTAATTTAAAAATATTTTTCTGAGAAAGGGTCCTTAGGCTTCACAGACTTTCAAAGGGGTCTATGATAGAAAAAAGGTGAGAAGCCTTAATCTAGCCTGATGTTGGATTAGGTCCAACATGAGAGAACTGAAAGGTCTGGAAATCAGGTGTCATTTATGTGGCCTGTCATCTCTCAGCATTTACCTTAGCTATTAGCCTACCCTATAGAGCCTATTGACTCCTGTGTAGAAGGCTGAAATTACCAAGAACTTGATATTCAGAAAAATAATTTTCAAAAGGTGATAATCTGATGGACTATTTCCATATAATCCCTTGAGTTATTAAAAAAAGACTTTATTACTTTGAGGCAGGTGGCACTTTATGACTGTGATGTCTACATAATTATATAGATATCTGAACCTACTGTTAAAAAGGAGTGGGAAGAGGAGTATGGTATGGACTGACTCAGGTTGGTCCCCTGCTAATTTAGGTTAAATATTGGAATAAAATGAGACAAGAATAGATTATTGAAGAGTTAACAGGAGGAGATTTACTTAGTGATGGCAGGGAGACATTCCAGAGGAATAGGCATTGAGAACCCATCAGTTCAACTGGATGAAGTTCCCTTACCTGAGTCTCCTTTTGTTTTCCGCCAGCCAAACTTCAGAGCACACCTGACAGTGTCATTCTCAGGTGAGTAGGAAGTATGGTTAACAGCCTGAGCTCTTGAACCAAGAAGGATGGTAATGGGAAATTCTTTTAAGGAAGAACTAACAACTTGCATGGGGCAGGGGATGCGATATTGCTCCTATCTTCCCTTGCTGGAAAGGTCTTTAAGGTCTTCTAGACCAGACCAGGATTTCTTAAACTTTTTCCACTCGAGACCCTTTTTTGCCCCCCAAATTTTTACATGACCCTGGGTATATAGGTATATAAAATAGGTATACATAATTTTTTACTGTTGCCAAATTTTTTGCAGCCCCTACATTCAATTATAAGACTCCATGTGGAGTCATGACCCAGAATTTAAGAAACTTTGTTTTTTGATCTTCCACTACTTCATTGACTTTAAAGGTGTTATTAGTCAACCCTTACCTCTAATATTCAAGAAGTCTAATATAAGCAACTTGATAGAGGAGGAAAAGAAAAATAGAAATATAGCAAAACCCCCAAAACAATGGTGACAGCTCCCTGAAGGAATAATGAATCTGGAAGAGTGCGAGGAAATGACCATGTAGTGGGGAATGCCATATCTTTGCATTTCACACTGGGTCTCTCAAGGTAAGAAGGTGAATCTAAATAGGAGCAGCACTAGGGACATTAGGGCTACAGAATACATGACACTTCCTGCATAGTTATTGTACCACCACCCTTGTGGTGTTTCTTGGCCCAGAAGCCAGGTCCTTTAAGGTCCATGTGGTGAAATACAAAATCTTTACCTCATCAAAATCCTCTGAGGAACTCTGCCCCCCATTTCTGTGTAGGATGGGAAGATGGGAAGAACAAACCACCTCCCAACAATGTCACTTCTTGGACCTCTAAGCCCTCTGTGGACTGGAAATGTGCAGTGATCACTGGTTGTTGCACAATTAGCAATATGGAAGGTCTAGATCAGTTCTAGATTATACTAAGCAATAAGCAACAGTGGGCCTGCCTTTTGACACCACACTGAATTCTGGAGACACCTCTCGCTGGAACTTCTAGAGGAAGAAAGAATCCACATTTTGAGGATTAGAATGGAAACTTTAAACTGATGCAACACCCCTGTCAGAAAATTAACTGGGGGTACAATTGTCATACTCGTCCGCATCCCAAGTTTCAGCAATGTCTTCAGGCTCCTGGGGAGAATTAAACATCGTCCTTTCAAGTGCATCACCAATAGAATAGTATAGAATCACAACAAAAAGTATATGACAGAATTCTAGTTGGCCTTTCTGATGCCTAATTAAAGAACAAAGAAAGATCAAAATAATTTCTTTATCACTGTTTTTAGAAAATACTAAAATTCAAAAAATAAAAGAAAATACTAAAATTCTAGGGATCTGCCTTGGTTTGTATTCTTTCACTCTTGGGATCTTTCATGGCTATGTTCATATACACTTATAGGACTGAGGATTGCTTGTTTAGCTGCACAGTCATTTCCAAAAGCCATTCAGAACCAAACAATTCTTTTGCTGTGCCATTCACAGGCAAATATAACTTCCTTAAAGCTAGGATGGGTCAGCTTTTGGTGTTAATGACCATTAGTAAAACAAAAATTCTTAATCCCAGCAAGAGAAGAGCACAACTGTTTTGAGGGGGAAATTTCTTACAACCCACCCCCCCCTCCGCCCCAACCAAATCAATATCAATTCCACCAGGCTGCTTTAAACATAAACTGAGTTCTGAGAAGATTCTCCAGTTGAATTTGGAAGAAGCTTAAATTAATTAGCTGTAAGGTCCAAGGATAACAAAGATGATAGGCCTAAAAAGCACTTTACTGAAATGATTTTCAAGTTATCCAGCCTATTCCCATAAATCTCTCCTTGCTGAATGGCCATAGGCAGTTTAGTCTCTAATCTTCCAGGTTTTAGGGGGAACCTCACTTTAAGCAACCACAATCTTTAGAGGCATCACCAAAAGTACTAGCAAAAGCATGAAGGCCAATCCAATTCTCCTTCCTTTGCATTTCCTAACCTCCACTTAGAAGAGCTAATTATGTTTTAATCCTACATGACTATACAGATTGCTCTGGGCTGGGCTTGATTCAGGCCAGTCCCCAGCTAGTTTAGGTTTGATATTGGAACAAAATATATCATTCAACAGTTAACAAAAGGAGACTGACAGCCTTAGCAGGAGAATGATATTCGATAAGAATATGCATTGAGGACCCCTTGAGTTGATTCATCTGAGTGAAAACTCTCTTGCTTGGGAATCTTATTGGTAGAAACCAGCCAAATATCAGAGTGCACCTGGAGCTCCTTGTGATTATTTTGTTTTCAAGTGACCAAAAAGTGATGTCCACAGTCAGCTTGAGTTTTTAGTCCTCGGAGCTGACCAAGTGTCAGTGATATTCTTAATATCTTTTAAGGAAAAACTTAGCCTAGCTGTCATGTGGACAGGGGTTAGAATATGGTTCCTATCAAAGAATGAAAGAAGGGGCACATATATGGTGACAGGGTGGATGGATATGAAGCATGGCTTAGGACCAATTAGGAAGGGGGGCATTGTTCCTGGAGTTCTGAATAAAAAAATACTTTTCCAGTTGGGGAGAAAAGATCAGCAATAGGGTAGATGGCAAGATGTCCATGATGGATGGCTATGAAACATGGTTTGAGGCCACCCAAGAGTGGAGATATAGTTTCTTGAGGGCTGATCTAACAAGTGTTTTTCCAGGTAGGGAATGGAGATGGGGGTTGGGAGTTGGAGAGGTCAGTTGTAGGAATGACAGTAAGAAGTCTGTAGTGAAGGGATGATTTCAGAACCCAGTGAAAAGAGATAATGACATAATACATTTGGATATTCAGCTAAAATCTCTAAAAAAGGTTGAGAGAATTTTCATTGTACAGTTTTAATGTTCTCCAGAGGACTGAGTAAGAGTTTCATCTTGCTTTTTTGCAATATTCATAGTATATTATTAATGAAGATCTGAACAAACTTTTGCCAATATACTTGGCATTAATAGAACACAATTACAAAAGAAACTTAAATACTTAGATTTACTGGGTACTTTGCTACATAAGAAAAAAAATCAATCCTTTTACTGGTAGAACTCACAACAACTACTGGAAATTCAGGACTATAAATTAAGATTTTTTTTTTACTAGAAATTTTAACAGTACAAGGAACTGAAGGTGAGTAATTCCCTCTATCAATTCAGTTAAGCACCCCTCTGTAGTTGTGTATTGTTTGGAGACAGAGAGAAGTTAATTTGTCCAAGATCAGAAAAGTCAGGTCTTCCTGATTCAGAGACTTGTTCTCTATCTACTCTGCCTCCCTTAGATTTAATTTCAGTAGTCAGTCTACAAGCATTTATTCATCACTTCCCATGTGCTTAATAGATAACTGTACTTAGCAGTGGGGATGCAAAGAAAGAAAAAGAAAAAAGAAACATACTACTCTCAAGGAATAGACATTCTAATATGGGAGATATGTAACTCTCCAGGCAAATACAAGATGCAGACAGAATATATGAAGGTAATGTGAAAGGGGAAGGCATATCAGCTGAGGGGGTGAAGTGGGGGAAAAGGGACCAGGAAAGGTCTCCTGGAGAAGATGGATTTGAATTGAATCTTAAAACAAACCAAGGAGGGGGACGGCTAGGTGGCGCAGTGGTAAAGCACCGGCCCTGGATTCAGGAGTACCTGAGTTCAAATCCGGCCTCAGACACTTGACACTTACTAGCTGTGTGACCCTGGGCAAGTCACTTAACCCCCATTGCCCCGCAAAACAAAACAAAACAAAACAAAATAAAACAACAAACAAACCAAGGAAACAGAGAGGTGGTGGTAAGGGGACAAAGCATTCCAGGCATGGAGGACAGCCCAGGACCCCCAGAACATGGAGATGTCAGGTTTATGGAACTCTAAGTAGCCAATGTAGCTATATCATTTTGTTAAATATCATGGAGGGGAATAAAGAGTAAGAAGTCTAGAAAGCTAGGAAGGGGACATGTTATGAAGAACCTGTCTGATAGATTTCAATTTATGAAAAAAAATTATAAGCCATTTTCAGACCTAGATTTTTTTTTGGTGGGGCAATGAGCATTAAATGACTTGCCCGAGGTCACACAGCTAGAAAGGGTCAAGTGTCTGAGGCCAGATTTGAACTCAGGTCCTCCTGAATGCAGGGCCAGTGCTTTATCCACTGAGTCCCCCTAGCTGCCCCCAAGCCATTTTCACAGTAATATAAAAGGCCAAAATGAAATTATATGACATAAAACAGAAATTAAACCAATTTAAAGTTAATATAATGGAGGTTATGAGTATGGAAGAAGTTACAGGGAATAAGTACAAGAAGATCCCAAGGCAATGGTGTGTCCTAAGAGCTGAAGCAATGAAGGATTATTTCAAAGACTATTACTCAGAGCTTCACTTGATGATACAGGAGCTGGCAACAGTGGGGAACTGTCATGAGTTTATGAAGAATGTGATATGTCATAAGTTATGTTACTTGGGAAATTTGGCTTGGAGAGTTGAGGTGCATCATCCAATGGGCATACAGGGGACTTGGTGAGAGGTCTCTACATCATATATTATTGGTTCATGCTACCATTATGGATAAATGTAGATAAATATCAAGGGTGAGAACTGAAGCCTTTGCAAGTAACTCGAGTCTAGAAATCTATTTATTGACTTGGAATTAACATATTTGCCTCATGGCCTTTCATTAACAAACACTAGAATGACACTGATTGTTTCTCATACCTTCCTTGGAACACAGTTTATATTCCAGCTTGCAGACACTGTTGTTGTGGCTTAATTCTTGTAAACTTTTATTCTTACATATGAACTACTGTAGCCTCTGACTATTAGAGGAATTCAAAAAGCAAGGAGCAAATATTTGTTGTATTTTAAAAGATTTTCTGTGTTTAAAATTTATGTAGAAATATAAATAACACATACACCACATGCACAAATTACAAATGACAAAAAGGGCAATAGGAAGACACATTGAGTGTCCAAGTGAGCAATGATGACTGTCTTAAGAAATATGTGACCATGTTATTCCTTTCCTCAAAAGTCTTCATTGGCTTTCTATCATCTCTGGGATAAACTATAAACTCTTCAGCTTGATTTTTTTTTCTACAGAGCAATGAGGGTTAAGTGACTTGCCCAGAGTCACACAAGCTAGTTAAGTGTCAAGTGTCTGAGGCCAGATTTGAACTCAGGTCCTCCTGAATCCAGGGCCAGTGCTTTATCCATTGCGCTACCTAGCTGCCCCCCTCAGCTTGATTTTTCTTTTTTTTTTTTTTTAGTGAGGCAATTGGGGTTAAGTGACTTGCCCAGGGTCACACAGCTAGTAAGTGTTAAGTGTCTGAGGCCGCATTTGAACTCAGGTACTCCTGACTCCAGGGCCGGTGCTCTATCCACTGCGGCACCTAGCTGCCCCCTCAGCTTGATTTTTAAAGCTCACTACAATATGGCTCCAATCTATCTTCACACACCCTCTTTAAATGAGAGTACCCTCAGGCAAAGCTTCAATTGCCCTCCTGCCCTTGTTATTGCTCTGCCCCTAAACTTGGAAGGCATTCCTGCCTCCAATCATTTCTAACTCTTTTCAAAACTCAAATTCAGGCTTCACCTTCTCCTAAAAGTCTTTCCTAGTTGTTCTTCAATCATTTTCCATACCTTTATAATAGCTGTCCAACATGCAGTTATAAGATCATAGATATAGAGTTAGAACTGATTTCAGAGCTCATCTAATCCAGGAACCTCATTTTACAGGTGAGGAAATGAAGGCCTGCGGAGGACGTTAAGTGATTATTCCAAGCTTATACAGGTAATGAGTATCAGAGGTTAGATTTGATCTCTGGTCCACTAGAATGGCCAGAATGTACTCCCTTCTCACCTCTGCCTGACAGAATCCTTCTCTTTGTTCAAACTGCAACCCAAGTATCACCTTCTATATGAAGCCTTTCCTGATTCACTCATCTGCTTCTGTTCTTCCTCCCAAACTACTCTGTATTGTGTTTAAATACTCTGTTTGATTGTATTCTCTCTCTGTATTTATGTTTATTTCTGTATATGTGTACATATGTCTAGACTGTATACAGTCTAGAGAGCTAGTCTAAAGATATGTGTACATATGCATATGTACATATACATATAGAAAGAATAAATTCAGATAGGGTAGTTAAATACAATAGAGTATATGTAAGAATGTTTACAATACAGGGTTATATACACACATTTGTGTGTGTGAATGTATGAATGTATGTGTGTATATGTATATACATATGTATGTATGTATGTATGTATGTATGTGTACTAGTTTCCCCCATTAAAATCTAACCTCCTTGAGAGTACAGATTGTTGTTGTTTTTTTTATTTGTATGCCTAGCACTTAGCACTGTGCCTGTCAGTAAGGTAGTAGATATTTAATCAGTGCTTGTGGCTTATTCCTTTCATTCACTAATCTTTCCCTCCTCAAGATGCCTGTTTTCATTCATCTATGTACCTGCTACATGCACCGAGGGGAATGGAAGCTTTTTGAAGGCATTAAATTGTCTCATCTTTATCTTTGATTACCTAAGACATTGTATAGTTCCCCGCATATAGTGGATACTGAATAATGTTTGTTAAGTGGAATTATGGGTAAGGGAGTATAAAAGGAATATGTACAACTGGAAAAGGAGCTGGACAAATGTAACAAGAATGAAACGACTTGAATGATACATTGATACGACCGAGATATACTAAAAGAGATACAAAAAGAAGGCCTGTAGCATGATAAATAGCTCTTTATGGGAAAATATGAGCAAGAATCATCTAGGATTAAGAGGCTTCATGAGAAGCCTCTATGTCAATCAAATTATCCATTTTGATGAAATGAAAATTCTTCAAAGTAAATAAACTGTTTAAATATAAATATCTACCTAAACCCTAATTTCATAGATTTTTCATATGTAACAAGCACCATTTGATGAAAAAGACATTTTTGTGTATATGGTCCATAGTAGCTTAATGAAATACTATATTATTATATTATTTTATATATCATATTTTCTTTATTTTCTGCTTCTTCCATCTGCTTCTTTTGTTATACTAATAGGCCAAATTTTATTCTGATGTTTGGGGATACATGCATTATATTTTTAAAAATTTAATGTCACTTAATGATTTTCAACATTTCCTTTCCTATGATTTTGTATTTGTTATAGTTTAATTCAGTTTTTGTATTTTCTTAATATAATTTTCCTTTTATAATTTTATAAGTACTTATTTTCTAAAAATAGAGCAATATTAGTGATTTACTTTTCTATTTAAATCAGAATATAAGTCAAGACATTAAAAAAACTTGTAAACAAAATAATAGGACACTAGTTTTCTGTTTTGAAAGTATTATAATATTTAAAATATTTTACCAGTGTGGTATGACAATATTTGCATTCCTATTTTTTTTAAAGATCAAAATAAAAGCCAAGTCCTTCTCTCTAAATCCTAGTTTCTAGAGTCCCCACAGGACAAAATACCCCAAATCTCAAGAATACATCATTGCTAGAATACATAAATTGGAATAGGAGATAAACCCTAGATTCTTAAATGAAGTGAGGATGATGGGATCCTAGGATTTAGATCTAGGAAGGACTTTAATTTAAAGCTATTGACTTTGCATTACTCTTTTTCCTGCTTTCTGCATTCTGGTCAAATTGACCCCATCCACAATATTCCATCTCCTACCTAAGTACGTAGGTATAGATGGTCCCCCATTCTTGGAATGCATGCTCTGTCAGCTCTACCTGGAAGATGCCTATCTTTCTTCAAAGCACAGCTGAGGAACCACCTAATATGGGAGTTCTTCCTTTTTTCTTCTCCTTTGTATGACTGAATTTATGTGTATGTTGTATACCCTCCTGAGAATAGGAGTTCCTTGAAGTCAGGAACTGTTTCATTTTTCTCTTTGTACCCTCAGTGCCTGGCCCCATCCCTTCTAAATAGTAGGCACTTAATAAATGCATGTTTAATTGGATTGGATTCTTGTAACTTCTGTGATTAAAAAATGGCAGCCTATCTACTCATCAAAAAGCTTCACACCATAAGTAGGGTGTGATGTTTAAAATCTGATGTGGGTCCTAACCTGCCCCTCCAGTTTTGGGGGAAAGCTGGCTAAAATGACTGATAAATTCAGCAAGAGTTTAGGCTTTTAAGGATTTATTAAAGAATAAAGACAACACATGGGATCCCATAATGCCAGAAAAGTCTATCTACTTTCTATCTACTTTCCTCTCTTTTTCTCTGTCCACCTTTTCTCTGTCTCCCACCAAGCCAAAGTCCCAGACGAAAAGAGGGACCCTCCTTTTCTCTGTCTGCTGCCACCATGCCAAAATCCCAGACGAAAAGAAAGAAATCCAGTGAGCCAGCCTCACCTTCCTACTTCCTGTCTCCCTCCTCGAAAAGGGAGGTCCTTCAAGTTGATTGGTTGAGGGTTATCTCCTGCTGATGTCAGTAGTCCACAGACTCTGAGAACAACACCCCACTCAAGGTCGGCCAGGCATGGTCTCGATTTAATCAACCTTAAGTAGGTTCAACTTCTGAGAACAACACCCCACTCAGGGCCAGCCAGGTGTGGTCTGATTTAACCATTCTTAAGTAGGTTCTCAGTTTCTCAGGCTCACCCAATTCAATCAATTCCAAATCAATCTTCAGGTGGGGCTCCTGGGTGGCTATCAAATCCCATTATTCTATCACAAGGGACAGGCCACTTTAGAGGGGAATCAATATTTTTCACTTAGCCTGTGGTTCTACAGGTTTTCAGGAATAGGCAAGGAACAGCAGTAGCCCGGGAAACTACTATAAGCCTAGCCCCATGGAAATTTGCATGACCTACTATCTGGAAGTCATCCAACCCTGATCATAAGCAGGAATTTTTATGATCTCAATGGACAGAACAAGCTGCTGAGCTCTAGCCTGGTATGCTGTGATATTATCAGTTACTTCCTTATTTTTGTGGGTTGTTCAAGATCCATCTTGCTTCCAGTCTCTTGAGAGGAAGTTTAAAAAACTGGAAACCGTCATTGTGCATACAAGTGAAAATAAACAAAAACTGTCCAGTGTATGCCCAATGATCTCTAATACTTGCGGTTTTATTAAGTGGTGTCCAACAGTCACTGGTATTTTAGAGAAACCTGCAATCGTTTGCTGCAAGATGCATTGCTATAATTATAGACTTCAAAAGTTTGTCATCATTTCCCCCATCTAACAAGCAGCTTAACAAAAAATAATATTTTTAGTGTCACAGCTGGTGTTCCACTCAAAATGTGTGATGCTTTGAAAACATATTTAAAAGAAAAATGTTAATTAAACTGTTCCACTGAGTCACACAATAATATCTGAGGGATATAACAAGGAAAGCATGCTAAGATAATTATTTGCAATTATGTCTGAACATTATAAACAATGGAATAATTAGAATTCATGGTATCAAAGAATACCCAGTATAGCCTAAATAACATATTAATCATATATACATACTGGAGAGATCTGTGACTTGATGAACTGATGTTCTTCCATTGAAACAGATGGCAAACTTTTTGTGACCTAGTAAGTAAATCTTAGGGACCTGTTTGAGGCATACAGAATTTAAGTGACTGTATAAGGATCACACAGTTAATAAGTTTCAGAGGAGGATTTGAAATTACTCCAAGTCTAGCATGCTAACCATACTATTTTAGCATGAATCACATGGCAATCGTATTAGAATAATGTCACACTGTTGTCCATATGGTTGTAATCTATTCTATATTTCCCAAGGGATCGTGCTGACAACCCCCCCCCCCACTCCCCATTCAGATAGATTCATGTAGGAAGCTAGGGTGGTGTAGTGGATATAGATATAGCCTTGAAGTCATGAAGAACAGAACTGAAGACCTGCTTCTGACACATTTTGCTTGTATGACCAATGGCAACTAAGACGACATTCTAAGAACATTGCAGATTTTCACTAGTGTGGGGAGTTTCTACATTTGGAATTAGTGACATTAATGAAAACAGTGGTATGGGAGATAAGGATGTGTTTTATATAGCACCCCTCTGGAATACTCTCCTGACCAAATTTACAGCTTGGTGTCCCTATGAGGTGGCTAACTACTATTATTCTTAGGGTTATAAAGGTACCTCTGAGGCGTTGAGGTTTCTAGTATTGTAGCTCCTGAGCCTCTGCCAGTGCACTCACCACCATCAATCAGAACCAATCAAACTCCATTAACATTTTTTCTTTCTTTTTTTTTTTTAGGGTAATGGGAGTTAAGTGACTTGCCCACAGTCACCCAGCTAGTAAGTGTCAAGTGTCTGAGGCTGGATTTGAACTCAGGTCCTCCTGAATCCAGGGCTGGTGCTCTATCCACTGCGCCACCTAGCTGCCCCCACTCCATTAACATTTACGAAAGGGATTTAGTGAGATGACATAATAAGAACAGTACTTTTTTTTTTGGTGAAGCAATTGGGGTTAAGTGACTTGCCCAGGGTCACACAGCTAGTAAGTGTTAAGTATCTGAGGCCAGATTTGAACTCAGGTCCTCCTGACTCCAGGGCCGGTGCTCTATCCACTGTGCCACCTGGCTGCCCCAATAAGAACAGTACTAATAAAAACATTCCCTCTAACTGAAGGGAACACATAAAATTTGCAGTGGACCCAGTCAGAATGTGAGTAGGAGCAGAAGTGAATGTTGAGAGTAATCCAGGCAGGCAGCTAGGTGGCACAGCGCATAAAGCATTGGCCCTGGATTCAGGAGGACCTGAGTTCAAATCCGGCCTCGGATACTTGACACTTACTAGCTGTGTGACCCCCAGCAAGTCATTCAACCCTCATTGCCCCCCCCCCCAAAAAAAAAGATTTGGAAAGGTACTACAAACAGAGTGAGGGTGATGGGTTGGCAAAATGATAAGCGATTCAGAGATTACAGGTTAATGTGAAGTTGCAGAATAGTTTTAGGAGGAGTATGAAATAGGGATATTTGGAATGATAGGAGATTGAAGAGAGAAATTACATTGGATCAAAAGCCTTGAATAACCAAGAGGAACATGTCTGGATAATTTTAGATACATGACATCACAAGTGGTTTGAATGATAGGGCCTTCAAGTAGTTCTATGAAAACTTCTGAAATAGCAGCCTGACATGTGAAATGTATTTTTTTTTTCATTTGTTCCTCAGCAATGGGTTTTTTTGTCTTGGAGAACTTAAAAGGTCTACCAATTGAATCTGGCCTCTTGCTTTAAAAATATTGAGGCAGCCTATGAAAACTAGGGGCAAGAGGATGTTAAAATGCTAAGTCACATTACCTTGTGTTAAACAACATTAACATCTCTACCTATCCTTGAAAAATATGGTACTTTTGCAATATCATGTGTCATGTATAAGGATACTTAGCAATTTTAGATGATCTATATGGCCATCAATTGCTGAATCAGGCTATAGCTACTTTTTGTTTGGGAAAGCAGAAGTGAAAATGGTTCATGCCTCAATAATAATCACAAAATATGGAATTGGCAACTTCTCCGGGCTCATATATACCAATTTAATTTTTATACCATAATAGGCTGATGCCTTGGGCAACTGATCTCATTCCAACACTTAAAAGTAGAGGATAGAATTAGATTTGAAAGAGTACTTAGGAAACCTTATCTGAAGTATGGATTCATTCTATGATTTCCTTGAAAAGTGATCTTGAAGATTCCTGCCTCCTCGATTCCCTTCTCCACCAAGAGGAACTCACTATCCATGCTTTTTGTGAATATTTCTTATTATCAGGAAGTTCTTTCCCATTGATCCTAGTTCCCTAGAGGGCAAGCAGATCAAATCTTATCTCTTTTGTGTGACATCCTTTTATATATTCAAAGACTGATTATGGCTGCAAGACTCTCATCGTTGGAAGGTATAAGACCTCTCTTGCTATCAGGGAACATTTAAATGATCTCTTGAGATACCTTTTAACATTATGATCACTAAGTATTACTACCCTCATAGAAAAGAGAAACAAAAGTTTGGAGTTATGTTAAACCTATGGCATATCTAGGAGTTCAAATAAGGTCTTTTAACTTATTTCTCTATCACTGCTGTGTCTCCCAGACAGCACTTCCTGGCATTGAATTACACTAGACCAGGAACTGTTTTGTTCCCAAAGATACCATAATATGCTCCAGGAACATTGGCTATTGTTCCAGTAAGCTTCATGACAAGTTATTCTCTAACCTCGACCTGCTGTATCCCATTTCCTGTCATTCATAAGGTCAATTTTCATCTTTCTGTCTGCTGCATCTAGAAAAAGAGCCCTGCACATAGTAGGTCCATAATAAGTATATTGAATTGAGTTGAATTGTAGCTTAAAAACAAAGGAATCTTAAATATAAAATTTCGAAGTAACTAGATTTTAGTGAGTAATACAAATTTAGCATGTTATAAGTCAGTAAGGGGAAGGAAATATGATGAAGTATAAGGTTTACAGATAATATCATAGCTTGCTTAGAGAACCCTGAAGAGCCTGTTAAAATTAATTGGGAAAAAAATAATTTCAATAAAGTTGAAGGACATAAAAAATCCACAAAATCATAAATCTTTTTGTAAATTACTAACAAAAGGGGCAGCTAGGTGGCGCAGTGGATCGAGTACCGGCCCTGGAGTCAGGAGTACCTGAGTTCAAGTCCGGCCTCAGACACTTAACACTTACTAGCTGTGTGACCCTGGGCAAGTCATTTAACCCCAATTGCCTCACTAAAAAAATAAAAAAATAAATAAGTTACTAACAAAACCCAGCAGAAAAATGTAGAAAAAATAAATTCTGTTCAAAACAACTATAGAACATATAAACTATCTGGTAGTCCATGTACTAAGATATACTTAGTACCTATGTGTTTACAACTATGAAATATTCTTTACAGAAAAAATAAAAAAATTTGAAGAGAGATTGTTTATGGTTGGTCTGTGCCCACATCATATAAACAAATATATTCTAAATTAATTGATAAAATTAGTGCCATGGCAAACTGCCAAGGGTTATTTTGTAGAACTAGACAAAATAGTTTGAAAAATTCTCCTGGTAGTATAAAAAGTCAAGAATCACAAGGGAATTAGTGAAAAAGGAGAAATGAAGGGCGTTTAACAGTTCCAAATCTCAGACTATTCTACCAAGCAGTAATCATCAGAACTATTTGGTAGGGGTTAAAAAACCGAAAAGTTGATTAATGGAGCAGGTTATTAGGTAAACAAGATCTAGAATCAACTGAATATAGTAACGTAATTTTCAATAAACCCAAGGACACCAGCTACTCAGATAAGTACTCATTATTCAATAAAAACTGTTGGGAAAACCGAAAAGCAGTCTGACAGAAATTAAATTTAGGCCAACATCTCCCATCATGTTCTATAAAAAGCTCCAAGTGAGCTAAATATGAGCTAAATATAAAAAGTTGCATCGTAAACAAATTAGAGAAAGAGGGAAAGAGGATACATTTCATAATTATGTATGAGAAGAGTTTTTGACAAATAAACTATTGACAGACCACAGATGATTTTCATTAAATAGCAGAAAAGCTTTTGCAAAAGCAACATCAATGTATCTAGAATTAGAAAAGAAATAGTCAACTGGGACAAAAACCTTTATAGTAAATCTCTCTGATAAAGGTTTGATGTTGAAGAAATATGAAGTGAACTAATACAAATATATGAGAACAAGAAGCATCCCCAATAAATAAGTAATCAAAAGAAAAAAAAAACATAGATGTAGTGAGACTAGGCTTTTCACTTGTCAAAATACAGCACCAAAACTAATCATCATTCCTCCTTGGTTATCACTGATCCACTACTATGTTAGGTCAACTGACTCCCTCTGGTCTTTGCTCCTTACTAGCGTTGACTTCCCTCTAACTCTCATTGACTCCCAACAATGGATTTCACTGTCTACCTCTTCCAACATTTTGAAATTCACAAGGTCACAACCCAGTCTGCTCCATCTCCAGTACTCATTTACAACTAAGGCAAGAAATATAGACACAACAAAGACAGAAGCAACAGTAAGACCATGTACTCATGGTTTCATGTCAAACTGGAAGTTGAGGCTGGGAGGGGAAGAGTAGACTGCTGGATCTCGTTCTTTTTCCCCACCTGGAAGCTTGCAGTAGTCTTTGCCCCTTCCAATTTGAATATTGCCAGGCAGAAAAATAAATGAGAAACCTTAGCTTTGGTTGGTTTCTGCCTTTTGAAAACACACCCACTTCTGACTCAGCAATCAATCAAAAGTTTCTTCACCACACAATTGATGGACAAGAAATAATCATCAAATACTTGTGCATGTTTTGAAGCAAAGAATAGAGCTCCACCATTTCATATTACCAGGTAATTTCAGAAGTAGGCTCACCAAACTCATATCTTCTCAGGACTTAGCCCTCATTGACCAACACCCTGTTACACTTAAAATAAGACTTTGCTATAAGGCAAATTGTTTCCTTAAAATTACAGAAGTTGTTTACCTTTCCATAGTAGTGACACCAACACCATCATCATCACTATCATCATACTTCACATTTATCTAGTGCCTTAAGTTTTGCAAAATGATCCACATGTATCTTTTCTGATCTAATGATAATATATCACCCATATTTTTAAATCATAATTGTCCATGTTCATAAACCAAGCAAATAGAATTCTATAGGTCATGTCTATTACCTTATGGAGCTTTATGTAGTTTTGAAGTGTGCAAAGTGGAGAAGTGAAGGAGGATGTGAAGCAGAAAACATTTTTAGAGAAAATGTGCAAGAAACTTAAAAAAATTAAGCAATGTGCATCTTATGTAAATGTCCATGTGAATATTCTTATTCACTAAGCCAGTTCAACATTTTGCTGTGAAATTCTGAAGAAAAGCATCTTTTGATTCACATTGAAGTGTAATCATTCAGGTTGATTTCACATTGGCGAAACAGTAAAGCCCATGGTGGCCAGGGAGGCCAAAGCAAGAGACTAACCAGTGAGGCAGCTAGCCTTTTGATACACAGCTGCTCAAAAGGTTTAATCCAAACTGTGATCATTTATATGCTGACCATGTCCTACATCCTGGTTGAAGAAGAGAGGAGAATATTCAACAGAGCCAATAACAGGAGAGGGATTATTAGACTTCTGTACTCAGGCCAAGTGATTATTGTTATCACATGCATAAATTGGCTTACTTGAGTTTCTGTTTTCACAACTACAAATAGAAGAAACCAGTACAACACAATAGTTAACATGTGTGTATAGGGACAAATCCTCTGCTATGGTGCAGTGAGTTAAAAGTTCAGTAATAGTATGCTACCAAAGACATTTCAGCATTTTTTAATTAGACAGCCAATTAGTGATGGAGCCTCATTATATTTCCCTTTTCTAAAATGAAGTTACCTTCCCACATTGAAATTTTCAATAGCACAAACAGTTCTTAGAAAAAGGGGATGGGGGAGATCAAGGTACTTAGATTACAGAATAGGGCTGAAATTTTCCTTTTCATCTCTTTAATTTGAGGATAAATTGTTTCACTGTTGTGAGGAGTAATCTTAGCAGTGCAAACCCCTGGTTCTTTTCTTTTTAATTCCTCAACATCATTGTGGTGATGATGATGATGAATGCCCCCCACCTCACCCCCCCCCCAACAGAAAACAAAGAACTAGCACTAGCTATGGGAAGAGCCCAGTTTATTTCCTGGTTCTGCCTCCTCTGTGATCTCTGGGCAAGTTCCTTCATATCTCTCAACCTCAGTTTCCTCATCTATAAACCGAATGGTCACTTCAGCCCCTGGATGCTCTGACATCACTGGATGTTTTCCTAGAAGAATCAACAACAAATAAGGGATCTTTTCTTTTATCAACCTTTAGGCAGATTGCAATCCTTCTATAAGAGATGCCTGAGGCTATTGTAACACAGGACCTGAACCCAATTCTTTCTGATTCACTGTCTTCACTCAGTTCACTATGTAACATCATGGAAAGTTGTGTATAAATAGAATTTTCACAAATAAATGAATATTTTAAACACACTGTGGATGTCATGGTGATTCCTTTCATAAATCAAAAACTCTTCTACTATCCACAAATTAGGATTCCAGTTCTGAAAATATAACTATGATTATCTCCATTAAGCAGAAGGAATAATTGAGGTGCTGAGTTGTATAAACAGCTTCCCTAAAAAAAAAAAAAGTCATTTAACTTCCCGGTAGTGAAAGACATCTTCTATATGGGAATAAATATAAGTACTCTGGAATCCTGAGACCCATGTTCTGCACGATAACTCAGTGTTGTTTGCAGATTATTGTCTTATTCTTGTTCCCATTCTTGGCTAATGCTTGAAGCTCAAATTTCCCCTAGGCTAGTTTGGTCCCTAAGCAGAGGAGTGATACGCTTTTCTAAAAAGGGATTGTTTATGCATCAAATTTGCAGGGAAATACATAAGTGTCTGAGGTGGATAGCAGAATTATATTCAAATCATGTGACCGGAAGGGTGACATGACCTTCACAGTTCCTGTTTGACTAGTATTTTAGAGAGAAAAAAAAATAAAAGAGGAATTGAATTGGTTTACTTTGCTGAGAACTACTAATCACTGGTAGGAAATGGTTATATTGTTCCATTGCCCATATTTTACAGTTGGTAGAATTAGCAGGACTCATGCCTCAAATGCAGAGAAAGGCAGCCTGCTGACCAGCAGATTTAACAGCAGACTCCCTGCTCCTTGGCCTTGACATTTTTATTCCAATGTCTTTGAAGGCAGAGAAAACAGGCTTAGTGAAATGCTTAGAGCTTGGTCTGACATGGAAGATGCCAAAGTCATCCATTGAATCCTGGGGCATTGCCAGTTGTCTTGACTTTTGTCTTGTCACTGGATTTTAATGACTCTGGAGAGTAAGGGTGATAACTTTGTGCAACTCTGTCTCACTTAAATCCAATTCACATGCAAGTCAAGACATCACCCTATGATGTCACTGGTCCTCTTCAAAAACAAGATGAACAGAAAAACAACTTAAGGCACTCAAGGAATTTCCCATTCATTACACTGTGACTGAAACTAGCATTTCTTGTGTGATAGAAAAGTTATCAGATAGCTAGAAGCTTTAAATACTTAATTTTTCATTAGCTTTGCTATCAACACAGTTTTCTTTTATTATTTCTCATCCTGGTAAAGTATTGGCAGAGCTGCTCTAGAAGAAGCCAAACACACCTAGTGAGAGACCAGCTAGGAAACCTATTGATTTGAACCAGCCCAATGTTAACCAGCCTGAGATGGTGGTATAACAGCGACTCTCTGCTGTCACTGTCTGAAGGCTAGGAATGTTATATTTCATCTCTTCTCTCAGGGTTCTCCAGTAACCTTATAGGGATTTAGGGGTGTATAGGTTCATTGCCATTGGTTCCAGCTCTCATTAATTATGTTCTTCCAACACATCCCAATTCCATCTAGCTTTTACAATGGAATATTTATATTTACTTCAAAAGAATAGCAAAAATAAATATATAACATCCCCACCCCCAATACATCACCTCATAATCTGGGGAAATGGTTATGTTCATTGCTTAGCTTAATTACTATATAGCTGAGACCCAAGTTCCAGGTTCAGTGACCTCTTTGGGCTCAAATTCCAGGTGCTCAGGCTTCTCAGACCTCCCCAGATGCACCTACGTCCTGGAATCCTGATTCTAAAGTTGTCATGGCTAGATTCCCTGGTTCAATGGGAATTCCAGATCTGTGCCTTGAACAGAAAAGGAAAACAGAAAAAAACTGAGATGAAACCTCAGTCCCAAGCTATTTCTGAGAGTCATAGGGTTTAAGGAGGATGAAGGTGGCTCTTCCCCCACAAAAGTAAATGTATGTATTTGATTAGTTGTGTGTACATACCTGTAAGTGTACTATGTATGTGTGTGAGGATGTATATGTGCATGTGTGTGACATCGTATGTATTATGGACATGTAGGTGTACATAGCTGTGTACTATTATATATGAATGAATGTGTGTACATGTACCACGTACACACATGACCATACACACATAAATGCAACATAACCAAACCATAAATGCATGTATGTATAAAATACATGCATGCACACATGTGCATTATATATTATAGTGCTGCTATAACCCATGTATACATGTGTATTTCATACACACATGCATATGTATTATATACATGTATGTACATGCTAGCATGCATTGTTCTAGTGTATGTATGTGAGTGTGCATGTGTATTGTACTGTGTAATATGGCTATGCATATAGTTTACCTATATGTGTATTTATATGTAAGTGTATACATACACAGATGTGGTCTATATGAAAGCTTGTATAAATGTATGTTCATTTGTATGTATGTATGAGTATGCATATGCACATCATGCTAGTAAATATGTACTATGTGTGTATATGCATATTACTATACATTTGTGGTATATGTTTATATTATACATGTGTACTTTAGT
The DNA here is from genome assembly GCF_019393635.1 of Dromiciops gliroides. Lineage (NCBI taxonomy): Eukaryota > Metazoa > Chordata > Mammalia > Microbiotheria > Microbiotheriidae > Dromiciops > Dromiciops gliroides. The sequence goes on along the minus strand of NC_057862.1, from coordinate 557,846,403 downwards.
ATACTGTGTAATTAATATTTGTGTATATGCTTGTACATGCATTTGTGTATGTGTGTTGTATAGTGTATGTGCATAAGTATATTATATATTGTGCTGTGTATGTATATAATTTACATGTATATGTATGAGTGTGTGCACTGCATTTGTGCATTGTATGTTTATGAGCACATGTGTGGGTGTATGGACACATCCACACTTTACTGTGGACAAACTTGGATCTTCATCTTTTCTAGACCCTTCAGGAAAAAGAGGGAGACATTCCCACTGTTACAATTTTAAGAACAAAGCCTATTTTTCCTATGCAGCCAAGAAAGAGGCTGCTTTCCACCCCCCAAAAAACACCAGCACCACCACATGACACGAATGTCTTCTCCCAGAAGCTGGTCCCTCGATCTTAGATGATCTCAGCATACTCCAACACTTGTTTGGTAGGTATTGGAGCAGAGTTGAAAAATATGTTTATCGGTTTTGACATTTAATAAATAGCACATTGATATCCTTGTAAATCATGATAGTTATTGGAGGCTCTTTATGCTGTTCATATGCATAGTGTGACCCCAGTGTTTCAAGAGGCCTACCATGAAGGTCACCTACCAAGGACCAACTGAGATGGAGGTTTTGGAGAGCTAGAGAGTGGACTTTTGGGTTACTTTCTTCCAAGCAGTTTTTTTTTTAAAGGATAACTGGACTATGGTAAAACATTCCCTCTGTCTCTTTAATTACTGAATATAGGGCCAGTATTTATGACCTATCCATTCCCTCTTCCCCCTATTAATGTTAAGATAGAGACACATTCTAGAAGTAAGCAATTTTAGTTGAACAATATCAAAGTAATATGATTGTGATACTAATCCTCTGTTTTGGGATGAGTCTCTGTGTGAATGCAAAGGGAAAAGCTACAAAGGAAATAGGGTAATAATCACGTTCTGCAAAGTTGACATTATGACCAGTGTCTTAATGTCTGGATGACTCTTTTTGTATATACAGAAGCCAGCCAACTGTAAACGTCAGTGGTTTGAGCCTCATTTCTAGAGCTACCACTATAGGAGAGAGCAATAAGTACCAATTAGAATAAGAGAGGAATCCTTAATTTCTTCCTATTCAGCTACTGCAGATGAGCTATGGGTATCTTGAGCAGCCAAAGAAAAGATCAGATAGGAGAAGATTTCATCTGAAGGTAAACCATCTCTCCTTCTCGAATACCTTTCCTGGCTTTTCATAGTCTGGTAGGATGACAAATGGAAACCTTCTACTATCTCTAGGGAACATAGGTTATGCATCGTGTCCCATAGTCTTTTCTCTGCCTATAATCCTGTAAATCAATTAGGCTTTGGAAGTGACTCTGCTATCTCTGTGAGTTGAATATCTCTTTCTTGTTTATCTATAATTAGTGGGAATGGATAAAGATATAGCCATTGTGGCTTAGTAGGTCAGCAAATGGCACCATTATAACAGAGAACTGGGAGATAAAGCACTCTGTAAAGTTGGATAGTTCCTGCAAACCTTTCATTGAGACAGTGAAAGAGACAGGTCCATCAATGAACCATGGCCATTATCATGCAATTTCCCATATAGATTGCCTGTCAGTCTGATATGAGCCTCAGAAATCTCTGTCTCTTTAAATGGGTATTTCTCCAAATTGGTAAATAATAGATGGTAGTCTCAGTCCTGAAGGCTGGCTTATACCAAAATCAGAATCTTAATATACAGGACCTGATGAGGATAGCATTGAGATAAGTCACCATCCCTTGGCTCAAGACATTTTATAACAACTAAATTCAGGACAGTTAAGAAAACAAAAAAACAAAATATAAATCAAATATCTTTTTCTGGCATTTATGCAGGCTATACTGGGGCTGGAAGGTCATTTTATATTTATTATCTCTTTGCATCTAGGTCAAATTGTACATTTCAGGAGGTCCAATTTGATGAATATCAATTTTCCCTGGAAAATAGTCCATCCAATCAGGTACCAAAGGTAGAGAGTAAAAATCCTAGAAAGTGATACTGTCTAGAGTTCTAAAATTGTAGCAGTCACAATTCCCTACTATTTTTATTGAGTTAATAACAATATGTTCCAAAGAAGTGGAGGGTCAGAAGAACCCCTCCATTCACTTCTTTCTTTAGAACTCCCATAGGGTCATCATCTCTATCACCTGCCTCTTAGGGTTGCTGTGAGGATAATATGAGATAATATTTGTAAAGCTTTATACATGTTAATTTTAAAATGCCTTTTATTTTAATTTGAAGCTATAATTCTTAGGATTTTTTTTTTGGTGGGAAAATGAGGGTTAAGTGGCTTGCCCAGGGTCACACAGCTAGTAAGTGTCAAGTGTCTGAGGTTGGATTTGAACTCAGGTCCTCCTGAATCCTGGGCTGGTACTTTATCCACTGTACCACTTAGCTTCCCCCTAAGATAGAATTCTTTTGTTTATTTGTTTTGCGGGGCAATGGGGGTTAAGTGACTTCCCCAGAGTCACACAGTGTCAAGTGTCAAGTGTCAAGTGTCTGAGGCTGGATTTGAACTCAGGTCCTCCTGAATCCAGGGCCAGTGCTTTATCCACTGTGCCACCTAGCTGCCCCTACAATTGATTCTTAATGCTTGCCACTGCCTTCTTCTCCCTGCTTCCTTTGTCTCAGGAGATTTAATCAACCACACCCTATTAGAACAATTAACTTTTTTTTTTTTTTAGCTTAGGGGCAATGTAATGACCTGCTCTACTTGTAAAGAAAACATTTTTGACAGGGAGGAAGGAAGTTCCAAGTTCTCTGCTCCTCATAGTGGTAGCCATTAAATCATGTATGATTCTGACTGTGGCACCTCAGTTCTTTTTTTTGTTTTGTTTTGTTTTTTTGGTTTTTTAGTGAGGCAATTGGGGTTAAGTGACTTGCCCAGGGTCACTCAGCTAGTAAGTGTTAAGTGTCTGAGGCTGGATTTGAACTCAGGTACTCCTGACTCCAGAGCTGGTGCTCTATCCACTGCGCCACCTAGCTGCCCTCGGCACCTCAGTTCTTAATGTTTTCTTTGGGGCTTCTCACAGTATTTTTTCTTTGACCTGGAAACTGACTTTTGGCTATTATGTTCCTGGGAGTTTTCATTTTTGAGTTTCTTTCAAGAGATGGCCAATAGATTCCTTCTATTTCCACTTTGCTCTCTGGTTTTAAGAGATCTGGGTAGTTTTCTCTTATGATTTCTTGAAATAGGATGTCTAGGTTTTGGGGGTTTTTTGGTCATAGTATTCAGATAGTCCAATGATTTTTAAAATTTTCCCCCTTTTGCTATGAAATACTTCATATTTTCTGTCACTTCATGGGGCCATTTGCTTCTATTTATTTGGTCAGTTCTAATTTTCAGGGTGTTTTTTGCTTGGGCAGGGTTTTGTACCTCTTGTGCCAAGGTGTTAATTCCTTTTCAAATTGTTTTTTTCCATAGCTCATTTCTTTTTAATTCTTTTTTCTTGAGCACTCATTTCCTTTCTAAAAACTTTAAAAATTTGACTTGCTTCATCTCCTCTAGGAATTCTAGTTGAGTTTGTGCTCAATCTGTGTTTTATTCTGAGACATTGCTTGTTTACGACTTAGGATCATTCTCTACTACTGTTTGCCTTGAGCTTCTCAGCCGCCATAATAGCTCTTAGGATGGGATCTTTTTTATTTTTATTTTTTTCTCATTCTTCCAGCCTTCTTCCTTACTTAAGGTTTAATATTTAGTCTGGGCTCTGTGGCACTTACAGAGAGAAAGTTTAGGCTGATTCTATTGCCGCTTTTTTGGAGTCTTGAGTATTATGAATACATTTCAGGGACAGGCTGGGGACCTGCAAGCTTTCATTTCTCCCAAAGTCATTTGATCTAAGGGCAAAGTCTGATTGTTGTCTCTGAACTCTGCAAGTTTCTGAGCTGGGTTTGGGTCTGAGCAAGGGCAGATTGCTGCTGAATTCTGATCCTATCAGGCAACTAGAAAGCTCTTTTAGCTCAAAGTGGCAGAATTGTAGGTTTCTGGAGGCAGCCAGGTGGCTCAGTGGATAAAGCACCAGCCTTGGATTCAGGAGGACCTGAGTTCAAATGTGGCCTCGGACACTTGACACTTACTAGCTGTGTGATCCTGGGCAAGTCATTTAACTCCTGTTGCCCTGAAAAAAAAAATTAGGTTTCCCTTTGACCTGGAATTCCTGCTTGGGTTATTCTTCTGCAGGGTCAGCTAGATGATGGAAATGACAGTCTGCTCTGTGCCTGGGGTCTAAGCCATATTGCTCCTATTGTCTGTTTTTGAATTTCTTCCTTTCTTGGTATACCATGCAGGGCTTCTCTATCTATTAACGCCATGTGCAGGTCCCCTTTTCAGTGCAGCTTGGATATGTGATCCAGAACTGGGTAGTGGGTGAAAAAGCCACCAAAGGAAGGGCTTGGAAGTGACCTGGTATGGGTCTGCAACCTCCTCTTATTCCAGTTGACAAAGACCTCTCCGTCTGTCTCCCATGTTGAACTGAATGAATGACTTTTTGTGACTTTCTGGATTTCTCCATCAAGATTCCATCTGGTGAATTTTCTGGATCTGTTGGGAGGGGTTTTGTGGAGAGGAGCTCCTTTTACTTCCTATCATTGAATTGGATCTTTCTTCTTCTAATACTATCTTTCTAAATGACCTTAATAAGTCCTTACCTCTTTTAGATTTGGTTTCCTCATATGTAAAAGAGGGAGTTGAACTTAAGCATCACTAAGGGCCCTTTCATCTCTAAGTCATAAGATTCTGTGGTACATGCAGGTAGGTTGCAAATTATAGAAAATTTGTCCATGAAAGGAACCAATCAGCTCAGATTTGTATAAAGGCATTAATGACCTTCACTAAGAAAGGAATGGAAAGATAGTTAGATGGAAAAAAAGTAGGACTTTATGTTTCTTTTTAAAAAGAACACAAAATTTTTAAAAAACCGGCTTAGGATAATTGCTTCTCTCTTTTCAAAGGCTAATTAAACTATAAAACATAATCATAGTATCATTTCAACAGATCTTGATTGAATTTTAAAATGTTTTCATGTGTCTGAAATACAGTTTATTAAAAGCTAGGTGTCAGTTAATCAAGGATATTTTTAGTTAATTGTAGGTGGTGAACATGGGATGATGGTGGATAATGGAATAGATACTGAATAAAAATCTTACATAAATGGGATCTTCTGAAGTGGGATTGACTATCATTGATAAAAGCATATCTACTAGCTGCATACATGCAGTGGGTATCACTTGTACTTTGGGCACTTAAAAAGCTGCAAATAAGGCAAAACATTTGATATATTTTTCTTTAAGGAAAAAAATCATGTGTCTTAATTTCAATTCCGTTTTCGCATGTAAGTCCAACCGTACTTCACTATAGTTAGTTTCTAGAGGAAAGGTTTTTTGGCCAGCATTGGATTGAGAGTCAGAGGCACAAATCTAAGAAGGGCTACTTCTTACCTATATGACCGCAGGGCCTGTTACTTGTGCACAAGTCATTATTTTTCTGGGTCTCAGCTCACCTGTCTCTAAAATAAAGGGATCATACTAGTTCTCTCTCAGCTCTAAATCCTAAGATACAAGGGATCTCCTTAATAGCAAAAGTAAAAAGATGGTATGCAATTGAATCTGGTATAGATAAACATTCAATAATGCTATAAGTAATAGGGATTAGAGATTTAGAGATGAGAGTGACCCTAAAGGTGATCTTGTTCAACCTTATAATTTTACAGTTGAGGAAACTCAGGCCTAAGGGAGGTTAAGTGACTTGTTAAAAATCAGGCACTCAATAAGCATTTTAATATTAAGTACCTAAATATGTGCTAGGCACTGTGTTAAATACTGGGGGTAACAAGAAAGGCAAAAGACAGTCTATACCCTATCTGATGGGAGAGAAAACATGCAAACGACTATACACAAACAACATAAATGCAGGATAAATAAGAAATAATTAACAGAGGGAAGGTACAGAATTAAGAGGGGTCTACAAAGGTCGCACAGATGGTAAAGGGAAAGAAGTGAGCCACAGAAAGTATTTTTTGAGAGGCAGCTAGGTGGCGCAGTGGATAAAGCACCAGCCCTGGATTCAGGAGGACCTGAATTCAAATCTGGCCTAAGACACTTGACACTTACTAGCTGTGTGACCTTGGGCAAGTCACTTAACCCTCATTGCCCTGCCAAAAAAAAGAAAAAAGAAAGTATTTTTTGTTTGTTTCTAAGCAGAAGAGTGACATTGTAACATTACCAGAGCTAGCCTTTTAATAGGACTGATCTGACAGTTTTGTGCAGGGATCAGAGCAGAAAGAGACAGGACACAGGTAAACCAGTTAGGAGATTGCTGCATTAGATCAGGGAAGAGGAATTGAGAGCTTGGATTAGGGTGATAGCAGTGAGGATGAAAAAGAGAGGACAGATGCAAAAGGTAACACAGAGGCAGGCCACCTAAATGTTTGTGGATAGTGAAGAAGGAGGAAGAGTCAAAGATGATACCAAGAGTTCAAACATGGGTGATAATGGGAATAGGGATGCCATTGATCAACCAGGTGTCAGTTATTTATCTGTAAAACGCTCCCTATAATACTTCTGTTCCTTAACTTGTTGGGTTGTTGGATACAAATACGAACATTGTCTAAAAAATGAAAAGACGAGTTATTGTTCTTATGAGCAGGGATGCTCCAAGTAAGCTTATGAAGTAGATCAAAGCTTCCTAAACTGTGGGTTGTGACCCTCTGTAGGGTCACATAACAATGAAAAATGTGGCAGTTTGATTTGCATTCCTATTTTATATACCTATATACCCAGGGTCACGTAAAAATTTCTCTGGCAAATAGGGGCCATGAATGGAAAGAGTTTAAGAAGCCTTAAAGTAGGTGAAGTTGGTCTTTTGTTTCTTCCTCCTCGCCAGAGCCCAAGGAACATTACATTCCTTTGGGCTTGCTCTCAACAAATCTTGGCCGTCTTAAGCTGATTTGAGGTTTTATTCCTTCATTTATACAACCATTCATTATGGGTTTAAGGTGAGAGAGGCAGAGTCACAGGGTCTCAGAATTAGAAGGGGCCTCAGTCACCATCTAGCACATCCAGGAAAATGAAGAATCCTTTTACAACATATGGACAAGTGGTTATCCAGCCTTTGCTTGAAGATTTCCAGTGTGGTAGAACTTACTATGTCCAATGTCAGTCCATTCAACTTTTGGTTAGCACTAATTTGGGGTTTATTAATATAATAAAAATAGGACAACTAAGTGGTACAAGTGAATAGAGTGTTGGGTCTGGAGTCAGGAAGACTTGTCTTCCTGATTTCAAATCTAGCCTCAGACACTTAATGTGTCACCTTGGACAAGTCATTTAACCTTGTTTGCCTCAGTTTCCTCATCTTTAAAGTGAGCTGGAGAAGGAAATGACAAACCATGCAAGTATCTCCGTCAAGAAAACATCAAATGGGGTCATGAAGAGTTGGACACAACTGAACAACAAATTATTACGTAGAAATGCTGATTTTTGAGAGATCATTTAATAGCCTGTAACTGTGCTGAAACTTATGTCTCAATTAGTACCTTTACTGATTCCCGAGGATTTTCCAAGTATACCATCATATCATCAGCAAATAGGGATGGTTTTTTCTCTTCTTTACCTATCTTTATGCCTCCTTTATCTTGTGTATCTTCATACATCTGCTATATAAAGTCAATCCAAAATGAAGATCTACTAAAGCTATACATATACATACACACACACACACACACACACACACACACACACACATATGTATATATATATATAAAGACAAACTCCTTCCAAGATACTCTCAGGATAAATTCCAAATTGTGTTTCCCCTCCCCTTAAACACCTGAATATTATCTTTCTTTGTGAGGTTTAGTAACATACCAGACCTATTACAACTTTGAGGATGAACAATTTGATATTCCTTATGATTAGATCTTTGGGAAATATTAGAATTTTAGGAAGGCCAAGTAAAGGGAATAAGGACAGAAAGAAAGAAAAGACAAAAGAGTACATTTTAATAAATTCCCAGAATTATGGGCCTGATTCTATTCTGTTTGACTAATGTTTACTAGTATGAAAACACTATATTCTAAAATAGTTTCTGCAGCTTCTATTGTTCAATCCCTAGACTGTTCACTGTCTGCCTACCCTTACTCTAAAGAATTGACATCTTTGTCTCCAAGCAAAGGAACTCAATTTTGTATTCTTGTGTTTACTAAACCAAAGTAAGGTTGAGAAATTAAACTCTGTCTTGTACATTAAGCCAAGTGGGTCACTGGAATTGTCTCTGACCTTTAAATTAATCCCAGCTCAGTTTCTCTGCCCCTAAATCCATGACTCAGAGTTTTGATTTTGTGGACTCTTCTTTAAGAAAAGCCTCGTTTTCTGGACCGAAAAAGGAAGGAGGCCTGGAAACAACTTGGAACAACTCCACAGCTCTCCTAAATCATGACTGATGCATTGTTTAAGAAAAAAACAAATGGGCGGCTATAGAGATGAGGAGTGAAGAAATGAACTTTTAGTCTGCATAAGATGGGGACAAAGAGCTAAAAAGTATTTCAGTATGAGGGTTACAAAAAACCATAATCAGGCAGATCTGTTGTTACCAAAAGTCTCTATAATGCTATAATGAGTCAAATCATAGAACTATAGCTATTTAGATTGCTTCTAAGAGATGAAAGATCTGGGGCAGCTAGGTGGCGCAGTGGATAGAGCACCGGCCCTGGAGTCAGGAGGACCTGAGTTCAAATCTGACCTCAGACGCTTAACACTTACTAGCTGTGTGACCCTGGGCAAGTCGCTTAACCCCAATTGCCTCACTAAAAAAAAAAAAAAAAAGAGATGAGAGATCATCTAACCCAATTGACTTGACATAAAGACGAGGAAAGAGAAGACTAAAGAAATGAAATAACATGGTAAGTCACAAAAGCTAATGGCAGACCTAGAACTAGTACTCAAGTCTCTAGACACTCGAGACACTGGAAAGAGATAATCCCTCGAAGTCTGGTGCATTGTAACTTTATCAGGGCATATCAAAAGTACCCTCTCATCCACACAATCAGAAAAATGTCAGGAAGAAATATTTCGAAAGCAGAGTCCTTTGGTAGTGGGGTTCCTGGTTTTTTGTTTTGTTGATTAGGAAAGAACTTGGCTTTTCTCAGCACCAACTACTGATTTAAACATAACCTTCATTCAGGCAGATTTTCACAAACAAAAAGTCTTATTAAGTCAAAAGACTGACATGGAGGCAAGTATGAAAAGAAAGAAAAAGATATAAGCCAAAATATTATTAAGTGACAGAAGAACCTATCTAAGCACCTTAGCTAGTATAATCAAAGATCAAAAGACAGGAAAGAAGCCACTACAAGACATTCATACATCAATTTCAAAAACAAAATCGGTGTTCTGAAACTTGCATGGGCCACGCAGGGGGAGATCACTTAATCAGAGAGTAGCCTGGAGCGATGTGATTTTACTACTTGTATGATCTTGGACAAATTACATAACCTCTTTGAGGCTTAGTTCTCTTATCAATACAATCAAGGGCCTAGAATAGTCACCAGACAATTTCTAAGGTTCCTTCAGAGCAACGATTCTATTCTATTTTAAATGCTGGTCTTTATGATGTCGACAGAAAAAAGGCCAAATGTTAATAACTTTATTTTTATTTTAGAGAAGAAGGGGTTTGGTCTAGAGGCTGCTGAAATAAATCCCTTCTCATTCTAGATTTGTAATACAGTGTATGATCCTATGACCTGAAATTACCAAGTTACACCTTGCTTTTACAAAGTTCTGTGCCTAAATCACTTGGACTACTTTAAAAGCTTCCTAAAAGGTTCCCTTTCTCCATTTTCTCCCTTCTTGAATCTATCCTTCATATAAGCAGCAAAATAATCTTTCAAGTGATTCTTCCGCTTGAATACCTTCAGTTGGTTCTGTGTTGCCTCTAGGATAACATATCAATTCCTTAGCTTAGCAATTAAGACCCTCTACAACCTTTCTCTAATCTCTATTTTCTGGTTTATTCTGTCCTAGCTTTCCTGCACCCTAGATTCTAGCCAAATTGTATTGCTGCTAGTCCATGAGATTGGCATTCTATCTCCCATCTCTGTTCATTTTCACAATCCCCAAATTTGTCACTGGGCTTGGATAACTGTTTATTACTCTGGGCAGGGAATACTGTTCGTCAACCGTTTTTACTCAGTGAGGTAAATTTAAATACTGGTCTTATAAGCAGTATTTTGTAAAGGTTTATGTTCTTTGGTCATTCAGTCATGTCTGAATAAAGAGATGCCGTGGACCATGGTACGTAATTCCAATGTCATATTTTTTTAGCATTTCAATACTATCTATAGGATTTTCTTCATAAAGATACTGGAGTGGTTTGCCATTTCCTTCTCCAGTGGATCACATTTTGCCAGAACATTCCACTATGACCTCTCCATCTTGGTTAACCCTGTAGGGCATAGCTCATAGTTTCTTTCATTGAGCTACATAAGCCCTTCCACCATGACAAGGCAATGATCCAGGAGGGGCTTACAAAGGTTACTGTCTGTTGTTGTTTGCTCCTTTCCAGTCATTTCCAATTCTTTGTGACCCCATTTTGGGTTTTCTTGGCAAAGATACTGGTTTGCCATTTTATTCTCCAGTTTGTGATAAAATAATGGGATTTGGCAGATGCCCAGGGCCCCCACCTGAAGACTGATTTAGAATTGTTTGAATTGAATGAGACTGAGAAACTGACTGAGTACCTACTTAAGAATGATTAAATTGGACAGCTAGGTGGTTCAGTGGATAAAGCACCGGCCCTGGATTCAGGAGGACCTGAGTTCAAATCTGACCACAGACACTTGACACTTACTATCTGTGTGACCCTGGGCAAGTCACTTAACCCTCATTGCCCTGCTCTGCTCCCCCCACCCCCAAAAAAAGAAAGATTAAATTTAGACCATGCCTGGCTGGCCCTGAGTGTGGTGTTGTTCATAGAGTCTGTGGACCACTGACTTCAGCAGGAGATGACCCTCAGCCAATCAGCTTGAAGAACCTCCCCTTTTGGGGAGGGAGACAGGAACTAGGAAGTTGAGGCTGGCTTGCTGCATCTCTCTTTTTCCTCCAGAACTGGCTTGGTGGCAGAGACAGAGAACAGGAGGGCCCCCCTTTCCATCCAAGACTTTGTCGTGGTGAGGGATTTCACATGGACTGCTAGGAAAAGCAAGGGTTTCTCTCTGGCTATACCGACTCTCCACTAACTTCTAATTTTAGCCAGCTCCCCCCACCTGCAAAACTGGGGGGGGGGAAGGTTATGACCCACGTTTAGATTTTAAACATCACAAGTTCATTTTACAGATGATGAAATTGAGGCAAACAGGGTTAAGTGAGTTGCCCATGTCACACTGCTAGTATAAGGTTGTTTTTGAACTCTAGGAAGATGAGTCTTCCTGACTTCAGGTCTGGCACTTAATCCATTCTACCACCTAGCTGGCCATAGTGTCTCTAAAAATGCCCTATTATGAATAGTGGGGAAAGATTTATATGAGGCTTCTGGTGAAAAGAAATCTAAGCAGGACCCAAGCTCAGTAAAAAGAGGAAGGAGGGGCAGCTAGGTGGTACAGTGGATAGAGCATTGGCCCTGTATTCAGGAGGACCTGAGTTCAAATCTGGCCTCAGATACTTGATGCTTACTAGCTGTGTGACCCTGGGCAAGTCACTTAACCCTCATTTCCAAGGCCCCCCCCCAAAAAAAAAGAGGAAGGAGGGAAAGTGTGTCTTCTGTGCATCAATGGAAAGAGCATTTGAGTTGGATTCTGAAAAATTGGGGTTTAAGTCTTAGCTCAATCACTGCCAAATTGTGTGACTTTAAACAAGTAACTTCTCTAAAACCATTGCTTTACCTTAAAGAGGAATAATGTTTGTGCTACCTACTACACAGGGTTTTGTTTGTCCCACCATCAGATAACTTTTGTTTACACCAAACTATAAAAATGTGTTGTCATTTTATCATTCACTTTTCCCCTCCTTTCAGTGCCTCCTCCCCCAGAACCCAGTGCTTTCATCTTTCCCCAAGTACCTTTTAGCATGAATGTCTGTACTATTCGGTTAAATCATTAGCCAATTAATCTTGCACTGCCTTGGGTTTTTTAAAAATCTTATCTATTGTTGCATTGAACTGTTAGTTCAATCTTTTATTCTTGTTTGGTTTTTAGAGATTGTGAAGAGTCCTGGTTTCAGGGGATAGATGATCTTGTTTTTCAGTTCTAGATCTTTTGAGCTGTGTGACCTTGGAAAGTCCTCTAACCTCTATGGGCCTAATTTACTCCCCTAGAGATGGAGGAGGTTGGAGTAGATTAAGTTCTAAGAGCTCTTCCAGTCTTGGCCTTCTCTGGTTCTGTGATTATATCTTATTACCCCCACTAGAAAGCAAACTTGAAAGAAAGGGATTCCTTCTTTATATCCTGTGCAACCTTAGCAACTTGGTCTTGCACAAAGTAGATTTATTCATTTGACTTGCTTGGGTCCTTCCTGACCTAGAATAAAAAAGTGAAATTTTAAACTCACCTACACTTAAGTATTAGTAATTTAGAGTCATTTCTTTTGAGTGTGTTTATATTCAGAACAACCATAGCATGGGACCAGTAAGGACAAAGGTAACCTAGAGAGTCTAGAGTAAGGCAGTCAGGGGAGGGAATGCCTTCAGAATCACGCCGCATGAGGTTCTACTGAAGGAGACATTTAGCTTACTGAAAATAAGTTTTAGGTGGAGCATGTTAGCTCTTGTTAAGTATTCAATAGGCTCTCCTTTGGAAGAGAGGTTAGACTTAATTCCTCCCTTTGGCCTAGAAGACAAAACTCAGAGCATAAATTGAAATCTCAAAAGGGCCAATAGACTTGAACTTGTGGGACAATTTAAACAGTGAAATTACTAAGAAAATGCACAAAAATGCAAAAAAAAAAATGTGGCACTCCATAGGCAGCAAAAAGGACACTTATTTACAGTTGCCTTGTTTGACCTCAGCTGGGAAGGGAATTTGCGTGGTGGGAGACTCAAATTTTTTGCTTTTCTTTGTATGAAGTGGCCTATTGATTTGGGGATTGCAAACAAATTTTAGTGAGTAGGTGAATTTGCAAATATGGAATCTGCAAATAATGAGGATCAACTGGGTATATGTATATATACAATACATACATACACACATCTACATGGATAAAACATATATGCTTGCATGTGTAGATTATATACATATATACTACACTGTATTGTATATAAACTGTTAGAGAACACTTTATGGCAAAGTAAATAATAACATGTATGTATGTGTGTATATATTATATATGTATGTATATAAAGTATATACAAATTATATGTATAAAGGGTATATATACACACATGTGTGTGTACACACACACACACACACACACACACACACTGCATGGTAGAACCAGTTTTCACAATATGAAATTAGTATTCACAATGGCATTCCTAATTCTTTCCTAAAAATTCCTTTGGGGAAGGCTAACAGGGCCTTTGGGTGATAAGAAATTACCCAGTGGTTGGGATGATTCTGTTGATTTTCATCTATAAGCAGAGTGATCAAATTGTGACATCTTGTATATCCAGTTTAGGTTTTTAAAATGTCTCTTGGGGGGGACAGCCAGGTGGCACAGTAGATAAAGCACCAGCCCTGGATTCAGGAGGACCTGAGTTCAAATCCAGCCTCAGACACTTGACTCGTACTAGCTATGTGACCCTGAGCAAGTCGCTTAACCCTCATTGCCCCACAAAAAAAAAGCAGCCCACTCCATTTCTGAGATATGATTAGATTGAGGGCTTGGTCCTTGGTACTCTATAAGCAATGTTTCTTTTCTTTTCTTTTTTTTTGGGGGGGAGTGGGACAATGAGGGTTAAGTGACTTGCCCAAGGTCACACAGCTAGTGTCAAGTGTCTAAGGTCAGATTTGAACTCAGGTCCTCCTGAATCCAGGGTCAGGGCTTTATCCACTGTACCACCTAGCTTCCCCCATAAGCAATGTTACTAAGTAAACAAAGCCAGAGAAATTTTTGCTGACTGGCATCTGAGAGTTATTCCATGGTCATGTCCTCCTACCATTCTAAGGGCCCCTAAACACACCCCATTTCACAAGTGGGAACTCTTAAATTTACTATAACAGATTTAGTACTGCACTAAAAAGAATTTTTTGGGTGCTGTTCAAATATCATCTAATGTTACTGTAGTTACTTATGGACATTATGAACTATCTGAAGACAGAAACTCTATTATTTCACCTTTGTATCTCCAGCACTTAGGCTAAGGTCTTGAACACCATTGGTACATAAAAAATATTTGATAAATTGAATTTAGAGTCATCTCCCCAACTAAAGTATGAGCGCTTTGAGGTCCCAGGTAGTGTTTTATGCTTCTTTGTATCATTTCCCATATACCCAATCCATTTTTTATTAATATTTTTGTTATGGGGATTTTTTTATGTGACTACTTTACATGTAAAGATAGTTTTGCTGATTATAAAGCTCTAGCTTGACTCTTGTCTAGATGATGGTGACCTAGATGGTGCCATAGGAGAACTGCTTAAAGAAATTGGGGCTATTTAGCCTGAAGAAGAAAAGACAGTGAGGGGATGGTTGTCATCTAGTATTTGAAAAGCTGTGGTATGGGAGATGGATTAGTCTGTTCTGCCTGACCCCACAGAAACAATGAGAAGATGAAGATGTCCAGAAGAGGAAAATGTAGGCTTTATGTAAGGAAACATTTGGTAACAATATGAACTACACAAAAATGGAATGGACCTCCTGAAGAAGTAGAAGGGTTCTCCTCTTTTAAGAACTTTAAGAAGAGGCTGAGTGACCACTTAAAAGTCTTATACTTGGATTCTTGTTCAGATTGTGCTTGATGACCTCTGAAGTTGTTTCTGACTCTGAGGGGAGAAGCCCTTAGAATTAGTCAGATCAGCTTCAAAGGATTATATTGTGATGATTAAAAATATGAGAGAGATAGTTTCTGAGTAATTTAATAATTTTATTAATAAGGCTAGCAGGTTATTAATCAAAAGATGGTCATTGGACATCTCTCTCAGACCAAAGATAATCATGGTGGGGGGCACAGAACTTATATACCCTTGAAACAGTAGGTAGTCAATGGGGTCAGGAATTGACCCTTTCACAGAGAGATATCCTTGGGCTATCAATTCAAAAAATGTCCTCCTCTTCAGTGGGGGACCCCGAGTGACCACCACCCCCTGACAACGGGGGACTTGTCTCTACCCAAGCTTGAGTAGAGCACAATGAGCTTCAACATCCTAGATTCCTTGCAAGTTTGGGGTGGGTCTGACGAAGATGAAGAGATTCAATACAATCTTACTTTCAAGGAGAAACTGGACCTCTAAAAGTCAGGGCTTTGGAAGAAGGTGGGGGGAAGCTCTGAATCTCTCCCCAAGAAATCAGTTATTAATATTCATTCCTCATAATATTAAAAGTAAATCAATTAAGTCAAACATGTTGTGTGTACACAGCACAAAGTGAAGATCAACTTTGGCAGCATCCTGATTAATCTAGTCACCACAGCTAGCCAAACTGATAATTTAGGATTCAAAATGGAGGAAATATTTGGACAGAATCATTTGGTTTGGTTAGCTACATTGATCAAAATGACTGGAGAAATACTGAATCTCTATTTGAATTTGAGCTGTGAAGACACAATTATAAACTGAAAAGTCAAGTCAACAGATGTTTATTAAGTGCCTACTAAGTCCCAGGCACTGTGTTAAGTACTGAGAATACAGAAGGCAGAAAACAGTCCCTGCTATCAAGGAGCTCACAGCCTAATGAGGAACACAATACAGAAACCACTACGTGTACTGGATTAAATGGAGATGAGCCCAGAAAGAGGGCACTGACATTAAAAAGGATCAGTTTCTTGGAACTTTATCTGAGACTTGAAGGAAGTCAGGGAAGCCAATAAGGTAGAAATGAGGAGGGAGAGAGTTTTATGTAAAAGAGACATTGAATGAAAATGGTCTGAGTCAGGAGATGGAATGTAATGTGTGAGGAGAGTAAGGAAGTAAGTGTGTGTGGATAGGAGTAAAGTGAAAGAATCCTGGGTTCAGGCTATGAAGGGTTTTAAAAGCCCAACGAGGATTCTACATTTTGTCCTAAAGATAATATGGAGTTTCCTGAGTTTATTGAATTGGGTTTATTTAATTGATAGGGTCAGACCTATGCTTTAGGAAGATCAGTTTGACAGCTGAGTAGAAGATGGACTTGGGTGGGGAGAGACTTGAGGCAGGGAGATCAACCATCACATTATTATAATACTCCAGGAATGAAGTGATGAGGCCTGCACCAGGATGATGGTAACATCAGAGGAGAGCAATGGATGTATATGACAGGTGTTATTAAGGTAGAAACAGCAAGACTTGGCAACTGAGAGGGTGGTGAGAAGATGACACATAGGTTGTGAGCCTAGATGACTGAGAAGATGGTGGTGCCTGACAGTAACAGGGAAATTAGGAAGAGGGAAGGGTTTGGGAAGAAAGAAAATCAATTCAGTTTTGAAAATTTTATCTAATGTATTCTAAAGTATTCTTCTGATAGGGGGTCCAAAGAGTTCATCAGATTGCCAAAGTAGTTCATGACTTGTTATAATAACATATTTGCTTTCTTATTAATACATAAATAACAAGATAATACATTTAAAATATAAGCAATTTAGAATTAAATTTAAAAAAAAGATATATCATTGGAAGATTGTTGCTGCTTATGTTGAATAAAAACCTTAAACTGGGATGGTCTTTTTTTTTTTGCAGGGCAATGAGGGTTAAGTGACTTGCCCAGGGTCACACAGCTAGTAAGTGTCAAGTGTCTGAGGCCGGATTTGAACTCAGGTCCTCCTGAATCCAGGGCCAGTGCTCTATCCACTGTGCCACCTAGCTGCCCCTGGGATGGTCTTTTGACAAGGCAACAGAAGTGTTATATTGAATCGATTTTCAAATGCAAGGTAATATGATAAATACCTGCAATTTCTATTAATGAGAGTTATAGGCACTGCTAATACTATACTAATTTATTATTTACATTCATAATTGAAGGAAATGCTACATTTCAGTTAAAGGTTAGTACAAATAAAGATATTTTTTTTCTATCCAAGTTCACAGAGACTAGGTTAGGAAACCTTGTTCTAGATAAATTCTTAAATTTCCTTCTTTCTCTCTTTATCTGTGATCCTAGATAAAAGAAAATACTATTGTAACTCAATTCTACAAAAGCCTTTCTAAGTTAGATCATTTTTATAAGTAATCATGAAAATTGACTCAATCTACAGAGAAACACTTATTCTGTGATATAGGTGGAGTTAACGGTTTTATGGATCATTACTGCAGTTATGGTTTAGGGGAAGTTAATTGCTGAGACCCTGGGGAAATATATTTTATTATGTTCAATGAAGCAAATGATCTCTCATTTCATTTAAATTGCTTTCTTTAGATGTTACTTCACACATGCAGTTAGTTGAATAGTGGTTTCTTCTGAAACCTGTAACAAATTTAATCTAGCAGAGGAAGGGAAGGGAGTAAACATTTATATGGTACCTACTATGTGCCAGACACTGTGTAAGCACTTTACAAATATAATCTCATTTGATCCTTACAACAACCTAGGAGGTAGGTACTATTATGATGCCTATTTTACACTTGAGGAAATTGAGACATACAGAGGTTAAGTGACTTGCCCAGGGTCACCAAGATAATAATTATCTGATGCTGGATTTGAAGCTGGGTCATCCTGACTCTAGGTCCAGCACTATATTTACTACACCACCTAGATGCCTTTAAATTCTAGAAGAATTTGTAGTTTAGAATGATTCTAGAAGAATTATTAGTCTAATAGGCAGACCATTAAGTTACCTGTGTATAACTAATATAGAAAAGGGTAAAAATTATGAAGGTGTTTGGGTAGGTCATCTCTAAGATCCATTCCAACTCTAATTCTATGAATGACAATATAGGTTAAAGGAAAAACTCCTTAAGTGCTAAGATTCTGAAGAGTTCAAAACCTTCCACTACCCTATACATATTTTTTAAAAGAGTATTTACACAGTAGACTTTCAGAAAAATCATTCTAAGATGATAGTCTAATAGCTTTAAAGTTGTAAGGGCCCACTGAAGTCATCTAGTCCATCCCCCTCCCCATACCACTTTTTGAAAATTGGAAACAAAGACTCCTGAGAAGTTAAATGACTGACTAGCCTGGTTGAGAAGAATGAATGAATGAATGAATCTGTAGTTCTCTTCTGCACCACTCCCTTCCTCAATTTGCACTTATAGGCTCTCCAGAGGGCAGGCTGCTCTCCTTGAGTTTTAGAGGTAACCCTGTGAGGATACACTTCTAAAATTAGCACCTGAGCCCCCATTGGTATGCTTTTCATCAATAATCACTTGGCAGACTTACTTAGATTTATTAAAGGCATTTACAAAAATAGTATAGTAACTGTTGACAGAAAATGTTCCTTTCAAAAGTTTGGGTCATACTCTTCCACAAACACACACAGCATCCATGGGAAGAGTGGGCTTAAATTCGTGAATTTGGACACACATGTGGCAACATAAAACTCAATTCCTGGCAGTAGAAAGCCTTTTTCCCTTTGTCATGTTCTCATGTGGCTTTTTTTTTTTTGGCAGAGCAGTGAAGGTTAAGTGACTTGTCCAGGGTCACACTGTTAGTAAGTGTCAAGTGTCTGAGTCTGGATTTGAACTCAGAACCAGTGCTTTATCCACTGAGCCACCTAGCTGCCCCCCTCATATGGCTTCTTTTTTTTTTTTTTAATTTTAGTGAGGCAATTGGGGTTAAGTGACTTGCCCAGGGTCACACAGCTAATACGTGTTAAGTGTCTGAGGCCGGATTTGAACTCAGGTACTCCTGACTCCAGAGCTGGTGCTCTATCCACTGCGCCACCTAGCTGCCCTATATGGCTTCTTTAGATGCAACTGGACCGACTGCTCAGTTGAGCACAGGATACCTACTTGTTTCTTGGTTCAATAGGTCTATCTTCTTTTTACCACCTTCCTCCACGATTATCTTTATGGATCTAGGAGTCTACCTTTCCTGATGTTATGTGGCTCTTAACTTCCAAATGGATACATGGTCTTCACTTGGTCCAGTTTCTCTTGTAACACAGCCGATGGAGTACAGGAGAGTTTAAGCAGTCTTTTGAGCCACCTCCACTCCCCCTTTGATGTCCCAAGGTAGAAAACAGTCTACCTCCCCAAAGTACTCCCAAAACTAGAATCACTGCTAGACCTGTCAAGTGCTGAAATGCCCCCAGGTATTTAAGGCCCCCTGAGACATAATTAGTTTGTTTGGTTAGACAATCATACTTTCCTTGATCCTTTTAAAAAGATTGGCCCTATACTATTTCTTTTGTTTTTGGTGCTGTTGTTCTTTTTTGAAGTTTTTCCTTATTGTTCTGATTCTTCTCGTATAACATGACTAATGCAGAAATATGTTTAATGTTAATATATATGTATATATACATACACATACATACATATATACATATACATATATATGTATATATATCCTACATCAGATTACCTGCTGTCTAGGGGAGGGAGAAAAATTTGAAATTGGAAATCTTATCTAAACAAATATTGAAAACTAAAATAAATAAATAATTTAATTTAATTAAAATTTTAAAAAAGACTGGTCCTTCCTAAAGGCATCATAGGGTATAAATGCATCTTGTTTACATGCCATGCCTAGAAAATGAATCAAAGCACTTTGAGCAAAATCCAAAGCTCCAAATTCTCTATAACTTCTCTTGTAGAAGTTTAAGCATTTCATTTCCAGTGCTTTCCCCAGTGCCTTGAACTAAAGCATCTTAGAAAATCCCATGTGGTACAGCTCACAAATGGTATAGAATTTAACAATCTTCCATACTTTGAAGTACAACTTAACCAGGGGTGTGCTGGCAAATGTTTAACAATTGCCTCTCCTGAGTGGGGATGGGAAACTACCCATAACACACTTTTAAGTTTAATCTGAATTATTAATAATTTTTTCCATTACTTTTCAATGTCTAGACAATTGACAAAATAATAAATCAAACTCTGATTTGTAGCATTTGTTGATTTCTCAGATATAAGTGTTCACATTGAAAATTAAACAAACAGTTCTTGTTAGGGGAGGGCAGGGATTGAGCTGACTCCAGCATACTCTTGTAGAAATTTAACAAATAGATACTGTTTGACAAAGTTCTTGTAGATGACTGCTTGTCTTGTTTGCAAAGGCCTTCTCCAACCCAAAGATAATAGACAAAAGATAAAAGAAAAAGAAAATCAATCCTCCCATTTGAAAAAGAAAGCCTGGTCCCTACAGAGATCCCATGAGGATTAAGGATTTGGGATTAACTGGAAGTCACAGCCCCCACTTCAGGTGAAAAACTAAACTTTGGTGCTCTTGTAATCCTACTGACCCTCTGACACTAAGGGAAGAGGAAGGTGGGAAGTGAGGTACTTACCTTTTCCCTCTCCCCGCCCCCTCCCAAGAGCCCCTCTGCTCATTTGAGTACCAAGTGCCACAACAAACCAGCCAGGGTCCCAGGGAGCTTGGGATCTTTGGCCTTTTCCTGTCCCATTAAAGGTACCCCTCTGCTCTGGATTCATGTGTAAAAACTAGTTTTCATCCTGGAAAATTCTTCAGTGTCCCTGAAACAACAAAGGGAATCCAAAATTTCTCCATGGATCCCTAAAACACATAAGAAATACAATTGGAGGTGGAGACAAAATATGCCCACGTGTCCTGTCATACACAGGTGACACCAAAATGTCTCTAGAATATGAGAAATACACAGCAGAAGTGCAAAATCCTAGTTGAGTTGGGGGGAAAGATTACATTTGAATGATTACACCGGAATGAGCAAGTGTCATCGAATTGGGATTTAGTAGATAAAGCCTGCAGAGCTGCCTGAGGTAGACAGAAGTTAAATGACTTGGCCAGCTAGTAAATGTCAGAGGCTAAATTTAAATCCAAGTCTTCCTGACTGTGAACTTGGCACTTGACTCCCAATAGCATGGATTATGATGATGATGATTTTAAAAAATTCTATATCTGTGATTTCATTGGTGTGAAGATTTTCTGGAACACTGGAAAGTTAATTCATAGTTACCCAACCAGTAAAGTCATACCTCGTTTGACTGCACTTTGCTTTATTTCACTTTGCAGATATCAAGTCTTTTACAAATTGAAGATTTTGGGCAACCCTGTGTCAAGCAAATCCATGAACTCCATTTTTCCAATAGCGTGTGCTCACAACGTGTCTGTGTCACAATTCATATTTCAGACTTTTTCATTATCATTATATTTGTTATGGTGATTGGTGATCAGTGATCTTTGATGTTACTATTGTAATTGTTTTGGGGCACCACGAATCACACCATATAAGATTGAATTTAATCCATAAATATTGTGTGTGTTCTGACTGCTCCACCAACCAGCCTTCTCCTCTGGCTTCCCTATTCCCTGAGACACAACGATATTGAAATTAGGTCAATCAATAACCCTGCAATGGCCTCTAAGTGTTCAAGTAAAAGGAAGAGTCCATGGGTAAATTTCAACACTGTCTTATTTTTTTTAATTGCTATAGCCATCTCAACTTTCAGCAACCACCACCCTGATCAATTAGCAGCCATCAACATCAAGGCAAGACTCTCCACCAGAAAAAAGATTACTACTGGCCACCATTTTTAAACAAAAAGGTATTTTTTTAATGAAGGTATATATATATATATATATATATATATATATAAATACACATATATACTAAAGACAATGCTATTGCACACTTCATAGACTATAGTAAAGTGTAAACATAACTTTTATATGCACTGGGAAGTAAAAAGATGTATATAGCTCACTTTATTGTGGTGGTCTGGAACCAAAACTGCAATATCTCTATCGTATACCCATATGTATCAGGGCTAGGCCTTGAACTGTGATATTCCTGATTCTAAGTCTGCCCATCTATCTGTCCACTATGGCGCATGGTTTGTTTTTGTTTTTGTTTTTGTTTTTGCAGGGCAATGGGGGTTAAGTGACCTGCCCAGGGTCACACAGCTAGTAAGTGTCAAGTGTCTGAGGCTGGACCTGAACTCAGGTACTCCTGAATCCAGGGTCGGTGCTTTATCCACTGCACCACCTAGCTGACCCTTGGCACATGGTTTTTTGATTTACTATAGAACATAACACTCCTTTGTTTGATGGGATAAGGTTTTCTTTAAACAAAAGTTAGATTGTAGGGCCATTGGATGGTCTTTTTCAAACAGAACATGGATGCCAGGGTACTCCAAGAAGTAAGAAATAGATACAAAGGGTTCAAAGTAGGTATCATAATTTCACCCCTCTTTCTTTTATCTCTGCTTCTGACATTAAGACCTCAGGGGGCTCTCCTGCATTTGGAACATCCTTTAGGAAAAAAATCAAAGTTATTAGCAAATAGTTGAGCTGTGTCAGTTAGGTCCAAGCAAGCACTGGTTTCAAAAGTGCCTCTGGTTAGGTTTGCAGAGACAGAGGAACAAAGAGGGTCTGTGAATTCCTGGAGCCCAGTTCTTTGGCACAGGGGAAAAAAGCCAAATTTGGATCGGAATGAGGGATGTCTTTCTTTAACTGGATGTCGGGAGACAGTTTTGGCCTAAATGTTTAGGAAGTACTTGAACTAGTCATATTAAAGTCTGTATTTTCATTATTTCAGCTCAAAGAGGTCAGGAGCCTCTTAGGAAAAGAGGGGAAGGTTAAAACAACAGCTGTTTCTCTCCTTTCTTCTCTATTTCTGTTTCTATTTTTTTCCTCTTGAGCTCTTCTCTACTGCTGTAGAGAGGCAGCCTGGACAAAGCAGAAAGCCTGCCAGATTTGGAGTCACAATACGTGTTCTTAATGTGATGTCATTTTGGTCCTCTTAGAGTATGAAGGACAATAGCTATGGACTACGGGAATCTGCCTGAGTTAGTCAATATTGTATTTATGTGCATTTTATTTCATTTATAGTTGTATTTAAACTTAAGTGCTTTACAGAAACAAAACTCTATCACCATATCTTCCTTTTCCATAGACTACTGCAGGTCTCAATTACGCCTCAGCTATCCCCTCAAAAACCACTAAAGTCATGTGAAATGGATCTGCCATCTTCTCCCACTTGAGCTTCTTACAGCATTTTAAAGCTCATTAGTGCTTAAGAAATGACTCACCATCTCTCAGAAGGCCTTTAAAACTTTCTAACCTCTGATGCTTGCTATAAGGTACATGCCAACCCTTTTCTCCTTTTGCTTCTCTAGAATACTTTAGGCCTCTGGGGGAAAATAATTTTTAAAGAGGACTTATCCTTGGAAGGGGAACCCTTTTCACAGAGTAGAAGTCCCCGTTTCTATAAACTGTTTCTGTTTTGAAAGTTTGTATTACCTTTGGCTAAAAGAGAGAAACAGAGACAGAAAGTTACTTAATTTTAGAAAATAGAAAACATGAGGGTAGAGGATCT
Source organism: Dromiciops gliroides (assembly GCF_019393635.1). Lineage (NCBI taxonomy): Eukaryota > Metazoa > Chordata > Mammalia > Microbiotheria > Microbiotheriidae > Dromiciops > Dromiciops gliroides. Next base: position 557,822,879 of record NC_057862.1, on the reverse strand, counting down.
ACAAGAGATGCAGGGACACTCTGACCTGGCAGATGGATAGAGTACTAGACCTGAAATCAGGTAGAACTTGATTCAAATCCCATCATAAGCCTCTTAATTTCTCTGATTTTGTATAATAATGGTGATATCTGAATCTATTTGATAATATGCTCATATTATCATCATTTTCAATAACCATTATTATGAAACAGACTTAGAAGTTGTGACAATTATTGTTATTATTATTATAGTGCTTAAGCTATAGGGCTCTTTTGAAAATCACATGCAATTTGGCCAAAGCACATTAAAGAGCTATAGAAATGTCATGATGATAAATATAGTCATGACATCAGGGAGATGTGGAAGTAGCTGACCCGAGTGGCCTTCTTATTGCAGAGTTGTTTCAGTCCAGTTCGACTCTTCATGACCCCATTTGGGGTTTTCCTGGCAAAGCTTCCCAAGGGCACTGATGACTGTATCCTGGAGGACAGTCATGCTTTTTATGCTCAGTCCCAACCCCCATGCCTATCCCTACTCCTTTGCGGAGAAAATGCCTGATGTGCATTCCTAGAGGAGTCTTCTTCCTGACTTTAGACCCTGCTCATTGTTTTCCACATGAACTATTTCTATCAGGGCAGTCAGGGAATCAACTTTTGTGAGAAATATCTTGTGCAGGAAATAACTAAAGATGTCCAGGAAATAATCTTTGTCATTGCACTGATCTTTGAATCAAGGAAGAATAGGAAGTTTATTTGGTTTCTGTCCTTTAAAAAAAAGAAAGAAAGAAAGGTAGCCTTCTAGCAACTAAAATCAATGTTTTCAACAAAAGTATGGGGATAGAAAAGAAACATCTCTATCAGAGGAAAAATTAATGATTAGATGGTGGTATGTGTTTGCTTATGTGTGTGCTTGCCTCTGTATGCACAGCCAGCTCTTATTGCTATGAATAGGAAGCCTGATTCAACTAGTAAGGGCCCAGGCAGGGTGCATGCAATTTTGTGCATGTTGCCAAAGTTCTATATTCATTGGGCAAAAATTCAGACTTTACTATGAGCTCCCTATCCCTGTGTGTCTTAAGTGCATAGAGCCTTGTCAACTGTCTTTTCTTCAAGGGAGATAAAATAGGCCAAAGGAGAGAGACCAAAGGATGCCAAGGAACCTGGGAAATCTATCCGATGGAGTTTTAGTTAGTTCTGGCACAAGAGCTGTGTTAGCATTGCTCTGTTGTATGTGTGTGTGGAGAGAGATTGTAAGGGGAATGAGGGTGGGGGGGCGGAGAGGCCATGTACAGTTTTAGAATCCTTCACTGAATGGTCCAGAAAGGCTTTGGGAGACAATGTAGTGTAATACACTGCTGTAAACTACATTGGTTTCCCAAAGTATTTTGAAAGCGCTCACAAAAGCAGAAAGGATAAACTGAGCCATGTGGACCCTTTATGAAGGGATAGATTATGGTTGTGCTTTGCAAGAGACTAAGTGCACAGCACAACAGAGCTATTGTGTGAGCAGAGTATTCATATTGAAAATAAAATATTAGCTGGGTGGTCTTGAATAATGAAGGCATTTTATGACTCCAGCAAAGCATATGTATAGTTGACTGATCCACAGATTACACTTACAAAGTCTGGGAGCATACCAGCAGCAGAGGGGTGAAGCAGGCTGGGGTAAAGGTTTAGCATAAAAGAGCCGCTGATCAAAGACCCTCAGGAGGACTAAAGAGCTGTTTATCTGTGACCTAGGAATACAATAGCACCAGGAATACAATTTCTTTGAAAAATAGGACTTCTTTCCAAAAGGGTCCTTATACAGCCAGACTTCAGAGAGACCGTCTCAATCTTAGACCCACAGGGAAACCAGAAAGCAAGAACAACAAGGAAAAGTTGTGAATGGTTTGGGAAGCTGCCTGACCTCCTGGCCTGAGCACAGTCCTGGGAGTTGGGAGTTGGGAGCTGGGAGGCCGAATCCCCAACTCTGCTAGTGACTTGATATGTGACCTTGGGCAAGTCACTTAACCTTTGCTTTTTCTCAGCTCCTGGGGAGAGATCATGATAATGACCTCTGATATTGCAGGACTTTGTGAGGAGATTGATTGTGAAAATATGGATTGCTCAATAACATTTTGGCATAAGGGAAATAATTTAGAGACTGGAAAACCCTACCAAGAATACAAGGGAGAATCCAGATGGTAAATGCCTCCCATTTCTCTACCTTTCTTGTATACACATCTTGGGGTCCTCTTTGTCATTTTCCAGGCCCAACCCAATCAAAGATAGAGGCTGTACTCCAAATTAAACTCCTGTTTTTCATTCTGGTATGCTCTGTGAACCATATTTTTTGGACCTTGAGTCAATCAATTCAGTAACCCACATGATTTACTGATGTCTATAATATGCTAGGCACTGGGGAGAGAAATATTAAAATGAAGCTGTCCTCACCATCAAGGAGTTCCTATTCTAAGGGGGTGATAATATTTATACACAGGTATATAGAAAATAAATACAAGGATTTTTTTTTCCCAGAAGGAATACCCTATTAGTTAGGGAAATCAGGAAAGGTTTCATGTAGGAGATATTGTTTGAGCCAAGTTGTGGAAGAAATAAAAAGTTTCTAAACCAAGGTAAGGAGGAAGAAACTGGGGGAGTCAGCTTTAGGGCCAAGGGAATGAGGATCTGGAAATTCTTCTAGTCAAGAGTTCTGCTATCAGATGACATCATCTTTATCACCATTGAATATGCAATACGCCCAGGATGATTCATATTGTACAAAATCCCTGTGGGTAATCCGTAAGAAGGAATTTAATTTTAAAAATGCAATTAGCAATGAAATTAATGTCATCATAACCACACAAAAGCACAATGCTTAAATGACCATAGGAATCGGCTCCTTTCAATTCTCAGTCTGAGCTCTTCAGATGGTAGCTGGAGACAAGTAAACAAGGGAGGTGGGCTGCACCTGTCATAGCTTTTCAGTGGATTAAGCAGAACCCGGATCATTGTCTCAAACTGTCACTCTTTCATCTTTCCCAAGCATGGCCCCCCAACAGGGTCTCCTTTTAATGCTGGGACAGATATTTATTTACTGATTTGTCACAAAATGCTCCTCTGTGTAGAATGATTGGGATTACCAGCAGCATGTTAGGTGAAAAAAAAACAAAAAACAAAACAAAACCCCCAAACCCTTGTAGTTTTGTGATTTAAATTCTCCACTGAAATTTGAATGGTTGTATGCAAAAGAGTTTTCTCAGTTGGAAGAGCTCAAACAGCTCCATTCCTCTGGACAAATGACTGTCCCATATTAATCCAAGGCTATAGTAAGTAGCTGGCTATATTCTGAAAATGATGTGGGAACCATGAGTATTTTCTCCTTTAGATTTTATTCCTCGTTAGGTTGGTTTGTTGGTTGGTTTGGTTTGGGGTTTTTTGTAAGCCACCCAAGGTGAATTTTCTGAAGACTTGGCTAGATTTTTCTCTGTATTTCTAAATTTTTCTGCCTTCCAATTCCCTCAACTGAATGTCATAGAATCACAGGATAGGATATGACTTTCCGTTCCACCCTTTCCTCTACACAGGACTGTATTTGTTCTATAATCACTTAAATTATATAACATTTTACAGTTAATAAGGCATTCTCATCTATGTAATCTGACTTGAGTCCCACAATAACCCTGTGAGATAGACAGGGCAGGCATTGTGTTATCTCCATTTTGTTTTAAAGATGAGGAAACTGTGTCTCAGAGAGGGTAAATGACTTGTATGAGGTCACGCATCTGGGAATTGTCTCCATATCTGACTCCAGGTGTAGTGTTCTTTTTTTTTTTACCATAACTGTCTTCTTTTCCAGTCTAAGCAAAACCTTGGATTAAACGTCTTTTAGACAAAATCATCTCATTTTCTTTAGCCTCTTCTTATAGGTCTTATACCCTATTTATTCATTAGTTCATGAATGCATGTACCCATGTATGTGTATTTAAATATTTTAAAGTGTCATTGGGCAATGGGGGTTAAGTGACTTGCCCAGCGTCACACAGCTAGTAAGTGTCAATTGTCTGAGGCTGGCTTTGAACTCAGGTCCTCCTGAATCGAGGGTCAGTGCTTTATCCACTGCTCCACCTAGCTGCCCCTGCCTTTTGTTTTTATATCAGTCATTTCACATATAACCTCCTTGAATCTTCCTTTGTAACTGAGAGAAAAAAACCAAACAAACCACAAAATCAATTGACACTGAGACTCTGATAGCATATGCAATATTCTTCATCCATAGTCCCTCTCTCCTGAGAAGGAAATATTCATCTTCTGTTCTCAAGGGCCAAGTCTAGCCATTAAAATCAATCTGAATTTGGCTACTTTTGTTGTTATTTTAAATTTACATCATTATTTTGAATTCATTTTTAAAAATTTAAAGCACCTACTATATTTCAGGTGCTACTATGTTTCAGGTAGTGTGGATATAAAGGCAAAAATGGAACAGTCCCTGCCCTCAAGAAGCTCATATTCTGGGGGGCAGCTAGGTGGCGCAGTGGATAAAGCACCGGCCCTGGATTCAAGAGGACCTGAGTTCAAATCCAGCCCCAGACACTTGACACTTACTATCTGTGTGACCCTGGGCAAGTCACTTAACCCTCATTGCCCTGCCGAAGAAGAAGAAGAAGAAGAAGAAGAAGAAGAAGAAGAAGAAGAAGAAGAAGAAGAAGAAGAAGAAGAAGAAATAGCAGCTTATATTCTGGACATAACTATTCTCATCAATACAATGAGCCAAGACAATCCTAAAGAACTAATGATGAAGCATACTATCCACCTTCAGAGAAAGAACTGATATTGATTGAACACAAACTGAAGCATGCTATTTTTTACTTTCTTTCATTTTTTCATTTATTCAAGTTTTCTTATTCAAAATTACTAATATGGGGGGGCGTCTAGGTGGCGAGGTGGATAAAGCATTGGCCTTGGATTCAGGAGGACCTGAGTTCAAATCCAGCCTCAGACACTTGACACTTGCTAGCTGTGTGACCTTGGGCAAGTCACTTAACCCTCATTGCCCTACAAAAAAAAAACCCCAAAATTACTAATATGGTAATGTTTTCCATAATTGCACATGTATGATCTATATATGATTGCTTACAGCCTCAGGGAGCCTGGAGAGGAGGGAGGGAAGGAGGTTTAGTATTTGGAACTCAAAACTTTAAATCAAAATGTTTATTATTTTTTTAAAAAAGAAGCTTACATTCTGGAGTGTTGGAAATGAGGGGAGACAACATACACACACATACACACATATATGTATCGACAAAATAAATACAAGGTAATGGGGAGGAATTGTGATACTGGAAGCTAAGGGAATCAGGAAAGACTTAAGCAGAAGATGATACCTGAGCTGAGTTTTGAAGTAAACTGGGGATTCTAATTGCTGCAACTGAGGAGAGAGTACATTCCAGACATTATGAACAGCCAATGAAAAGAAAGAAAGATGGGAAATGTAGTGTCATATGTGAGGAATAGTAAAGAAGCAGATTTGGATATAACTATGTAACAATTGGAATAGAGGAGTCGGTATTTGACTAGAGACTATTGAAGTTTATTGAGCAGGAGAGAGACATCATCAGACTTGTATTTTAGGAGTATCACTTTGGAAGCAGTATGGATGATGGATTATAATGGGGAGAGACTAGAGGCAAGGAAAACAGTTAGGAAGCTATTATAATAATCCAGGTGAGAGGTGATAGGCTCTGAACTAGGATAGTAGCTTTGAGGAGAAAAAAGGCATATTATAAAGATATTCTGAAAATAGAATTGACCAGACTTGGTGACTGATTGGGGGTTTTTTGTTGTTTTTTTTGGGGGGAGGGGGTCAATGAGGGTTAAGTGACTTGCTCAGGGTCACACAGCTAGTAAGTGTCAAGTGTCTGAGGTCAAATTTGAACTCAGGTCCTCCTGAATTCAGGACCAATACTTTTATCCACCGCGCCACCTAGCTGCCCAACTGATTGGAAATGTTGAGGGAGAATAAAGAGTTTAAGATGACTTTGAAGTTGTGTGTCTATATGACTAGAAGGACAGCAGTGTTCTTGATATAAATATTGAAGTTTGGAAGAGGGATGAGTTTTGGGGAAAATATAATGTTTTCTGTTCTGGAAATGTTGAACTTGACATCCATCTCAACATAACAAATAAATGGTTGCTGAGGAGCAGTTAAGGGCAGTTAGGTGGCACAGCAGATAGGGCACCAGGCCTGGAGTCAGGAAGACTCATCTTCCTGAGTTCAAATCTAGCTTTAGACACTTACTCTGGGCAAGTCATTTAACCCTGTTTGCCTCAGTTTCCTCATATGTTAAATGAACTGGAGAAGGAAACAGCAAGCCACTCTAGTATCTTTGCCAAGAAAACCCCAAATGAGATCATGAAGAGTCAGACACGACTGGAAGACAACAGAAAGAATGTGATTTATTTTTATTATTGTGTGTTGATTCAGTCTCTTTAAAAAATAATTCAACTGGGGTCAGACACAACTGAAAAACAATTGAACAACAGCAACAATTGAAGACTGGTGTTCAAGAAAGAGATTAGGGCTGGATCTATAACTCTGAGATTCATCTACATAGATGAGAATTAAAACCATGGGACCTGATGAGGTCACCAAGTATATGTAATCGGTATTTATTACTTGTCTCCTTGGAATGATGTTCGATGCCATGAAGTGGGAGGAATAGAGGAGAAAGTTCAGGAATCCCTCCAAAGTTTCAGGAGTTGCCATTTCAAATATTTATAGTTTGCTGTGCCAAACACATAGCAGCTTTAACTCTCTCTTGTTCCTTGGTGCGGCTCAGTCCAGATCTCCTGCTTGGCTCTTCTTAAATTGCTGCTGTTGTCTGTAAGTGAGCTCTTTCAGTGGAGGGGAGGTGTATAGTCATTATCACTGGAAATAATGCCAAGGTAGGAAGCGTTAAAGATGAGGTTAGCACTTAAAAGAAACTTTGACTCCATATAGTCAGAAAAAATGACAATATCAAAAAGGAGAGAACTGTCTGAACCTGAGGAAAAATTACCCTTTGGGAATAAATCTTCATACATTATTAATATATTTTTCCAGAAACAGGAATCTTAGAAGGTGTAGGAGCTTTTCTCTATGTGTTTCCTGCCATCAAAGAATTTGTAATTTTATTGTTGTTCAGAGTTTTCTTTATGATCCCATTTGGAGTTTTCTTGGCAAAGATACTGGAGTGGTTTGTCTTTTCCTTCTCTGGCTTATTTTTCAGATGAGGAAACCAAAGCAAACAGGGCTAAGTGACTTGCCTAGGGTCACTCAGCTAGTAAGCTTCTGAGGCCAGATTTAACCTCACGAAGATGAATCTTCCTGACTTCAGGCCTGGTGCTCTATCCACTGCACCACGGAACTGCCACAGTTTAATTAGGGACACAAGAATGATGGATTGGAAACAATCAATGAATAATATAAGACTTTATATAATACGTTTTAAATGTGATGTAGAGAGGTGATACACTATAGGAGTTTAGCCTCAGCTAGAATCCTACTCTGATGATTATGATATCACGCTATGATAATAGCATGGAAACGACAGTGGATCCTTGGAAACTGTGTCAGGGGAGTTAAAAGCTGGTAGTTTCATTTAAAATCCCAATTCTACAGGAAGTCTTTCCATTTCCCCCTAATGCTAGTGCCTTCCCTCTGCTGACTATCTTTGATTTATCTTATATGCAGCTTACTGGTATGTGGTCTCTCCTGTTTTGACTGTGAGTTCTTTGAGGGCAGAGACCATTTTTTACCTTTCTTTGTATCCCTATAGTTTAACACAATGCCTGAAACTCAGAAGTTGTTAAATGTTTACTGAATTAGGGTCTGATTTGGTACTACCCGCCTAGAGAAAAAGGTGGGTGATGATAAACTCTGTGCCTGTAGTCCTATGATCAGCTTAGCTAAATTTGGAGAGGCTAACCAAAGGGTGATTCCACCCCGCCCCCTTAGCAATTCTTTAAGACCCCTTATTAAGTCATAGAGACATTGCAATTTGCCTTGGTGGAGGTAGAATCCATATTGATGAAATCCTGGATACTTGAAATATTGAGGTTTAGGGATTCAGAGAAGTTCGTGTTTAAATAGAGAAGATTTGAACCAGACACTGAAGTGTGGCAAGAATTTTAATGGGCCAGAGGCTGTGTTTTACTTAGTGTACTAGCTAGCAAAGTCCAGTGAAAGTTGGGGGTTGGGAAAAAAAAATCTCACATAAGCCCTCCTTGAAATGGTTAGCAACCTCAAAGGGATCTGGAATAATATGTGAACTCCTAGGAACCTTAGAGTCTATCCAGCAGATGTTTATTAAGTATCTACTATGTGCAAAATACCCTGCAGGTGTTGGGACCACAAAGACATAATTCCTTCCCTCTAGGATCTTAACATTTTACTGAGGTGGATAGGTATAGGTCATTGTATTAAAAACAAGTCACTATGCTATGCTTTGTGAATGCTACATCTGTTTACAACTGCTTTTTGAAAGCCTCAGGTGCTTAGCATTTCCTCCTTCATTTTCTTGTGATCTCTAAGTGGGGGGTGGGGGGAGTGGAAATACTGGGACTGGGTGCAAAGCACATTTCATTAGGGTGGCATTCATGGAATTTGATCTCATTTTTAAAAAGGTGAACATTTATTAAATACTTAATAATAAGGAACATTATTCAGGAAACTAAAGAAACTAAAACTTAAACTTTAAAAAAGTTAACTAAATTTTACTTCAAAAATACAAATTCTGAAAAGGGTCCTTTCAGTCAATCAAATCCATCCTCATAGCTTAAATACATAAAGATGTTTTCAGCCCAATTTTCTTGACTAAAAAGTATCTTTCCAGTTATACCCTGATAACTACAAATTTACTGAGAACTGACTGATCCCCACCCAGCAGGTGAATTGCTTGGGGCTGACCGGTCTTTGTCAATTCCAGACTCTTGATTGACTTACAGACCTTTTCCCAAGCAAAATGATGCCCCTATAATTCCGCTGCTCCATTAAAGACCTTATTCCTCCTACTGTTATGGGGAAAATAGATGGGGGTTTGGAATAGGGGTAGGGGTTCTTAGGAATTCCTCTTTAAAGAATTACACCCTCTTGCACACAAATCCAGTTAGAATAAAATAATAGTTTATTTAGGTGCTAGGGAAAGGAAACCAAGAGAGAAATCCTTGGACTTCTTCTCATGGGGAGAAGGCATGGCACAGAGGCATGTCTCTGAGATACCTATTTCCTTGAGCAGGTCAGATGGTGGTCTGATGAGGTGATCGTCTTGGTGTAGGAGGCAAAAAGGGGTTAATAGAAAAACCTAAGACCCAAGTTTTAATTCAGATAATAGCTCCAAAAGGGAGTCAGACCCCAGGTAATGGATAACTTATGCAAAGTTCTCTTACACACAGAAATCATTGCCCATAACGGGAACAGAGGAAGAAAGGCCATGATGACTTTAGACTAAATGACAAGGATATAGAAATTCTAATGAAAAATGGAGATATTTTGAAACTAGCCATGGGAATCAGAAAGAGACATGCACAGAAATTAAAACAACTCTGAGGTACCACCTGACACCTATCAGATTGGCTAAAATGACAAAAAAGGAAAATAATAAATGTTGGAGAAGCTGTGGGAAAATTGAAACACTAATCCATTGTTGGTGGAGCTGTGAACTGATCCAACCATTCTGGAGAGCAATTTGGAATTATGCCCAAAGGGCGATAAAGCTGTGCATACCCTTTGACCCAGCAATACCACTTTTGGGTCTTTTTCCCAAAGAAATCATGGAAAGGGGAAAGGGACCCACATGTACAAAAATATTTATAGCTGCTCTTTACGTGGTGGCAAGGAATTGAAAGTTGAGGGAGTGCCCATCAATTGGGGAATGGCTGGACAAGTTGTGGTATATGAATACAATGGAATACTATTGTGCTGTAAGAAATGATGAGCAGGAGGAGTTCAGAGAAACCTGGAGGGTCTTGCGTGTGCTGATGATGAGTGAGATGAGCAGAACCAGAAGAACATTGTACACAGTATCATCAACATTGAGTGTTGATCTACTGTGATGGACTATATTCTTCCCACCAGTGCAATGGCACAGAAGAGTTCCAGGGAACTCGTGATGGAAGAGGATCTCCAAATCCAAGGGGAAAAAAAAAAAAGAACTGTGGAGTATAGATGCTGAATGAACCATACTATTTCTTTTGTTTTTGATGCTGTTGTTTTTTTCTATTTTGAGGTTTTTCATCATTGCTCTGATTTTTTCTCTTATAACATGACTAATGCAGAAATATGTTTAATGTTATTATGTGTGTATATATATATATATATATATATATATATATATATATATATATATATATATATATATATATATATATATATATATATATATATATAAAACCTATATCAGATTACCTGCTGTCTAGGGGAGGGGGGAGGGAGGGGAGGGAGGGAGAAAAATCTGAAATTGTAAAGCTTGTATAAACAAAAATTGAGAACTATCTTTACATGTAACGGAAAAAAAATAAAATACTTTATTAATTAAAAAAAAAGAGAGAGAGACATGCACAGAAAAGGCCAAATTTGTCCCCAGATTCACCTTATGACGTGTAAACCCCCAAAACATACCTCCACTGAAAAAGGTACCCGCCTCGGGGGTTGGCTTAGGACCCCAGGAACTCCAAATTAGGATAAGCCCTCCCCTGTAACACCCCTAGGTGGAGAATATCATAATGAGAACAGGCCCTCCCCTGTACCTCCCCAAGGTGGAGATTATTATAATGAGACTGATAATCAATTTATCCATACTATAAATACAACTGTCTTTCCTTTCCTTATTTGAGAGATACCTTTTCACTATTCTGGTTCTCTCCCTGTGATCTCTCACAGTATTGCAATAAAACTTGGGAAACTGAGTCACCGAGTCTTGTAATTCTTTTGGGATGACTCACGATCAATTTGACCCTAAATTCCATCCCACATCAGTCTGACTGTGGAAAGTTCCCCAATTGGGGGAGGACCATCCCCCACTGGTGGTGGCTGGGGAAAGTTGGGTAAGGGGTAGTTGGGAATCTCTCAAGCCATCTCTCCCCTCCTCAGGCCACAAAGGCAGCAGCCACACCTAATCTTATCTCCCCAGGGAGTGGGAGAGACTGGAATGAAGTGTGGTGGTCCTGGAGCTATCTCTTTAGGTGTGTCTGTCCTTTGGTTTAGTTTCTCAAGGAGAAGGTTCTTTGATGTACCCCAGAGAACTTCTGGGGTGCTGGCCCATAACACTATATTGATTGTTTCCTTAATTTCCAGGTTAACAACCCCTTTCCTCCTCTTGTTTCATGCGTTGCCTATAATGGAGAAATTTAAGGACTGATAGCCAGAGGCACATCCTTAAACAATTTTAACTTCTTTGCCTTCCCTGCCTATATGAAAACATAGTAAAAACTACCCTTTTAGTTCAACTGGGAATATTAAGAAATTATATTTTCTTCGGTTTAAAACTCCAGAATTTTCCCTTTAGCAAGACTGTAAAAGGTCAGGAACCAAGGCTGAAACCAAATGTAGGAGTAAAACATCTTGTCTGGTTAAGAACATTGCCTTTCCCACCCCCTGAAATGATTGGGCTATAACCCAACTAAAGGCAGTGCCCTCTTCTCCATTCAGAAAGGATTAAGATATTGATCGTACAGAAGGAAGCCCTTTCAGTCCTTGCAGAAAGGATTAAGATATTGATCACAGGAAGGAAGCCTTTTCAGTCCTTGAGGGAAGTGATCAAGGAAGGAATTCTGTAGCTCCAGTAATTTTAGCAGAAGATCAAGAGACTATTGTTTATTGACTCCAAAACTGGATTTTAACATAACATGTTACTTTAAAAAAAAAAGCATTGCTAAAAGGTGATGTGTGACCTTTTTCTTATTCAAAATTCCTGTACATGTGACTTCAATTTGTCTTAGGGTAAAGAGATGTCCAAGAGTATAAGCACTATATAATTTTGGACATTTCTTTCTCTAAACCAGCAATTCCTAGATTTAGAATAATGTTAAATGAATAAAAATAATTTCTGGCAGACATGCCTAAAATTCCAAGCATATATATGCATACATATCTTTATATATACACATATAGAGAATATATAAGTATATATACATATACCAACCACAGCTCCAGGGTCATGTATATTTATGGGCTGAAAACCATGGAAAACATCAAAAAGGGAAAAATACTTAAGTGATATTTTCTTGACCTCCCTATAGCTGGCTATAGTCCCTTGGGGCAGCAGTGGGCACCTCCTAGTGGTGAGAAGGGGGAGGACAGCGAGGCGGCCTGATGGATGGGAAAGACTGCACTAAACAGTAGTATCGACAGAATAAGTGAGGTACTGCTGCAGAGATAGTCTGGAAGGGGGTTCTAGAGGAGCCTCAGACTGGAGGGTGACTGGGTCACTAGATGTGTCTCCTTTTTTCCTCCTATACCATAGCCTCTTAAAAGTGGAGAAAGTAGTAAACAGAGGAAAGAAACAGAAGTTAAGACCAGTGGTGGTTGCTGTACCCAAGGGATCCAAGAGACTGAGAAAGCAGCCCATGTCCCCAGAATGGGCTGGATCCTGAGCAGCCCTGCTGCAAGAGGGGTGGGTGTGCCTGGGCATAGTTAATACACCTTGTACACACCCCTATGACTAGGGCTTGAATTGCCCCAGACTTTGTTTAAGGCCATTTAATGTGCTCTCTAATGGGATATTAAAAAACAAAGGGAGTGACTGGATTTATAGGAAATATGTTAGAAGACACCAAAGGAGGAAATAGGAAAATTGTGCCAAACACACGTGAGCTGCAGCTTGTATACTTCATTACAGACTTGTGGGTGGTTGCTTGGGGCACAGGCATAAGTACTGGGTAATGTTGGAGAAAGACACTCTTAGGTGATCAGTCTGCTGAATCATCAGGAACCAAGAACTATAGCTTGGCAGGAAGTGAATGCCATGCTCTCCAGGAACTAGAATGAAAGATCTCCACCTGCCAACCCCTTTTGACTTTGTGCACTTATGTTTGATTGACTTTTATTTTGGGACGAGCCTTGATTGCCTTCCTTTTTTTTAATTTATATATTTTTGGAAGTAATCCAAGTGAAGTGATTTGCCCAGGGTCACATAGCTTGTAGGTATGTGAGGCTGGATTTAAACTCAGGTCTACCTGACTCCAGGACCAGTGCTCTATCCACTGAGCCCCCAGATATCTAGCTGCCCCCAGATAGCCTTCCTTTAAACACAGTCTGTGATCATTTCTGTTCTTTTAGCCAAAGTCAAGTTTCCAACACTGATCTTAAAAGAAGTATCCAAAGTCATTGGAAAGTTGAGCTTTTAGACCTTTCTAGGCTTGAGAGTATCTTTTTCACCAACATAGGTTGGGGTTCTTAGAGGGAATGCTGACCACCTCTTTGCTTTGGGTTCTAGAGATAGCCCTGAGTGGTTGTGGCTTCTAATATGATTGCACATACATGTTCTTTCCATTGATTATCAGCCAGTGTCCTCAATCAGCTTTTAGGAAAGATTATTTGCTAAGAAAGTTTAATTACAACAGTTGGTACAGAACATTCTCCCCAAATGTGGAGCATCCTTCTCCTTGCATACACAATGTCACCTAAGGACAGTGGGCTAAAACTTGGAGTCTGATGCCAGTGAGGCACATATCTAGCTAAAGAGTAACCTCACAACTCCAGGTTCCCGGAAATTGTCTTTTCCCTTTATGAAGTCTTTGTGAAATTCACTGAAGTGCATGGTGTCAGCGGTGGACAAGTTGCTCTGCTGGGCTGGCTTCCCACATGGCATGCTACTTGTACTACATGGATTAAGGATCAATTCCTTCACATGTCCATGTCAAAGTGGCTCCTTGGTTATTTCCTGACTCCAGCTCTGGTGGACTCTGGCACTGACTCTGGTCATTGGTGGGATCTTTAATGGAACCTTAGGATCTCTTGAACTTGCATGGTTGTCTGGTGGAGGGAGAGGGAGAGAGACACAGAGACAGAGAGACAGAGGCATACAGACAGAGACAGACTGAGACACACAGAGAGGGAGAGAGATTGAGAGAAAGACTCTTTTCTCCCTCCAAGCAATTTCCTCTCAGGGGCTTGGCTCAAACTCCATCATTAGACTGGATAGTCATTGGATTGATTGACTTCAAACTAGCTTGCTGATTTATACATAGACCCAGAGATGTTTCTGATTCTTTCTACCAGTCATGAGAAATTTCCCGTGTAGTGTTGTCTCTCTTTTTTTTAAACCAGTAATCAAAGCACTTTATTCCTCTCAAATTGATTAAGGACTACTTTGCATTTTTGATGATTTATAGATTCAATTGATTTGTCTAGGCCTTCTTTAATGATATTCCTTTTTTTTAAAATTATTTTAAAAAAATTTTTTTTAATGAGGCAATTGGGGTTAAGTGACTTGCCCAGGGTCACACAGCTAGTAAGTGTGTGTTAAGTGTCTGAGGCCAGATTTGAACTCTGGTACTCCTGACTCCAGGGCCAGTGCTCTACCACTGTGCCATCTAGCTGCCCCAGTGATATTCCTTTAAAATCAACCAGTTAGCAAGTATTTAATATGTGTCAGGCACTATGTAGGTGCTGGGGATATAAACACAAAAAAAGAAAAAAAAATCCCTACTCAAAATGAGGTTATATTCTATTATGTTAATTGGGGTAGGAGTATAAAATACACATACATATGCATTAAACAAAAGAAAAAAAATGTCCCATTTCATCTCTCAAACTCTCAAGAAAAGTTTCATAAGGTTCTTTTAACCCTAAAAATAATTGTTAGTAGAACTGCAATCCCCCTACTACTATTTCATACATTCTTACTAATTTCTCATTTTCAGGTCTTACTTGAGCAATCATGGTCAATGGCGGGGGTGGGGGGGGGAGGGGAAGATATGAAGTCGTAGCATCCAGGAGGACTATTTGACCTAGGCCTAATTGAAAAGGAATAAATTTAGTAGGTAAAAAGCTATCATGACTCAGCTATGAGATGAAAGCATTTGAATGGTTTTAACAATCTTAATGGTGGTGATTGGGACATTGAAAAGGAAAGTCAGATTTCTCTTAGTAATTAATTATTAGTGTATCCACATAGAGAAAAGAAAGAAAACAACAAATTTAAAATAATTTTTATAAATCCAACTTATAGCTAAGGTTTTCAGTGTCCTTTTTATTGTGTGTGAATTTTCCTTTTAGTTATTATTATTTGCAAAGCTAAGGGAATCCAAAGTTGGAATTGGCCCAGGTCTCTCTGGATCTCTGAGAGCCCCTGTTGTCGAGCTTAAGATCAAGTGGCTTAAGATCTTGTTCCAATTGCTTGGAATTATCAGTTGGCATCCAGGTATCTTACAGCTGGTGGGAAAAGAACATTTCCCACAAAGCCAAGTATTCAGGGAAGAGTTGGCAAAGAGTTCCAATAGCTTCTCTTGTATTTGCTGCTGGACAGACCACCCTCCTTCCTCACTTTGAACAAGGAGGTTGATGGCTTCCTCTACTTCTGCAGCTGGGGTAAATGGTACTGAATCTAGTGCTGGCATCAGCAGTGTTCTCTGGCTGCCAGCCATGTACAGAAGACGATACCTTTGTGTAGTCTGAGTTTAGGTTTTTCTTTTTAAACTTCAGACACTTTGACTAATACGAGCAGGGTTGTAAGCTCAAAAATTTACCACTTAATCACATGGCAGACTTCAGCTCTTACCATTGTTAAACTCTTGAAGGCTGTCGGGTCCATTTTGGGGGTGACAGTTTGGAGTTTAAAGAGCAGAAAGGGGCTTTTCTGCTTCAGCTCAGATAATTCCCGAGGGGGCAGCCAGGGACTGGTTCTCAGGCAGGTCATTTATAATCACAGTAGTTTTGTGGATTTGCCCCTTGACCCTCTTCCTCAGAACACAAGGTAATCCTGGGAAGGACTCATCCACAAAATAGGGATGTGTCTTTTCTGGAAGAAAAAAAAATGGCAAGAAGAAACTTGGAGAAGGAGACCTTTATTCAATAGGCAGACAATTTTTGTTTTTGTTTTTGCATTAGTGGCTCTTGGATGACTTCTATTACTTTCTTGATATGTAATTTATGTGATTTCTTCTTACTAGGAAAGGAAAACATGGACACTACATTAGTGTTTATTTGTAGACTTTTTTTTTTACAGTGTGTGTGAGAGAGACAGAGACAGAGAGAGACACTGAGAGACAGAAACAGAGAGGGAGAGAGAGAGAGAGAGAGAGAGAGAGAAAGACTTGCTAAGCAAAAACCTTTGCTATTTAACAAATGCCACAAAAAAGTAGTGTCTCCCTCCTCCAACCCCACATTAGACTAAGATTTTCCATAAGGTGAGTGTAGGCATACGTTTTTAGCCAACCAACTCAGTTTATCTTGTTAGGAAACTTTCTACTTTTATGTATAGCCCCTGAATCTTTGTAGCTTACAATCTAGACTAAAGGGACGTGACCAGACATGAAGATTTAAAAAACACATCCCAGAGCCAGTCAGCCAAACAGACAGGGTGCCCATTGATGAGACTGCTCAGAGCCATTTGGAAATTCTGTAGTAGTTAAACCCTGGATCTTACGTATGCATTAATGCAGCCTTCATAGATAGGGCTTTAATGCCAGGAAGGGTTGCCACCACAGAAAGATAATTTACTGTCCTTTGGAGAGTAAATTCTTGGCTGAGGAATGGAATAAATGAGGGCCATCTCCATGGACCTGGTTGGCTTCATGTAACACATCAAGTGAGGAATAGAAATATCAAGCAATTCCTGAAAGGTTTGTTTCCATGCAATAATTAACACCCCACTGCCACACAGGATTGCTTGGCTTATGAGATGCTTTTTTTCCCCCCCTCAGCTAGAAGTCACCTAGACTCTGTAATGTGAAATGAACGATACACCAAACTTTCATTTTAGAAGAGATCAAATAGGTATTTAGAACTGATTTCTCAGTTTCTGTTTGTTGGCTACAGACTGGGATGTGGAGATAGTGCACTTGCCTGAGTGAGCTGGGTTTTTAAAAAAATCTCTGTTTATGGAGCTTAAAGTAAATAAATCTGACCAATGTGATAAAATGGGCTAATGTCAAATATGTGGTCTCCCACAGAACCACAGCTAACAAGGGTGGGAGAGCTCTTTGGATCCTCTCTGTTGTGGCACCTGAGTAATTTTCCCAAGCCTGGGGAGTTGGCTAATTTATCTGATCCCCTGCAATGGTGCTGGTCTCTAAACTCTTATTTGACATGACTCCTCATAAGATCATACTCCTCACATGTTCAGTTATTACCTACAGAAAATCTTTGAAATGTAAACTTAAAACATATGGTTTCAAATATTTGCAATGTCTAGCATCGCTCCAAGACACCAGGGCTGTAAGTAAACAGTGATGGGGCATAAAGTCTATAGATCCTAATCTTTTTTGTTGGTATTTGTGGCTTGAACCATTAATCCAAAATCAGGTACTAAGTAGGTACTAACCACTATGTAAGGTCCTGGGGAGAGATAAAGATAAAACATGTTTCTGATTAATAAGGGACTCTTTTTCTATGTGTTCCAGCTGGATTATGATATTCTAGAGGACTTATCTTAACAAATAAAGAGGTCCCTTGTAGTCGATGGTTGGGCTTTTTTTCCCTCATTTAAAAAATATTACTGATACCTTTGTTTTTTATATCAGGTTTCTCCCATTTTATCTGCTACTCCCCCAATAAAGCTCTCCTTGTTACAAAGAAAAATAAGTAAGCAAAACCAACCAACACAACAACCCTATAAGTCAGTTTGTGTAGTCTTTGGCATCTAGAGCCTCTCTCCTTCTCTATTGAAAAGAGGGAGGTATGTATTAGCAGCTAAGTGGCACAGTAGGCAGATAGGCAGTGTAATGGATAGAACACTGGACCTGCAGTCAAGAAGTGTGTGATTGGGGGCAAGTTACTTCACTGCTGTCTACCTCAGGTTCCTCATTTGTAAAATGAGGTTATTAACATCATCTACCTCCAAGAGTTGCTGAGGATAAAATGAGATATCTGTAAAGCACTTTGTAAACCTTAAAACCTTATATAAATGCATGCTATCATCATCATCATCCTTTGGAGTTAATACTGGTCATAAATGCAATCTGTTTTTAAAATGTTGTGTGATTTCCATTTACATGATTGTAGTCACTGTGTCCTGATTCTGCTTTCTTTTATCTTCTTCAGTTCACACAAGTTTTTCTATGTTTTCTCTGGACGCCTCATATTTATCATTTATTTCCCCACAATAATTATTCCACTATGCTCATGTAACACAATTTGTCATGCCATTCCCCAATCAATGGGAATTTATTTTATTTCCCTTTTTTTGATATCATAACAGGAGCTTTTTATTAATATATGGGAACTTTCTTAGTTTTGAATCTCCTTGGGGGTAATTGCTCAGTCATATCTAGATATTTTAAACAATATTTGAAATTTTTTGCTTCATAGAGAGTTCAAGAGGTGGTTAATTTGAACTGATGGTATCTTTTAGAAATGTCATATTCTTGTTGGCTTCCTCAGAACATAAAGAATCTATATGTAGCTTTTGTCAGCCTGTGCTTCTCCTCTGCATTCACTGATTTACTCTCAGAATTTTAATTCATTTTCCTTATGTAATAAAGAAGTACAATAATAGTGGAGAGAGTGTTTACTTAGAGGTCAGGAAAACCTGGGTTCAAATACCACCTTTGGCATTTCCCAATTATGTGACTCTGGTCAATTCATATAACCTAAGTCCTCCCTATGTTCTTGGTTCTGAGGTAGCTGGTGGTACAATGGATAGAGCTCTTGGCTTGGAGTCAGGAAGACATGAGTTTAAATATGGCCTAGACATTAGCTATGTAATCCTGGGCAAATCACTTAGCCTCTGCCTGTTTCATCAACTATAAAATGAAGATAATAATACATACATACATTACAGTATGTGCAACTATCATGAGGATCAAATGAAATCAAATTTGTAACAAACATTTGACATAGTGTCTGGCTTGTAGTACGTATTATATAAATGCATCCTTTCTAGAAAATGGAGATAATAATACTACCATTAACGCCTACTTCATAGGACTGTTGTTAAGACCAAATGAGATACTGAATATATGAAAATTAGCTATTATGATGAACAATAATGAATACTAATATTACTGCTGCTACTAGCCCCCTCCTAAATCAAAGCCCAACCCATTGTTGATGAGAGAGGGCATCAATAGCAAAGGAGGGGATTGCCATGTGGGGTTATGTAGAGTGGTGACTTTATGTACCCTGAGAGCCCTACAGTAGCTGTGAAGCCTGAGGAATTGGGCTCTGGTGGTACCATTGTTTGAGTTGACACCCCAGTCATTGTGGTTGCAATTATTCCTAAGAGTCAAAGAATAGATGAGGTGCATAGAGTTTCATGTTGTTGTGATCGTTAGTTTCACATAGAGGACAGCAGACCAAGGGGCATACTTTCATGCTCTGCTGCTACAAGAAGGCAAGATACATTGAAAGAAATCAGAGATGTTCACTTCCTTTCCACTACCCCCATGGCAAGAAATACTTCAATATGGATGTCACTTCCCATTGAAGGGAGCCAATCATGAGTGCTCATGAAATGGACTGAAAGTATGAATATTTTCATTATGTGCCTGTACTATACCATGACAAAATTGGAAATATATCATACCAATTATAGGCAAGGGTTTTATACTACTTTTTTGTTAATGGGATTCAAAGCTTTAAGTCACTCAACAATATATAGCGGACCAGTCCTGTACAATCCTAAAAAATAACTTTATCTCAAATCCAGATTAGATGAAATAAATGCTGAAATCAAGGAGATATTAAAATATGAAGAGGCAAAAGTTGCATGACCCGATACTGAAAATCTTTCCTTAGAACAAACTCTGGAAATTGTACCTAATAATGAAACTACACCCATGTCCACAATGTTATTTGAAGGAGAGAGAGACATGCTTAGACAGATTTCAAAATCCTCTTTTGAGTTTAATGGCACAAACTAAGATCCAACCTTCTGCAAAAAAACCTTTCCTGGTTTTCCTCAGTGCCTTCCTTCCAGAGATTATTTCCAACTTGCCCTTACATATCTTATTTGTACACATATTTGTGCATATCTTATTTTTATGCTGTCTCCCCCATTAGACTATAAGCTTCTTGAAGGCAGTGACAGTTTTTGCCTCTCTTTGTACCCCCCAGTACTTAGCATAACACCTGGTGCCTAATATAAAGTAAATGCTTATTGATTTATTGATTTGATTAACAGATGAACTATACCAAAACAGAGTAAATTTTAAAAGCTGGCATAGATTAGAAAATATCATGAAGAAATATAATTCTCCCATAGTATCTGACCAAAAAACCAATCCAACATAAAAACACTGAAAGACCTTCATAAAATTATAATATGTGACAATTGTAGTCATGGTAAAACAAACAAAACAAAAAAATCATGAAACATTAGAAGAATGGGATAGCTATCAGAGAATATTCCTGAAGATAGGTGTCAAACACTGTCATGGCAGCCATAGTTTCTTCAACTGTAAAATGAAAATAATAATAACACCTTTGCATAGTAAAGGTAATAGCAAAGTTGTTGAGGGGATCAAATGAGATATGTAAATTGCTTAGCTCTGTGCCTGGCTCATAGAAAGTGCTATTTAAATATTAGCTTATTATTAGTTAGCTATCAGACTAAGAAAAAATGGAGAATGAAGGCCTTGAGCTTGAATCTGGAGGTTGAATTTAAATAATAGAAGAAGGTAATTTCTTAAAATGTCCTGATCTCCTCCAGGCAAGACATATTGAGCATAAAAATATCAATGAGAAAGCCATGGGGCAGCTAGGTGGTGCAGTGGATAGAGCACCAGCCCTGGAGTCAGGAGTACCTGAGTTCAAATCCGGCCTCAGACATTTAACACTTATTAGCTGTGTGACTCTGGGCAAGTCACTTAACCCCAATTGTCTCGCTTTAAAAAAAAAAAAAAGAGAAAGCCATGGCTGTGTATGTCAAGGTATACTGGCAGCCTGAAATCAAAGCCCTGGGGAAGAACTTATTAAAAGTAATGAACATTTATGTAATACCAGTTTTAACATATACTTTAAGAACCGTGAACAGATATGGAAGGTATGCAAACAAAAACCCATTCAACATTAATGAAACACAGGCCCCATCACCCTAAGGCAGAAATAGAAAGATTAACACTTTCTCATCAAAAAAGAGGATGAGATTTGGTAGATGTTCTCAAACATATGATAAGCAGTGCTCTGACTACTATATATATTTCTATATAAACTTATATAAATTCTATTGGAATAAGCAGATACCACATCACCAAGCAATAATAAAGGCTGATAATAGGTACATGTTGTTGGGTTTGTTGAATGTGAGCAAGAATATTTTTACTTTTGGATAGAGTTTTATGACATTGCCAAGATACAAGAATGGAGTCAAAAGGCCTCAGTGGGCAACTTCTACATGACCTCAAACAATAAGAAGTCAATAAACAAGCAGTGAACAAATGGTTGAGTCATGCAAATTTATTTATAGAAACAGAGGGGTTCATAATGGCAATTCAGGATCAGGTTATCAACAAAAGAAATGATAAAAGGGTTATCCCTAAAGGGAATGGATTTGCTCTCCAGTATAGATTATGCAAGAGAACAGTAGAAATTGTGTAGTATACACTATAGGTTTCAAAAATTTAGCACCTAGCAAACAATGAGAAACACAACCAGGTGACTAGAATCATACATCAGAACCTTGCTATCTTTCATGAACTAACAGGCAACAAATCTCTCTAATACAAACCTCAAAAATATCCTTGAAAATTCAACAAATAAACTGAATTAGAGCTGGACCATTGTCACAGATAGAACCACTGCTCACAATCTCCTTGATATGACATTGATCCATTAAAATTTGAGAACATTTTTCATAGATGCTGTCATACCAAATACTCATAATCTCCAAAAAAAAAAAAGATTTAAAAATACAGAGAAGTTGCAGAATAAATCAGAAGATATGGGAATAGGAAGAGATATATGTTATCCTCATCATCTTGTCTGCTACTGAAATTGTCCCAGAGGTGCTTTTGGAGAGCCTGCAAAAATGAGCTTATGTCCCAATATTTTTATTCACTGTCAAAAAGCAGTTACTTTATCCACATGTGCAATAGTCCATAGGGTATTAAATAATAGGGAATAATAGTAAGTGAGTAACTTTTCTCAGTACTATTTCTATCTTAATTTCATAAAAAAAAGATGCAAAGAATGAGATGAATAACGAATAATAAACACTTGACAAAATGGATAGAGACAGCTAGGTGGTGTAATAAGCAATTAGGTGGCATAAGAGATACGGTGGTAGACTTAGAGTCAGGAAGAACTGGATTCAAATCTTTCTTTAGACATTAAAATGGGGATAAGAGTAGCACCTAGATCACAGGGTGGTTGTGATCATCAAATGAGGTAACATATAGGAAATGCTTTACAAACTATAGAACATTATTATTATTGTTATCATAATTAATTATTAGAATGCTAGGTCTTGAGGGGAAAAGATATGGGTTCAAATCCTGCCTCTGATATTTATTATGTATGTGATCCTGAACAAGTCATATAACTTCTGGTGTCTCAAGCAACTCCCTAGGATTTATGAACCAATTTATAGACAGTTAACCTTCTGCATTCTCAATGCTGGCATGAGTTTCCTTACTAGAAGTTGCACACCTTGAAGAAATCACAGATCCTTTACATAGTGAAAACTGAATGAAACTTGTACTAAGCATACTTTTTAGAGCAACTAAAATAATATCACATTTGAATTATTTCAGTAAGTGAAGTTTTTATCTTAAAAAGGAAAGATGGGAAATGATTGATAAATCACTTGTGGGAAATTTAAAAGGGTAGAATTACAAATCGGTCCCCCCCCCCCATTCCAATCTGTAAATCAATTTTGTTCTCAAAAGAAATTTAATCACTCCAAATGTGAGAATGGGTGATAGCCTGAATGTAGGGTAATTCTGCATTCTATTCCCTGATAATGATGTGGATTTCTTTTTTATTATGCTTGGGAAAATCCATCTTGCCTCTCAGCATCAGGTTTCCCTTTCATAGAATGGGGGTTGATGCTTTCATGATTTGGGGTTCATGGGAGGAGAGTGAGTCAAATTGTATGAAGAACTTGGGTGGTAACAGAATGCCTAGTTAAGTCTAGTGGTGTTGAAAACTAGCCAGGGAGTTGCAAGAGAGTCTGATCACACTTGCTTTTGTACATTCACGCCTATAATTTTCCTCTTAAAATGGGCTGCTCATTTACAATGGTGTAGAGTAGCTTAGACAACTCCTACCTTTGTGTGCTTTGGCAGCTGCCAACTAATTTATTGCATTTTGCATGAGAAGAGGAATTTTCTCCATTTGTTCTCACAAAAGAGCATGTAAACAAGAATGTTTGAATAAGTTTTAATCAGATAGTTTAAAAAGGAAAGTTCTTTAAAATTTCTAAGGATACACATGGATTCAAAAGAGAGGGTGATATAGTATAAAATGACAAGCCAGGAGATCCGGGTCTCAGCCCTGACTCTGGCTGTATAATGACAAGTCATTTAATCTTTCTCAGCCTCATTCCTCACTTGTAAAATGAAGGGATTGGATTAGAATGATCTTTAGAGTACCAAAGGCCCAAACCCAATAGCCTGTGTTCTTAAGGGGGCAATTAGAATGAAGTTAAGGAGTCCTTTCCTTTTCAAAAAACATCAGCAAGGTTTGAGTTACCTGCTCTAGATGACTGGACTAAACTATAATGAGGCCGAGATGGTTGGAACTTTGTCCTGGGGTGCTGACATTGGTGGGGTGCTTTTCTTCCTGTGACATTCTTCTGGCTCATTGTCTTCACCTCAAAGGGGATGGGGCCGGGGAAGAGGAAAGAAGTATTCATTAAGGGCCCATTGTGGACCAGGCACAGTGTTAAGCTCTTTGAGATGCCACTTTGAACATCTTACCTCTGTCTCAAGATCCATCTCCTTTCCACCTCTCAGCACAATTCTACCTAACCAAAGTGGACTGTCTTCAACACATAGAATTAGGAAGACTTAAATTTGAATCCTGCCTCAGACACTTGCTAGCCAGCTTTGTAATTCTGAGCAAATCACTTAACCTCTCTCATCCTAATTTCTCATATGTAAAATGGGGATAATACCAGCATCTAACCCGTATATCAATACTTAGCATCATCATCACCACCACCACAACACTACCCCTAACTGAATTTGTTCTGGGTACCAGAATTCCTAGTCATGGCCTTCCAGCTCCATCATGGTAGACTAGAATGGCTCAGCAAATAAATACAGAAATATACTAGCCTTTCTTCATTGTATACTTCTGTTCTCCCTCATGGAATAGATAGATATCAGAATAAGGGAAGCCAACATTCCTTACTACATGCCCAGAAGAAATCTACTCATCCTAGGTGAGTAGCTGCCTGCAGTGTTCTATTTACTAAGAACTTTAAATGTTTAATATTTTATTGCCAAACCTTTCTACCACAAAACTAAAGTTATCCTTTGGAGAGGGAAGATAACATTTACGCTTCTAAAGGGATTTTGTTAAACTGTAATCTTTTTTTTTTTAAAAAAGGACTCTTCAATAATTTATAACTTCAGTACGATCTTTTATGTTACTTCATAAAATATGCATTTTATTCTTTCCATTCACTCATTCAATTCAATTCAATTCAACAAATATCTCTTAAACTCCTTTTGGGAGCAAGGCACTGTGCTAGGCACCAGTTACACAAAGACAAACATGAAATAGTCTGCCTTCTAGGAGTTTATATTCTGGATTGGGAGGAGATAGAGCATGCACACTGATAAGGAGTAAACAAAATACTTTTAGGTGGGGAAGAACATTACAACTAGTTGGTTCAGAGAACGCTTCACGGCACCCAAACTAAGAAACATAAGAATTCTCAAAGGCATAGATGAGTACAGTGTGTTTTCCAGATATGGGAGTTAGCTTGTAAGAATGATCCACTATGAAATGTTAAGTTTGGGGAGCAGCCAATAGACCAGTTGTCAGTCAATAAGCATTTATTAAGCCCTCACTTTATGCCAAGCACTGTGCTAAGTGCTGGGGTTGCAGATACAAAAAAGGAAGATAGTCTCTGCCTTCAAAGACCTTACAGTCTAATGTAAGGGAAGACGACCTGCAAAAGGAAAGCTGAAAAGTGGGAGGAGGTATCTGGCAGGGGGATAATGGTTAAGTCAAGAGAATGAGAAATGATGGGTCCAGGGCCTTTTCCTAAGATGGAGGTTGGGAAGAACTCACTAATGGGAGAAGAGGCCTATAAGAATAGAGTTGGGTGGCATCTGAGACATGGTAGTTCCTGGAGAATCAGCATGTGTGAAAGGGAAGAGTATGAAATAAGGCTAGAAAGGTAAGGGGGAGCTGGATTGTAAGGGGCATGGAATGTCAGGCTAAGGAGACTATATTTTATTCCAGAGGAAATAGGGAGTCACTGAAGACTCTTGAAGCTTGTGGTGGAATGGTTAGACCTGTTCCTTGGGAACATTATATGTAATACTTACCATAGATAATCATATGATCACAGATCCAGAGTCAGAAGGGGCCTTAGAGGTCCAACTGTGTTATTTTATAGGGGGAGAATTCAGGCCCAGGGAAGGTGACTTGCTTAAGGTCTCACAGGCAGTAAAAGTATAAGATCTGGGATTCACACCCAAGTCTTTTAAGTCCAAAGCCTTCCCATTGTGCTGCACTGCTTGTTATCTTCAACTAGAGACAAACACACTGATTTCTACCTCCTTGTATTTTCCAACTTCACAGTATGTAACAACAACCACAGTGTCTCACATTAGTGTTGAGATTTGCAGAGTATTTTGTGATTTGTATATAGTAGGTGTTCAGTGAATGTTTGGCTATGGTTAATTCTCTATGCTGACATGGTACCTTCCATTCAAGCATTTTAAAAGCATTTCAAGGTTTAATTATACCTCATCACACTCTCATAAAAAAGTATCATTATTCCTATTTTACAGGGGGGGAACCTGAAGGTCAGAGAGGTTAAGTGACCAGCCCCAGGTCATGAATTAAATTAATAGATGGTTATTTAAATTGTATTAAATATCTTATACTTAGTCCTATAATTTCCCCTCTAAAATATGCCTTACTTTTTATAATATTAACTATCAAGTAGCTACTTGTTTATGATTTTAAAAGCTATTAGTGATTTATCACCTTAACTTCCTTGAATATGGATGGAGTAGAATTAAACTAAGAAATCCACGTAGGTGAAAATAGACCCTTAATTGTTTTTTTAAATAAAATCAAAATACTCTAAGAAATGTACTAGAACTGTTACATAATAAATCCACACTAAGACAAATTCCTGGAAAGAATAGGTGTCTATCCCACATGAGGGATAAAGTATTACTTCACAACAAACAATATCTCAAATTTAGGTTTACTAAACCCATTGAGTTTTGAAATAAACTCCAATTAAAGAATAATTAAAAGGATAAAACCTCTATACACCAAATCTAAAATATAATCAGAATTAAATTCATCATCTAGATGTGTCCTACAGGACAGAGTATCACCTCCCTCATTCAGAATACTATAGGGGCAGCTAGGTGGCGCAGTGGATAGAGCACCGGCCCTGGAGTCAGGAGGACCTGAGTTCAAATCCGGCCTCGGACACTTAACACTTACTAGCTGTGTGACCCTGGGCAAGTCACTTAACCCCAATTGCCTCACTTAAAAAAAAAAAAGAATACTATGAAAGGTATGTTTGTCCTTTGTTTTGGAAGAGGACCAGTGACATCATGGGGTGATGACTTGAGGAGAATTGGATTTAAGTGAAGGCAGAGCCGCACAAAGTTGTTAGTCTTATTCTTTCTGCAGTCCAGTGGCAGGATGAAAGTTTAAGATGACCGGTGATGGCTTAGGATGCAGTAGATGACCTTGGTGTCTTCACTTTCCAGCCAAGCTCTAAGCACTCCACAGTACCTGATTCTGCCACTTTGTTAACCTTTGAAGCAAATTGCTCTCATACACCCATTTTCCCAGAAGTCTTCACATGTTTATTGTAGATACCTCCCTAATTCACCGATAGGTTTAAGGCCTGTTGACTACCCTCCACCTGGGTTAGCCGATCTGTCAATATGGTTTCCTGGGATGTAGCTGCTGTGCTTTTTATAGCTTCTTGGGGCTTCTGGTGAGAATTGAGAGCCAGGTAGAAAGCAAAAATGAATGAGCGGCCTTGAATAAAAGTATTTGAAGTGTACTGAATAATTGGAGAATATTCAGAATATTGCGACTAGAATGATGAAAAGTCTCCAGATTATGCCAGGGGAGGATTGTTTGTTAGATTTGGGGATTTTTATGAGGGAGAGAGTAGGAGGACAGTGGATATCTCTTAGTATTTGAAAGGTTATGCAATAGAAATTAGACTTATTTTTGCTTGATCCTAGAGGATAGAACTAGTTGTAATGGGTAGAAGTTTCAAAGAGGCAAATTTTGGTAAGGTAGCAATGGGAACCATCCAAAAGTAGAATTTATTGTTCATTCCTTTCAGTCCTGTCTGACTCTTTGTGACCTCATTTAGGGCTTTCTTGGCAAAGATCCTGGAGTGGTTTGCCATTTTTTTTCTCCTGCTCATTTTGCAAATAAGGAAACTGAGACACATAGGGTGAAGTCACTTGCCCAAGAAGATGAGTCTTCTTGACTTCAGGCCTAGCATTCTGTCCACTGTGCCACCCAGATGTCCCCAAAATAGAATATGCTGCCCTAGAATATAATGGGTTCTCTCTCTCCAGAGGTCTTTAGGCAAAACCTGGGACACCATTTGTTTTCTATAACATAGCTAGGTCCTGATTTCCCACATAATGAATTCCCTTAAGTAGCCACATTTGAATTCGTGCTGTGTATTTCCACTGGGCTGGAACCAATGATTATATTTTACATAGTTATCACTTTGAACAGTGCAAGTTTGAATACATGTGGCCACTTTGGGAGGCTTGTTATTTGCATTACTAAAGAGTTAGCTCTATTACCTTTTGTGGGGCTTTAGTATCTTAAAAATAAGGGACTTGAATAAGTTCAATGGTTCTTAATCTGATGTCTATGTGATAAATTTCAGGGGCTCTGTGAACTTGAATGGGAAAAGAAATTACATCTTTATTTCCACTACCTCTAAGTTAGTATTTCCTTCAGTTATTTAAAAACACTATTCTGAGAAGGGGTCTCATGTTATGGGGGCCATGATGTAAAAAAAAAAAGTGAAGAGCCCCTGGACTCTCTAAGGTCCCTATCTGCCCTATATCCTTTGACCCCTCTAGGAGGATGAGTTAATAATTTGCTAGTACACCGTTTATGTGTCACTGAATGTCATTTGAGACTTTGAGAGCTTTTTTTTCGGTGCCCCCTGCTGGATGTTTCTTAGCAAAGGTCTATTTATCCTAGGTTATTAAAGAAGCTGAGTATTTCAGGTGAGAGCTAACTCACAGAGGATTTCTTGTGAAGTTTCTGTCAGCAGGGTCAGAAGGAGGCACCTCCACCTTTGCAGGAGCTAGCAGGCAGAAAAAAAAAATCATTGATTGAAGAAAATGGATTATTCAGGTTGAGGGAAGATGGGCTGCACCTTCAGCCCAGTTTCTGGAGAGGTGTCAAAGACTATTGTTGGCAGATAAAGGATCTCCTTGGCACCAAGCCAACACTGATACATGAGAAGGAAGGGGAAGCAGGTGTGCAGCTGTCTGGCAGTTTGGTTATCTGTTGGGAGGTGATAAACTGGTTACTGATTACAGAAATACAACTCACCCATCCACCTGGATGTTTCTTCTTTCCCACCCTTGTAACTGTGAGAAGGTGGTAAATGAGCAGTAAAGGAAATGTATCTCTTGAAGTGGGAAGTGCTAAGTACATTATTAAAAATGAATAAACTGAGTCAGAGAATCAGGAGGTCGGCTTTGGTAACAGAACACGTAAAAGCACACAGTTCTCAGAACTCTTACAAACAAAAGGCCTAATGGAATTAATTGCCTGGCAATCTTTCCAAATGTTAGGAAGATGTGTTAGGAAGTAGCACTTATAATCAGGGTTGTCCAGGTCTCTTGAATCACATATCCAGTTATTCATTTTACATCCAGAGGCATGACACATCCTAGCTTTGAGATCCTGGGCAAGTCACTTAGACTACTAATATACCCCATGATTCAGATAAGGAAGAAAGAGGGAATTCTGTTGTTAGTTCTTTGTTTTCAAAGAGGACCAGTGATATCATGGAGTGACATCTTGATTTAAATTGGATTTAAATGAGGCAGAATTGCAGAAAGTCTTCAGCTTCATTCTCTCTTCCAGAGTCATTGAAGTCCAACGGCAAGGCAAAAGTCAAGATGACTTGTTGATGTCCCAGGATGCAATGGATGACTTTGGCATCTTTGCTGTATGACCATACTCTGATATTCAGAGTATCTTCATGTCCATTGGAACAAATAGTTCTCCTCTGCCCATTCTGCCAGGGGAAGTCTTCACATGTTTGGGGTAGACGTCCCCCTAACTCACTGATGGTTTTGAGGCCTACTGGTTACCCTCAACCTCCTTTAGCCTGTCTGCTGAGAAAGTTTTACTGGCATGTGGCTACTGTGTATGCTACAACTTCTTGGAGCCATAAGAAAAGACTTTTATACTTAATACAGAATGAATAAGAAAGCCTGGAATGTTACCATAAGGGTAGGGTAAGAAATGCTAAAATTCAGACTGAGTTGAGATGGATGAGGAAAGCCGGAAAACCACAAGAAGACAACTTATAATGTTATATTGAGAAAAAAGAGAAAGCTCAGAGGAGAAATAGGACCAATGCTTGGAGTGGATGGGATCAATAATAATGGAGGATAAAGAGAAAGTATTACTTCTTAATTCTTAATGATGCTTTTGTTTCTCTGCTTGGACTAGAAAGGTTAGAAAAAAAAATAAGGCTCATAGGAAACTGATATCCAATAGAAATATACAGAAAGCACCTACTTGATGAGATTAAGTCATCCAGTCCAGATGAAATACATCTTTAGGCACCAAAAGACATAACAGATGGTTTTTAAAAAAATAATAAACATTTTTATTTGTAGTTTTGATTTCCAAATTTTCTCTCTCCTTCCCTCCCTCCCCTCCCCACTCCCTGTATCAGATGTTATTGTTGAACTACTGTGAGTGATCTTTAATAGATTGTGGAGAATGGGAAAGGTAATGAAGGATTGGCAAAGGGCAAATGTTTTTGATGTGGGAGGTGGGGTTTAATGGATTAAAAGAAATTACAAAGAATTACAAGACTCAGTGACTTGGTTTCCCAAGTTTTGTTTTTGTTTTTGTTTTTGTTGTTGCTGTTGTTGTTTTTTTCAGGGCAATGAGGGTTAAATGACTTGCCCAAGGTCACACAGCTAGTAGTTTCCCAAGTTTTTTTGAAAGACTGATGAGAGTATCATGAAGGTGTCCCCAATAAGGAGATGAAAATGATTATATTTATAGTGAGAAAAAGTTGATTATCTCCTCATTATCTTAGTCTCCTCCTAGTGGGAGGGGAGGTCTTATTCTAATTTGGACTTCCTGGGGTCCTAAGACAACCTCTGAGGTGGGTACCTTTTTCCTTGGAGGTGTGTTTTTGGGGTTTACATGTCATAAGGTGAACCTAAGGACACATTAGGTCTTTTCTGTGCATGTTCCCAAATACATGCTTAAACTTGTCAGACCCAGAGGGTCTCTATGTTTATGATATCTCCTGTCATCTAGGAATATTAATGACTATTAATGGTTAATGGTCCCTAGTTACAGTCGATTGTTAATGAGGAGGGTTGACAGTGACAAACCCTGGGGGGGCAGCTAGGTGGTGCAGTGGATAAAAGCACCGGTCCTGGATTCAGGAGGATCTGAGTTCAAATTCGGCCTCAGACGCTTGACACTTACTAGCTGTGTGACCCTAGGCAAATCACTTAAACCTCACTGCCCCACAAAAAAACCTGGAAACAAAAACAGATAGTGACAAACCCTCTTGGTTACTATAAGAACACAAATCTTAGTTTTTTCTGTTAATCCTTTTAGGTACTATTTATAAGTTATCTGTTAACCCCTTTTAGCTACAATTGATAGGTTATCTGTTAACCCTTTTAGCCTCCTCTGTCACTCTGATTTTCAAAAAAAATTTAAAAAGGAAGAAAGTAGAATCTGCAAAGTCTAATTCCACAAACTTGACTTTCATTCCTAGCAAAATTATAGAGTAAATTATTAAAGGGATGGTTGGCAAATATATAGATAAACAGAGTTAAATCAGTAGGCATTTATTAAGCATCTACTGCATGCATAGGGTACAATGTGCTACACACTGAGCATACAAAGAAGAAAGCAAAATAATACCTGCCCTCAAGCACTTTACATTCAAATGGGAGAGACCCTATGTGAATATGCAAAATGCATATAAAGTAGATTCAAATTAAACTTAAAGGGAGAGACACTAGCAGCTGGGAGGACCAAGAAAGACCTCTTATAGAAGATGGTACTTGAGTCTCAATGGAAACCAGGGGTTCCAAGAAGTGAAGGTGAAAAGGGAGATATAACCAGGTATGAGGGACAGATAACCAGTAGAAAGGATGGAGATGGTAGCTGGAGTGTCACATTCAAGGAACAATAAGTGTGACTGGACCTGAAGACTACATGGAGGGGTGTAATATGAACAAATACTAGAATGGTAGGAAAGTGTAAGGTTCTGAAGAGCTTTAAATGTTAAATAGATGAGTTTAAATTTAATTCTAGAGGTAATTGGAGTCACTAGAGTTTATTGAGTAGGGAAGTGGTTTGTCTAGATCTGTGTCTTGGCAAAGTCAGCTTGGCAGCTGTGTGGGGAGAGACTTGAGTTCGGTAGACCAATTAGGAGGCATTAACAACAATAGTCCAGGTGGACAATGATGAGGGTCTGAAATAGGTTGGTAGAGTGGGAGTGAAGACGTTTATGTGAGATGTTGTGGGTATACAAATGACAAGATATGACACCTGATTGGTGGGTGAGAATGGCTATTTGAGGTTGAGAATCTGGATGACTGGAAGGATGGTGGTACTTTCAATGGTAGTAGGGATTTTTGGAAGGGGAGTAGATTTTGGAGAAAAGAGGAGTATCATTTTGGATATGTTGAGTTTGAGATGGCACAGCACATCTAATTGAAAATGTTCGTGGATAGAGCACCGGCCCTGGATTCAGGAGGACCTCAGTTCAAATCCAGCCTCAGACACTTAACACTTACTAGCTGTGTGACCCTGGGCAAGTCACTTAACCCCAATTGCCTCACACCAAAAACCAAAAAACCAACCAAACAAACACACAGAAGAAAATGTTCAATAGGCAGGTGGTTACATGGGGCTATTCCTCCTGGTTTTGTGTCATTTGCAGATTTGACAACCATGCTATGTAGGTCATTATCTAAGTCACTGACAAACTCGAAATAGCATAGGGCCAAGCCACTCCATTAGATATCACTTGCCAAGTTGACATCAAATCAATGATGACTACTTTTGGGGATCTGGACCTTTAATTGGTTTTAAATCTATTTATCCTATCACATAGCCTGTTATCTGTTTATCTTTTTTTCCTACAAGAATTACATGAGATGCTTTGTTAACTTTTGTTTGCTAGATAGAACTTTCCTGTGAGTGACTAATTTCCACTAGAGACCAATCGTTTTACCTTTCTTTCTGTGTAGTAGTTTTTTGTTTTCTTCTTCCCATTGCCAGTAGATGCATAATCTCACATACCAGTTGTCTGTCTCTGTGGTTGTTTAGGGGATTACTGTTACAAATTTACCTATCACAGTGAGCAACTTCAATGGAATTCATTCCACTAATTAGAGTTTTATATGAGTTAACAAGCTCCTCTTTAAAATGCAAACTGTCCTTCTTAGAGTTAAGCCTAACAGTAATTTACACCTTAGTATAAATAATGGAATTCCCAAAATCACATTACCTTCCTCCTAATATCTAGATGTACTGCCCTCATCTTTCACTCAAGGGTTGGAAGTATGGATGTGTGGAATATCTGGGTAATTTGGAAATACTGAGAACTTCACAAGAGTACAGGCTTGTCTCTAAAGCTGCAGTGGGGAAATTTGGACCATCAGAGAGCAGTATTAAGGCCTTCCGTGGGGGAAGGGGAGTGAAGGTAAGAGAGCTATCTATCATAATGATTCACTAGGAGTAGGATCTCACTGCAGATTTGTTAATTGATTGATGGCTGATCCTAAGGAGGTGAGACAGTGCCAAGTAGAAGCCTTGACAATTTCTTAATATTGCTAAGGACTTTGCTGGCAGGCAGCCATATGAGTGCTACTGAGAACTGCCTCAGATGGGTTCCTTGGTTGCCAATTCCTGTCATAGAATAATCGTAATAAAGATGTACCCAAAACCATTTTCCTCCTCTTTAAAATCCCAGTGTACTCTTCTCTTTCCAATGCCTATGAACCACACAATTCTCTCTTCAATGCCAGTGGTTCTTAGAAGTTAATGGGTTTGCTTTTAAGATGATATTATAGATGTATGTTACTTTAAACAAACCATGTCTGTGAAAATCTGGATTTACTCAGATAAATTGGGAGTGATTATTGACTTTACAAAAGGATTCACTGTAAGATTCCTTTAAATAGCAAGCTTTCCCAGTGTCTGCTAAGTATTAGGTTTAGCAACATTCTCTTCACATATGACTTCGAGGCGGTAAGACAACACAGAGGATGAAGTGCTGGACTTAGAGTAAGGAAGCTGAGTTCAAATCTGACCTCAGACACCTACTAGTAGTTTCCCAGGTAAATCATGTAACTGCTCCATGCCTCAGTTTCCTCATCTGTGAAATGGGAACAACCATAGTACTTATTCCCAGGGTTGTTTTGAGGATAAAATAACATGGATAGTGATTTGCAAACTTTACAGAGCTATATAAATATTAGTCATTATTATATATATTTTTTTCGGAAACGCATCTGTAGTACAAAGTAAGGGATGCTTGTACTGCTGCAGCAATGTTTGCTTTAAGTAGTTCTCCACCTCCTCTGCCTTTGCCACTTGGCCTCACCCAACAATTATCATGGATTTTCACTGAATCAGGCACACTCTCTCTCCCCTGGTTCCCCTTGTGACAAAGAGCAAGCATTTATTTGTGAGGTGGATGCTCCCAGGACTAAAGGTGGGTTTAGTGGTATGCTTCTGTGGTCATGAAGCAGAATGAATCAGCTGAAACTGCAGTTTCCTTAATAGTCATTTCATTAAAAAAAAATCTATTTCGTGGATTATTTCTCCATTGTTTTAGCCTCTTACTATGCTTAGTAGGTCAAAAAACATTTATTAAGTACTTACTATATGCCAGGCACTATATCCAGAGGGTAAAGAAATAGCTTTCACTTTTTCCTTTTGTTTTTAAAATTTGACTTTTTTGGAAATTGTTTTGTGCTCAGGCCGATTTCCATGGTTGAGTCTTATTTTTTCTTACAGACTTCTCACTTTTCTTTTGACAAAAGTTATTTGCTGCAGAGCCACAAATAGTAAACTAACGTTAGCAAAAGCAGGCTGACAACAGAATTAAAAATATTTGGAAGGACTGTGGTGGAAAAGGTGGATGTAAGTCATAATTTTCCAGGCCTCCATATATCCTATATCATAAAAGGTGGGAGAATATTCTGTAGTACTAAAAATTAATAAAATATCCTATAGTATTGAAACATTCCATAGCATTAAAAAGAATATTCTATATTATTAATATTTTATAGTATTTAAAAAGTATTCTATAGTATTAAAATATTTATTTATTTATTTATTTTTGTGGGGCAATGAGGGTTAAGTGACTTGCCCAGGGTCACACAGCTAGTAAGTGTCAAGTGTCTGGGGCCAGATTTGAACTTAGGTACTCCTGAATCCAGAGCCGGTGCTTTATCCACTGCTCCACCTAGCTGCCCCTATAGTATTAAAATATTAAAAAATTATTCTATAGTATTAAATTTTTCTGGGCTAGAAAGATTCCATAGACTCGGGAATCCTTATCCTTATGCTTATACTCTTGCCCCAGAACCAATGATCTAGGTTTATATGGACTATGTTTTATCTTGGAGTTAGCTCTTAAATCAGCCTTTTTATTTTTGCCTTCATCTGGAGTTTCCCACAGGAATATCAGAATTTGCCTTATTTTGCCCTCACCCAAACTTGCTCTAGGAACATCAAAATATAGCTGTGTCAAGTTCTCCACAATGGAAGTGAAAGATAAGAGGTTGTCAGCTCACCTGCAAGCACACAGGCTAAAATTTACTACCCATAACACAGTCTTCATTTAATCCAACAAAAATGCAAAACATTAACGATTTGCATATGAATCAATGAATAGTCAAAATAACTCTCATCCCCTCCTTGTTGAGGCTCCACATTCTCTAGGGCCCTTTACAGATCTTTGGATGGATAGTTCTACCCCAGGGTTGAGAACCTCTCTGCAAAGAGGAAAAATATTTGGATTTTCAAGACTCTAATGAACCTCTTCTCCCCTGCATATCTATGCACTTTTCCAAACCTACAACACTCTTGTATGGGTCAACACTCCCCAAAAAGGACACTTGGAATTACTCAAGAATTGACCACTTTTACCCTAGATGTTCACAGTTCACATGGCTCACATTCCTAGTGAAGGGCAATTTTAGTGTTTGCTCCTCCACATGATGGTTCTATCCCTTGCTATTACTTGGCTCTAGTTCTTAGTAATTCCTGGAACTCCTCTGCTTTGTTGGGTCCAGGAACTTAGCTTTGTCTTGGAACTCTTCCTTTTTCTGTCTTGTAGGCTATTTTGATCAATTAAAAAAAATTATTATATATTTATAAAATTATTTTCTTTTTAAAATTAGAGTTTCAAATTCTTTCCCTCCCTTCCATTCTCGTCCACCCACTAAGAAGGCAAATAAGTAATATCAATTATACATGTGAAATCATGCAAAACAAATTTCCATATTAGCCATATTGCCAAAAGAAAGCACACAAAAAAACAAGAAAATTATACTTCAATTTACACTTAGAGTTCATCAGTTCTCTCTCTGGAAGGGGATAGCATTTTTTTTTTAAAATCATAAGTCCTTTGAAATTATCTTAGATCATTGAATTGATCAGAGTAGCCAAGTCTTTCACAGTTGCTAATCATAACAGTGCTATGCACAATGATCTCATGGTACTTCTCACTTCTCTTTGCATCAGTTCATATGTGTCTTGCCATTATATTGATTAAATTTAATAGGCTATGAGAAATGTTGTGGGTTGCATTAACACTTTGCCTGACACTTTAATCTTTCTTTCCTTGCTAATAATGATTCCTATTTTTAATCTTGTAGATTTCTAGGTCTTCAGTCTTGAAGTATAGATAGTTCAGGACCTTATCCTGAACTATCCTCATTATTTCCCAAGAACTCTCTTATGCTATTCTAGTAGAAAAGATAGCTAGACCTAAAGACAGGCTCGCTGTTATGCAGAGGGAAGTTTCCTCTGGTATAGCCCAGGGTTTTGTACATGACCCTCTGCTATTTAACATAGCTCCGATAAAGTCTTAGATGGTTATAGGTATTAGATTTGCAGATGATACAAAGTTGGAAAGGATGGCTAAGACACTGAAAGAAAGACAGAGACTGGAAAACAAAAGCTCTCCATAGAC
Organism: Dromiciops gliroides; assembly: GCF_019393635.1. NCBI lineage: Eukaryota > Metazoa > Chordata > Mammalia > Microbiotheria > Microbiotheriidae > Dromiciops > Dromiciops gliroides. Next base: position 557,786,149 of record NC_057862.1, on the reverse strand, counting down.
CAACCAGACAGTTCAAATGAAACAAATACATTGAAATTTAGATGGAATAAATGGAACATTTTATGAGTTCAAAAAAATCAGTTTTCACAAGTAAAAGATGGGAAGGTATGATGAGTGAGTAGCTCATCTTTTTTTTTTTTTAATGTGGGGATTTTAAAGGTTTTCGAGTTCAGTATGAGTGAACAGTATGATATGATAGCCAAGAAAACTAATGTTAGCTTAGATTTCATTAAGAGAGGCACAGAATCCAAGGTTAAAGGTATGATAATGATAGTGTCATGGTATTCTGCTTCGGTCAGATCTCATCTAGAGTGCAGTGCTCAGTTCTTGGCACCACCTTTTAGGAAGTACATTGTTAAGCATCCTGAAGAGGGCAACTAGGTAAAAGGTCTCTAATTCATGCCATATAAGAATCACATAGCCTGGAGAAGAGAAGACTCAGGATTACAGTGATAGTTATCTGTAAATGTTTTAAGAGCTGTCACGTGAAAGAGGGATTAGACTTGTTCTGTTTTGCCCCAGAGGGAAGAACTAGAGCAATGAGTTAATCTTAATATAAGAAAGAAGAAAGGTGACTATCCAAATGTGGGGTGAGTTGCTTCAGGAGATCATTTTTTTTCCACTTTTTTTTTTGGTGGGGTGGGGATAGCTATTAGGGTTAAGTGACTTGCCCAGGGTCACACAGCTAGTAAGTGTCTGAGGTCAAACTTGAACTCAGGTACTCCTGACTCCAGAGACCGTGCTCTATGTATTGTACCACCTAGCAGTCATTCCCCGCCCCCCCAAAACACACACACACACACACACACACACACACACACACACACACACACACACACACTCTTGTTGCAGGTAGATAGATGATTCTTTATCTCACCTGCTATTGGCCTGGATCCTGAAGACTGATCCTGATCTATACTGGGTTGGCTTCAAAACCAGATATGCACTTAACTATCAGATTCCTGGACATTTGGTGGATACCTCTCTTGAACTTTCAAAACTCATAGCCTCTAGAGGGAGAGAGCCTGGGGCCTCACCCTTTATAGCATTGTCTCTCACCAAACATCATCTTCCAGAAAGAAGTCACATGAAGAGAAAGGCCAAACCCAGTAAAGATAAGGCCAATCAGTGCCTTTTAAATATACTCTCAGTACCTGTTCTGCAAATGTTACCAATTAAAGAGCCTGCAATTTCACAAAAAGAAAGAAAGAAAGAAAGAAAGAAAGAAAGAAAGAAAGAAAGAAAGAAAGAAAGAAAGAAAGAGGGGCCAAGCATCCAAGGAGAGATTTCTACTATGTTGTTTGTGAAAATGGAAGGGAAAACAGGCTGTTTTAATCAGTCATTATCTTTTGCACTTTCCCCCCTTGTATTTATTGATTAATGATATCCCTTAGAAAGTATAGTGGGCAAATTTATACTGACTTGGTGTCAGGAGATGAGGGTTCAAATTCCAGCTGATACCTAGTTTATGGCTGTAGGGTAAGTCACTTAACTTTTCTGAAACAGAATTTCCTCATTTCTTTTTCTTTTTTTTTTTTAGTGAGGCAATTGGGGTTAAGTGACTTGCCCAGGGTCACACAGCTAGTAAATGTTAAGTGTCTGAGGCCAGATTTGAACTCAGGTACTCCTGACTCCAGGGCCAGTGCTCTATGCACTGCGCCACCTAGCTGCCCCTATTTCCTCATTTCTAAAGGCTGATGATATGTATACTAAGTATCTCAAAGGGTCATTCTCAAGAAATCACTTTACAAAAAATGTTAGAAAAGTGAGAATTATTGTAAAGTAGGACATCAGTTGCTCATTATTGGCCAGTCCCTAAACAATTTGGTTGTGTTTCTTTTGTGTGTGTGTGTGTGTGTGTGTGTGTGTGTGTGTGTGTGTGTATGTATGTATGTATGTGGAAAAGATGAAAAGTTTAGCTAAGAGAGAATAAGAATGATTTTCTTTTCAATGGCTTAACTCTTTCAATATTCATATAGCCACTAAATTAGATGCATAGTTTCCAAGTGGTATAACTCCTTGAAATTCTACTTAAAAGTTCCCCAGTGCAGTGCCACAGGGACCCGAGGTTGGCCCTGTGCTATTTAACATGCTTGTCAATGGCTTAGATAAAGGTTAGATGGTATGTTTATCAAATCTTTAGATGATACAAAGTAGGGAGGGCTTTGAGATCATATAGTATGAGAATCAGTTGAAGGAATTAGTGATATTTAACCTGGGAAAGAGAAGATTCAAGGGTGGCATGGATCTTCAAGTATTTGAAGGGTTCTTATGTGTTGAAGAGGGATTTTTTTTTTCTATTTGGCTGCAGAGCAATCAGGGAGTCAGAGTCGATAAATATTTATGTTCAATAATGTTCAACAAATGTTATAATAATAATAATAAATAATGTTCTGTGTTCAATAAATATCAGTTCTTTCTTTGGAGCTGGATAGCATGCTTTATCATTAGTCCTTTGGTATTATCTTGGATCATTCTATTGCTGAGAAGTTAAGTCATTCACAGTTCTTCATCAAACAATATTGCTGTCATTGTGGCTACTATGTGTCAAATACTATGTTAGGCACTAGGGGTAAAGAAGCTGGTTGGAAAGAAAGGCAAAAGATAGTCCATGCCCTCAAGGAGATTACAATCTAACTCAGGAAACAACATGCAAACAACAATGTACAAACAAGTCATATAAGCTTAGCTTCTTAAACTATAGGTTGAGGCCCCATATGGGGTCACATAATTGAATGTGGGGGTCATGAAAAATTTGGCAACAGTAAAAGGTTATATATGCCTATATACCTGGGGTCATATAAAAATTTCTCAGATGAAAAGGGGTGGTGAGTAGGAAAAGTTTAAGCCCTGATATACAGGATAAATTGTAAATAATCAACAGAGGGGTAGGCATTAAGGGAGATCAGGAAAAGCTTCCTCTACAAAGTGAGATTTAGCTGGGAATTGAAGGAAGCCAGGGAAGTCAGGAGGTAGTTTAAAGAGGGAGAGAATTCCAGGCATGGGGGATATCTAGTCAAAATGATCAGATTCAGGAGATAAAAATTTATTTATTGAAAAAAAGCAAGGAGGCCAATGTAACTGGATGCTAGCATATGGTGGGGTAGGGGTGGTGGGGGGTCTGGGTGGCATAAAATACAAGAAGAGTGGAAAGGTGGGGGACAGGTTATGAGGAGCTTAGATAGAAGTTTCAGAGGCAAATTTAGGCTTGATATAAAAGGGGGAAAAATTCTAACAGAGCTGTCAAAAGTGGAGTAGGCCATCTTGGGAGGTAGTGGTTCCTCCCTTCATTGGAGGTCTTTAAGTAGCGATTGAATGGCTACTTTGCTGGGTATATCATATAATTTTTTTCTCCAGGTATGGGTTGGAGTAGATGGTCAATTTTGTGTCTTCCAAATCTGAAATTCTGTGATTTGTGTATAATTTATAGCTTATAAAACATAGGAATATAGATACAGAGCTCAAAGGAACCTTAGAGGTCATGTAGTCCAACCCCCTCATTTTACAGATGAAGAAATTGAAGCCCAGAGAGATTGTATAACTTGCTTAGGATATGAACTCAAATCCTTTGGACCAAGGGCAGCTAGGTGGCACAGTGGATAGAGCACTGACTTGGAATCAGGAAGATTATTTTATTCACTGTATGACCTTGTGCAAGTTACTTAACCCTGATTGCCTCAGTTTCCTCATCTGTAAAATGACCTGGAGAAGGAAATGGCAAACCATTCCAGTATCTTTGCCAAGAAAACCTCAAATGGAGTCACCAAGAGTCCTATATTATTGAAACGATTGAACAACAACAACCTGCAATATGATATGCTGACAGTTTCCCAACTTTCATGTTTAACTGGTGTCATTGTAAAAAGACTCAATCATTTTAATCACAATCTAGTGTTCCTCCTCCACCTTTTGTCTGTCATCTTGTGGCATTTTTATTTTAAATATTTATTTGCATATATAAATACTTCATAACAGCCCAATAATTACCATGGAGCCACAGATGAATGACATGGTGATGCTTCTTCATACAGGACTGTGTTTGCCCCATCTGCAAACAAATAATTACCCTTCAGATTTACCTGTTTAACTTAAACTGTAATTACCAGGCAATCAAACTGCTGACAAGTGTAGCTACTAATTATCTAAATGAGACTTAGACTGTTCATAGTTACTTAGTTATTTGTAACTTCTTTTGCTGCCCATTAACAATAAACATGGGATAAGTTGTGGTTTGATATCTGTGCTTCTGCCCTTCCTGAAAACAAATTATGCGCTGATTTGTTTGGTCCTAGCCTAACAATTCCCTAAATCAAATGAATTTATCTATTCCCAATGAATGGTTCTCAGAATAAAATGCCCTAAAAGAATTCACAGGAAGAAGCAACTGGCCGATGCATGATGGAAGGACCATAAGGTGGCAGTATTTACCAGCAAATAAAAAAACAACATCTTGCTTCAATGATAGTCTATAGGTCCCATCTGCGCAGGGCTCTATTAAGTTAGAGGACCGGGAAAGGCCTTTGAATTGGAATATTTTCTCATGCACAAGGTTTTCTGATTAAAGGGCTAGATGGGGGTAATGGGGTAAAAATAATTTTTCCTTCTTAGTAGCCTGTTTAGTGGGAGGAGTGTTATTGCCCTGGGAGTCTTGGATTTTTTATTTCACCACGGATTGAATTATGACCTTAGGCAAATTACTTGACTCTACTAGGTCTCAGCATCATCAAGGTATAATTTCACCTTATCTGCAAAAGGGTTGGAAGAAAGGACCAATTTGCCTCAGTTTCCTTCCATCTCAAAGATCTATATATTTTTTGATTCCTTCCATGAAAACTATATTTAGAGTTGGAAGGGTCCTTTAGAGGTCTGCTTCATATTTTACAGATGAGGGAACTGGGGTTCAGAGAAAGGAAGTGACTTATTTAAGGTCACATAGGAATGCTTGGGTTCAAACTCAGGTCTTTTAAATTCCTGGTCCTTTTCATAACCCTCCATTGCTTTTTCTGCTTTGCCATTTTCTGTATGTGTTAGTTCAAAGATTTGCTAAAACTTTATAGCAACACCATGCTTCACTGTCTAAGTGTGCTGGACCTGGAGTAGGAGAGATATAGGTTCAAATCCCAGCTCTTGACAGTTACTTACTGGATGTGTAATCCTGGGCAACTCATTTTACTTCACTGAGCCTCAGTTACCTCATTTGTAAAATGAGCATGATATTGTTTTCTTCACAAGGTCGTTGTGAGGATCAAATGACATGATGCATGTAAGGTGTTTTGTGGACCTGACCTCATTATACAAATGTCTATCAATAATGATAATAACAACTTATAGTATCATGTGTTTCAATTAATTTACAGTTCTTGGTTTCTAGTAGTGTTTACCTGAAAATGGAATCACATTAAAATATTGATCAATTTTGATGCTTTGTTTTTGGCTTAAATTTACATCTAAGCAAATGAATCATGATGAACTTTTCTGAGAGAAAAATATGGAGATACTATTTGAAATACTTCTTCTAGCATAAAGAATGGCAGAAAAGAAACAATAATGGGGAGAAAATTTAGGACCCCTAAGTTAGGCACATACATGTAAGAGTACAAACAATATTTTACACAAGACTGAATCGTTTAATGCCTCACTAGGACATTACAGTTTAGAATGTAGAGATGCCATGCGCCTTCCTCTTTGTTCCCACAATTCTCTGTACATGTCCTTCTCCCCTTTTCTTCTGGTCCCTCTTTTAAAAAAAGCCTAACACTGCACCGAGAGTTTCCAAATTTAAGTCAAACAGCTAGGCTAAACTCCGCTTAACTTGAAACCTCTGTTTTATTTCTCTCTTCCTCCAGTTGGCGGTTTTCAACTCTAATTTCTGCCCCTTTTGAGGGTCTCATGAATCAACATCTGGATTTTAGCACTGCCCATGGAGTTTTCTTGGCAAAGAGACATCACTTTGCCAACAAAGGTCAATACAATACATGGTCAAAGATAGGTTTTTTTTTTTTTCAGTAGCAATGTATGGCTGTGAAAGTTGTGCTACAAGGAGAGCTAGGAACCACAGGGAAGATGTTTTCACATTGTGGTGCTGGAGAAGGCTTTTGAGAGTCCATTGGACATCAATGACATAAAATCAATCAGTACTTAACTTAATTTAAGCTATTTGTAGAAAGTCAAATACTGAAGCTGAATCTTAAATACATTGACCACATAATGAGCAGATAGGGTTCATTGTGAAAGACCAGTGATGTTGGGAAAGATTGAAGGTAATAGGAGAAGGGGAAGGCTGAAGATGAGGACAGATAGTGTAATGGAGATGATGAACGTGAACTTGGACAGACTTTAAGAGATAGTGGAGGACAGAAGGGCCTGGCATGCTATGGTATATGGGGTTACAAAGGTCAAACTTAGATGAAAGACTGAACAATAACATCAGGATCGCAGACATGTACTTTTGATTTTAGGTTCTGGTCAGGCAGAAAGCCTTTAAAAATAACTTCTATATAACTTTAGAGAGTAACATGCCTACCTACATGAGATCATAAATGTTTATTAATTTTCTTTACAAAGACTGAAGAAAGGGGATTTGTGATTGTGGGCATGGTCAGGGCTGCTGGATTTGGAGTCAAAGGACATTGGGTTCTAATTCTTGCTTTGCTGCTTACTACCTATGTGACCTTAGGCAAGTCACTTCCCTTCCTCATAGACCTCTGTAAAAGGAGGAGAGTCGTCTTAGCTTAGAAGTGTCAAGATCACAGCCTGCCAACCCAAAGGGGATCACAAAATTCCTGAGTGAGGCCAGAATCAGATTAAAATGTAATTGGGAAATGTTTAACAAAATAAACAAAAACAAATACAACAAAGATAATGACAATTTGTGGTTTTCTAAGGCAATATGATCAATAAGGAATCCATTTCTATTTCATTTTGAGACCACTGGACTAGATAATAATAATCATAGCTAGTATTTATATAGCACCCACTAGGTGTTACACAACGTGGTGAACAAATATTATCTCATTTTATCCTTACAATAACCCTGTGAAGTAGGGGCTATTATTATTCCATTTTTACAGTTGAAGAAACCAAGGCAAAAAGAAGTGACTTGTCCAGGGTCACACAGCTGGTAAGTATCCCAGACTGGATTTGAACTCAGGTCTTACTAAGTCCAGGCTCAGTACTTTACCCACACTATCTACTCTACCTAGCTGCCCCTGTAAGGTACCTCATAACGTCAAATCTATGGTCTACAAGGTATGGATCTTGGTGCAGGCAACTGAAAGGCACCTCCCATGAAGGTAGACTTGCTTACTAATGCTTTACTGATTGTGCTTTAGATATTGGGTCTGCCTCCTGGTAATTGGTTGATTGAGAATTATTAGGGGTTCCATTCCCTCTGTGATCAATACAAGTAAATTGTAAAATAGCTTTTTCTCCCCTTGAAATTTTAAATTTTGAAGATGGATTTCTTCCTCTTTTTCCACACCTTGGGAACAAGAAAAAGATATCTAGCAACCCGTAGGAGAGACACATGGCATGCTTATACAGGCAAGCCTGAGAAATAAGTTCATGGCACCTCAAATTCCCACTGTATGCTTTTCTATTTCCTTTTCTAAGAACAGATCAGAAATTAAGATTCTCAAGAATTATCTTTCCATAAAAGTCTAAAGGCTGCCAAGAGATAAAAAAAGTTCCTGAGCTGGAGTCTTGGGCACTGACTTTGTGGAGGGAGAAAAATTTCTGAACAGCATGCAGCATGGAGAAGGAAGAAGATTGCCACAAGACTAAAGCCATGTCATAGGTGCTAGAACATCTGGGCCTTTTCAGTTATCCACAATATTGTTGTTAGCTGTTTGGACAGTACAGGTGGAAGGTGAATGGGGAGGGGGGTGTGAGTGCTTTTTCAGTAGCTTTAAAAATGTCTTTACTGGGGCAGCTAGGTGGCGTAGTGGATAGAGCATCGGCCCTGGATTCAGGAGGACCTGAGTTCAAATCCAGCCTCAGACACTTTACACACTTACTAGCTGTGTGACCCTGGGCAAATCACTTAACCCCAATTGCCTCACTTAAAAAAAATGTCTTTACTTTGGAGGAGAAGGAAGACTAAGGAATCTAATGGGCTATTTGGGAGTTTCATGGTTCTGAATTTGTTCATGACTTCTGGTGAGTCCTTTATGTCTTAGGAATTTTCTGTGGTGGGGGAAATAAAGATGACTTCATATCCAATGCCCATAGTATAAATTGACTGCCTGTGTGGGAGTTGGGGATCCTATTGCCCACTTTTGAGGCATACCTAGGCATAGCCATATGAAAGCTTTTTTCTTCTCCTCAGGAGATTTTTCCCTGAAAGTAATCCTCAAGGGTACAAGAGTCAAAGAAAGATATTGAATGACCCTTTTGGAAGGAAAGATAATGAATGACCCTTTTGGAGGGTCAGATCCTAGGACTGGACCCAGGTCCATGTGAGCTTGGAGTCTTTAGGAGACTCTGGGCTATGAATAACAAATGAATGTCACAGTCCAACTGATGGAGTTTTAACTTCATGCTGGGGGGACTCTCTGGGTGTGAGGTAGTTAGTCCTTTGGTGATACCTTCAGGCTAATGGGATGGCAGAACAATCATGTATTCCATAGTAGGGCTCTGGTACTTGAGTGGGTACAGAGCATAGTGCTGCTTATAGGGTAGATTAGGGGAAATGTTATAGGTCACCTTCTTTTTGATTCCTTGCTGAGGAGTCCTATTTTAACCTTAAGGATTCTTGGGCTTCAATTCTGAAGTCTGGGTCATTCATAGAATAATAGATCTAGAGGGGGAGAGGGAAGAGACATAAGAAGCTCTCTAATGCCAAATCCTCATTTTACAGATGAGGAAACTGAGGCCCAGCAAGGTTAAATGTCTCATTTGGGCTCACATAGGTAGTGTCAGGGGTAGAATTTGTTTTTTTTTTGTTTTTTTTTTTTAGTGAGGCAATTGGGGTTAAGTGACTTGCCCAGGGTCACACAGCCAGTAAGTGTTAAGTGTCTGAGGCTGGATTTGAACTCAGGTACTCCTGACTCCAGGGCCAGTGCTCTATCCACTGAGCCATCTAGCTGCCCCTTCAGGGGTAGAATTTGAACCCATATCTTCTGATTACAAATCCAACACTCTTTTCACCATACAGTACTGCTGCTGCCTAGTGCAGTTTGAGCTAATAGATATATCTAAACTCAAATTAGCATAATTGCATTTATATGCAAATGTGACACACTAATGTGTTAATTTCTTGCCCTTAATAAGCTAGTATCTTTTCCCTAGCCACAGCCCTAATAAGAGATCACTGTAAAATAAAGTTAGGGCAACATTCAGGCACAATTCATCCATACCCAGTCCAATGGGAATTGAAACAATCAGGAGGAGGCTTCAAGGACAGCATATGAGGAATCTGGGATTTCATATTAAAAATTGTTTTAGGTAAAAATGAACTGCTTAATTTTTTAATGGAGACAAATGGGGCTCATCATTTGTCTCCCTTCCTTCCTTCCTCCCTCCCTCCCTCCTTCCCTTCCTTCCTTCCTTCCTCCCTCCCTCTTTCCCTCCCACCCTCCCTCCCTCTTTCCCTCCCTCCTTCCCTTCCTTCCTTCCTTCCTTCCTTCCTTCCTTCCTTCCTTCCTTCCTTCCTTCCTTCCTTCCTTCCTTCCTTCCTTCCTTCCTTCCTTCCTTCCTTCCTTCCTTCCTTCCTTCCTTCCTTCCTTCCTTCCTCCCTCCCTCCCTCCCTCCCTCCCTCCCTTCCTTCCTTCCTTCCTTCCTTCCTTCCTTCCTTCCTTCCTTCCTTCCTTCCTTCCTTCCTCCCTTCCTCCCTCCCTCTCTTCCTCCTCTTCCTCCTCCTCCACCTTCTCCTCCACCTTTTCTTTCACTACCTCCTCCTCCTCCTCCTTTTTCTTCTTGAGGAGCTCACATTCAAATGCAGAAGACATCATATAACTAAGTAGGTAATATAAGATAAATACAGAGCAGATGGAAGAGAGGGGAAGGCAGTTGAGGGATTGGAAAAGGTCTTTAGAAGGTGAGATTGGTCTTGAGCAAGCTAGGGATACTCAGAGAGCAGGTCATTCTGGGGTCTAGTTACTGCAGTGGTACAAAGACAACATAAGAGTGTTATATGTGAAAGACAAGCATGTAGGCCACTGTAACTAGGTGATAGAATATGTAGAGGGGCATAAGGCAGAAAAAGGCTGGAAAGGTAGGGAATTGGCCCAGACTATGAAGACGTTTAAATTCCAAAGTGAGAAATTTATATTTGATCCTAAGTATTTTTTTAAGAATATAAAAGGGAGCAGCTAGACGGCACAGTGGATAGAGCACCGGCCCTGGAGTCAGGAGTATCTGAGTTCAAATCCGTCCTCAGACACTTAACACTTATTAGCTGTGTGACCCTGGGCAAGTCACTTAACCCCAATTGCCTCACTAAAAAAAAAATATATATATATATATATATAAAAGACTTTATGTGAATTAAGCAATATTTGCAAAAATAAGCAAGGACATGGAGTTTTAAGGCCCAAGTGAAAATGGATTGGCAAAAAAAGAATTTTAGCAGAACCAGAAATAAGATATAAATGCACATCCTAGGACCATGGTTGTTGTTGTTGTTGTTGTTGTTTTTCCTGGACTAATTACGTTACTACCATGATATGTCATTGGGTATATGTACTATTATAATACTTAGTATGGTATACATACAGTCAATGCCTGGTAAATGTGATTTGACTTGATGCTTGCTTAATATAATATTAATGCCCCACATGAGAAGTAATGGTGAAGATAGAAGTGATCTCTGGGTCCTTTTTATCCTTATCCATAGCACTGAATGAAATCTTTCCCCACTATTTTCTTTTTAGCTTAATTAGTTATGTAATTGTTTTTGTAGTGCCTACTGTGTAGAGCAGTGAAACTTTGAGAATGACTAATGTTCATGAGAAAATAGACCAGTACACTAAATTAAATAAGAGATATGCATCTGGGAATATTGTCCGGGAGTACTTACTGATGGCTCAGGTAGCTATCCACATGTTCACATAACTTCACTGGGTTTTTCTCCTCGTGGTATTCTTCTCAGAACCCAGAGCCAGCTGTATCATCATCTGGTCTTGCTTACCTCCATTGTCTGACATAATTTTCTAGATGGTTCATCTCTCTGTCACTGTAGCTGATCATCATGGCCCTGGGCTGAGGTATACCACAAGTACAGGGAAGCTTCTCTTGAAACTCCCTCTCCTTCTGTCAGGTAATTCACCACTGCATATCCAACATGGAGAGGAACATGAACACAAAGCTGACCCAGAGATAGATGTCCATGGCCTTGATATAGGAAACTCAGGACATGCAGGTGTTAACACCAGGGATGAATGTATACATAATGAAGACAGTTCTGATACCTAAGGGAATTCAGACAGGCACAGGGAGAAATTGGAGCACATCGAGCAAGAGGGTGGCATGATCACCGCTATGTTTTAGAAACATCTCCTTAGAGGCCCAGTGGAGGGTGGATTGGTGTGGGAAGAGGTTTGAAGCAGGAGATCAGTAAGAAGGCCATTGTAACAGTCATGGGGAGAGAAGTGATGAGAACCTGAACTAGATTTGTGCTTGCATGAGTGAAGAGAAGGAGATGAATATGAGAGATGTTGTGAAGGTAGAAATAACAAGATACGACTTTAGATTTGGTTATGGGGGTAAGTGTGAGTGAGGAGTCAAGGATCACTAGGAGCCTGGTCGTGCCCTCAGCAGTAATAGGGATGTTTGGAAGAGGGGAAAGTTTGAGGAAAAGCAACAGAATGAGCAAATGAGCTTTTTGGGATGTGTTGAGTTTGAAATGCCTCCAGGATGTCCTGTTAGAGGCATCCAAGAAACAGTTGGTGAGGTCTGACTATAGTTCAGGAAAAAGTCTGGGGCTGCATATGTAAAAGCTCAGTTAATTTGGGCAGCTAGGTGGTGCAGTGGATAAAGCACCAGCTCTGGATTCAGGAGGACCTGAGTTCAAGTCCAGTCTCAGACACTTGACACTTACTAGCTGTGTGACCCTGGGCAAGTCACTTGACCTCAATTTCCTCACCCAAAAAAACCCCCCAAACCAACAAAACCTCAGTTAATTTGCACTACCAAAGCAAAGGGAGTCTACATACTTTGTATTGTGTATAAAGGACAACCAAACATTTTCAAGGGCAACTCTCTCTCTATCATTAATAATTTGAAATTTTATATTTAGTTTTCCCTTTAAGATGAAATAATTTCTAAAAGGTCCTGTTGGCTGAACACCAAATAATCTTCACTTTTCAAACCTACCCCAAAAAAGTCTTATTGTAGAATGGGTCTGAGCATCATCTTTGAAAAGTGTTTGAGTATGCATCAGGCTTCCTTGTCTATATCCTTACTCATGAACATAGATAGATGCCATGATAGTTCCAAAATTTAAAAATATAATATATAATAAAATATATACTATATAACATTATACATATTTTTAAAATAAAATATTTCAGCCCTTTTAGAAAACATTCAACAAGTCCATCTTGCTGATAATTTCTTTTTCCTCTTTAATTCACATGATTCTCCTGGAATGGTCAGCAGGGGGCACTCTAGGACAGGAACTCCCGCTCACCATTAAATCTGTGGTTGCTTGCCTTGCTATGCCTCTTCATTTGCTCTTCTGTTAACCAATATCCCTTTCTTTCCTTGTTTTATCATTAACATTTTCAAGGGAGCTGGCTAATTTCTAGGAGCAGCCTGGACTTCAACAAGTGTCTGCCTTGGTTACTGTGACCACAACAGCCAGCAAAGGTTCCCTCCTTTCTGGGCATTGCTGTAATAGCACCAATAAAATAGAAAATTTTCTCTTGTTTTTATCATCTGTCTGCTGATTGGTATATGTCCAGCTGAGGAAGTTCGAGTAAGGAAAATGGATTCACCTTATTGCAGAAAGCACGGAGACCTCCCAGACCCCATACTCCACCCTTGACTCCCTCCACCTCTGATAGGAGAATACTATTTAGTCTAAATCCTTCTTTGTCTGAAGAACTCCTTGTATACCTATGTGCATATGATTCCAGAGTGGTGGAGGGTGCCCCCTTTTGAAAGTGACCTAAATGGCTCTGAAAATAAGTATGTTTACTTATGTGTAACTTGGTTGTGGGTCCAGTCTCATCAAAAAGGCTAAGGATGATATGTGGTCCCTAGTGTGACTAGGGAGATGATAATCCTGTTCAACTCTACTCTGGTCAGACCTTATCTGGACTCTTGAATTGAGGGACATTAATAAAATGGAGGGTGTCCAGAGAAGGGCACCCAGGATGGTGGTGGGCCTTTAGTTCATGGCATAGGAGGATCTGTTGGAGGATCCTTTTAGACTCTCAGTCCAAATAAAGTGACCTGAGGATCTCTCACTGACTAGAGCAACGAAAACCACAAACTTATCTTTAGCCTTGAAATCAACTCTGTAAAATTTATCTGTTATTGGAATAATAGAGAAACAGTCCAGGGCTATTCGGAAGTTGGGGTATATGATTGGAGGGGAGAGATAATGACCCAACAGAGAGTACTAGGGCTAAATGTACAATAGCACAGACAAAAACCATTAAAATTAATCAACCTACCAAAACAAACTAGAGGCAAAATAACCACCACCACAACCATAAACACAACATCTTTTTAACAACTAGCCCAATGTAGGTCCTTAATAAATGCTTGTTCATTGATTTGACAGCAGTGACAACTTCAGGGAGGACAGGATAGCTGTCTTCAAATATTTGAAGAGTAGTTAAATGAAAGAAGGATTAGACTTGTTTCACTTGGCCCTAGGGGGCTAAATTAGGAACACCGCTTGGAAATTACAAAGGGATGAATTTAGGTTTCCTCTCAGGAAAATGTTTCTAATGATTAGAGCTGCCCAATGAAATGAGCTGCCTTGGGAGCTGGCAGGTTCTCTTTTCTTTGAGGCCTTCCAATAGAGATTGGGTACCCACTTGTTAGGTGTTGGGTTGACCCACATGGCCTCTGCACTCCCTTCCAAGTGGGAGGTTCTGTGATATTTTTTTGTGTGTGAGGCAATTGGGGTTAAGTGACTTGCCCAGGGTCACACAGCTAGTAAGTGTTAAGTGTCTGAGGCCAGATTTGAACTTAGATCCTCCTGAATCCAGGGCAGGTGCTCTATCCACTGCGCCAACTAGCTGCCATGCTGTGATTTTTTGCATGCATGTGGCTCCAGAGTGGCACAGAGGGTCCCCTCTTGAAAGTGACATAAATGGCTACAAAAATAAGGCTATTTACTTGTGTGTAACTTGGTTGTGGGCCTAGTCTCATCTATGAAATAAGGTGTAATGTAGAGAGATACTTTTATGTGTTCTCAGAAAAAGAACATGGAGGGAAAGGCACTCAGAGTGAAATTTTTACACTTCATATGTTTGCATTCCCTATAAGGTTCTGTCTCTCCCCCTCCTTTACACAATCTCTATCCCTTCTATTAGCCTTGGTTTTGACACTTGCTCATTATTTCCCTTTCAATCAATACTACCATCCTCCTTAGCTCAGAGCTTATCCTTATTATATCCACCAGGGGTCATCATTTCAGAAAGCTTTAGCCCTCAAGTCAAATAACATTTCCAGCTGATCTTCATTCACTTGCTAGGTAATTATAGGTGAGATTCTAAGAATTATCTTTTCCTAAGTTTTGCTAGAAGTTGCTACAGATCTATACTTGTGAGCTATAGTAAAGGAAAACTGGCTTTGTTCATGTGTTAAAGGATAATCTCCCAGGCCCACAGTTTCAGATTAGGGGTTCAGCTAAACACCTGCCCTCAAAGCAATTAAGCATTTTCAGGGTGGGTCTTACAGTGGTGGTAGGGGGAATGGAGGGTAGGAGCCCAGCACTGATTCATTTTCCCTGAGAAACTCTGTTGAATGATAGAATGAACATTTGCCCAACCTCATGGACATGCAACCCCAACCGAATTATTTTTTTTAAAGAGACTGAATCAACATATAATAATAAAAATAAATCACATTCTTTCTGTTGTTGTTTTTCAGTCGTGTCTGACTCTTCATGACCCTGTTTGAGGTTTTCTTGGCAAAAATACTAGAGCGGTTTTCCTTTCCTTCTCCAGCTCATTTTACAGATGAGGAAACTGAGGCAAACAGGGTTAAGTGACTTGCTCTGGGTTGTACAGCTACTAAGTGATTGAGGTTGTATTCAACTTAGGTCTTCCTGATTTCAGGTCTGGAACCCTATCCACTGCTTACCTAGCTGCTCCTTGTTGCTGTGAGAGAAATCTGAGAAGGGAGAAAGGAATGTGACTTTGTGGTTGTGGAAGAATTCCCCCATAACCTTCTTCCTCTGTCATGAGAGACATTGTAAAAATTAGGTAGTTGTATATACAGGATGCAGATAGTAACTTCTTCATAGAAAGTCACACTTTTTCTACCTTCTTCCTTTGTTTAAGCCAGTGCTAATGTACAAGGAAGGCTACCTTCTCCTTTTTCCAATCAGATATATTTGTAAATCGGAGTCTCATCACTGATAGTCACAGTGAAAGAGGAAGCCAGGCAGGATCATCAGATCACAAATTTTGGACTCGAAGGGACCTAAAGGATCCTCCCTGACTCCATTGTCAAAGTGGAGAAGCTGAGCACTAGAGAGATAAAGTAATTTAACATCAGACAGAGTAAATGAGAAAGTTGGGATTCAAACACATCACAGATCTAGTGCTGGAAAGGACACTAGCAGCTTTCTAGTTCAATTCCCTCATTTCCAATGTGGAAACTAAAGTCCAGGGTGTTAAAGTTGACTTGCTTAAGGTCACATAAATGACAAAGTAAATGACAAAGGTATGATTTGAACCCAGATGCTAAGACTTCAAAGTTGTTGCTCTACTCCCTCTCTACTGTGTTATTTAGACTCTTTCTAGACTAGTTCTTCAGTGATTTCCTGACCTTTTTCTTCTGAGTGGTTTAAGGAGTTCTCAGCAAGCAGGGGATATCTAGAAGGATTGCCTCTGCTAAAGTAGTGGCAGTGTCTATACTGTCAATGGCTCGGTATATATTGTTGTTGTTCAATTGCATCTAACTCTTCATAACTCCATTTAGGGTTTAAAATGGTTTTTTAATTTTTTTTTTTTTTTAGTGAGGCAATTGGGCTTAAGTGACTTGCCCAGGGTCACACAGCTAGTAAGTGTTAAGTGTCCGAGGCTGGATTTGAACTCAGGTACTCCTGACTCCAGGGTTGGTGCTCTATCCACTGCGCCACCTAGCTGCCCCTAAGGTTTTCTTGACAAAGATGCAGGAATGGTTTTCCATTTCCTTCTCTAACTCATTTTACAAATGAGGAAACTGAGGCAAACAGGGTGAAGTGACTTGTCCAGGGTCACATAGCTAGTAAGTGTCTGAGGCTAGATTTGAATTCAGGAAGATGTTTCCAAGTCCAGTGCTCTATTTACCATACCACCTACCTGTTCCTTAGTATGTATATATATATGTGTGTGTGTGCATGTAAATATTCATGTACATGTACACATATGTGTGTATGTATATATATAGAGAGAATGACATTATTGTTTTGTATACATTACTTCTTTGGGTTAAACAAAAAACCTACTCATTGAATTTGTAGCTGTAAGAGGTCTACTTCCTCTCCCGAATTTTAAAGATGAAGAAATGGAAACCCAGAGAAGTGAAATTGTTTGACTGGGGTCACACAGCAAGTGTGTGGCAAAGAATAGGCTTCCAACCTAGGCTTAAACACTCTATTAAGACCTTTTTCCCCTCCATCACAACTACCTATTTTGAGGCAGATTCTTCTGGAGCACAGTCCTTGAAGAGGTAATCCAAGAACACTTGATCCAATGTTTCACTACTTTTGTGATTAAAAGATATCTTCCTCATGTTACCTTTTTAAAAAAAGTAAAACACATTTTTATTTATAGTTTTGAGTTCCAATTTTTATCCCTCCTTCCCTCCCTCCCCTGCCCCTCCTTGAGGCAGTAAGCCATCAGATAAGGGTTATACATGTATGATTATGTAAAACATTACCATATTAGTAATTTTGTACAAGAAAACTTGAATAAAAGAAAAAAAATGAAAGAAAGTAAAAAATAGCATGCTTGAGTCTGTGCTCCATCCTTCATGTTACCTTGACTCCTGTTTTAGCCTGCAATGTATGAAATTTAGACTCCATGAGGACAGGTACTATCTCAAGTTTGTCTTTGTATCCCCAAGCCTCTCGTAGTGAGCAGTTGATAAATGTTTGTTGAATTGAATTAATTTGATTCAAAATGAATTGAATTGTATTTCATTTCTGGAAGTAGGAACAGGTAGTTGGTTTGTTTATAGAATAACACTGATACAGTTCTTATGAGGAAAGCTTTTTATAAACTTTAAAGCTCTCTATAAATGTGAGTTCTTTTTAACTACAGATAACTTTGCATGCTATTTATCCCAGTACTTGCCCTGCCTGTATTGGTGGTCTCTGAACAGTATTAGATTTGAAATAGTGTCTTTCAGGTTCAAGATATTTCAAAGCCTTCTTTTTGTGAAGAAATGAATAAGGCGTCACTATTATACACTCAATAACATTGCTCACAACTTTGGACATAAGGCTTTGTTTTTATCGGGAGATGGAATTGGAGTCACACTTTCATCTTCTTAGAAGATGCCCGACAGTGTTTAATTTCCACCTAGATAGTTGTCAGAGATAGGCAAGCTGATAGGTGTGCTTCAACAAAATAAGTTTCTGTACCATATACAGAGAGCTTTAGTGAAGAGGAGTGGAAAATCAGAAGAGGATTTTTATTTGCTCTTGCCCTTTTGTAATTTCCCACCTCAGTTTTTGTGACCTTTAGGCATATTAGGAGTAAGATTTTTCAGCCTCCTGAAAGTGCTGGGTCAGAGGATTTGGAGATGAAAGGGACCTTAGAACTCAACTGGCCTGGTCTCCTCATTTTGCACATAAGGTAACTGATTCCCAGGGCAGTGATGGGACTTGCCTCAGTATGTAGTAGAGCCAGAATTCAACCCTTCATGCCCTGAATCCAAATCCAGGGCTCTTATCTCTATTATTTTATTGTTGTCATTATGGATCCATAACTTCTTTAGTGTAGGGGATTCCTTATATGGAAATAGCCTCTACAGATGAAAATCAGCAAGTCATAAGTAATTTAGGCTCTTCAAGAGTGATCTGGAGGCATTGAGAGGTACATATTAATTATAATACTTATTATATTAATTGTATTATATCATATAATGTCATATGTAATTTTCATATTGCATTACATTATATTATGTTGTTATATTGCACCATATTATTAATATCCTATTCTATTATTACATGTCATAGTATATCATATCCTATTATATTATGTTATACAGAAACTTCCCCCCCATAATGCAGATCTAGAATATGTAACATAGTTATAGGATAAGTCTAGAAGGGAATTGAGAGGTTCTCTAATCCACCTATTTATAATTTTCATTTTATGGATGAGGAAACAGGAATATGGAGGTTAAGTAACACATATAATAAATATCAGAGGTAGCATTTAACCACATCAGGTCCTTTGACTCTAGAACCAGTGGTATTTCTACTGTATCACATTGCATCTTAGATAGTTACTTGAGACATTGATTGGGAAATACAATGTTGTTCATAGCCACATAGTTAGTATGTACCAGGGCCAGAATTTGAAACCAGCTCTTCTTGACTCTAGGGCTGGCCCTCTATCTACTTTTCTATGCTGCCTCTAGTTTTCTACTATGATGTACTGTCCTATGCTATTAATACCAATTATGCCTTGGAACCCAGAATAAGCATCAATAAGGAAATGAGCCAGTAGCAATTAAAGAGAGCAGTGACCACCTCTTGTATGCTATATATGTCCTCTCTAAAACTTGCCACACCGGTTATATAGTTAGTGTAGCTTGGGAGTCAGCAGGATAACTCAAGACAGTCAAAAGGCATGGTGTTCAAGTGCAGTTCAGAACTTGTAGCAATTTTAAACCCTTCTTTTTCCTTTCTGTGGCCATGCAAGGGTTGATGCCAGCAGAGGGTAATGAATACACTCACTCCCATTCTGCTCAGTTCTCTACTGCCTGGGCCTATCCACCAGGGGAAAAAAAAACAGTCTCCGACAGTCCGGGTGATTTTAGAATGAATAGTTGGGATGGATGTGGAAGTCAGCGGATCTTTTCTAATGAATAGAGCTCTTAGTGTCTCCGATGAAGAACTATTCTCCTTTTGTTTTTTACTCTTTAGCTCTTTGTTATACAAACATCTGGAGGGTTGAGTATCATGTTGGTCATAGTAAATAGCTTAAAGGGAGAATACATTTTATATTTCCCTACACAGAAGCAAAATGGTGTCTAGGTCATGCCAGCGGGTAAACTGTGAAATCTCTGTGTGAAGTGGGTTTGGGGGAGAGACAACTGCCTATTTGTGAATAATGGCACATTCCCCTTTCCCCATTTCCCTATTCCTTCCTCAAAAATCTGTGAAGTAATGGAATATGGGTGAGACAAAGGTTCCAGATCTCCTTCCTCATCAATCTGAGTATATTTTATACTTCAGTTCTTATAAAGATGTGCAGTCTTACAGAATCTAGTCTAAATGACCACCACTGAATTTTCAAAGTGTGTCTATATTAACCAACCAGCCACCTGGACACTGCTGTTAGAAATCATTTATATGCTATTTCTGTTCTTTCTGAGGTTGGGGTAGGCTAGCTAAAACATCTCATTGTCTGACTAATTTGGTTCAGTAAGTATTTTTTTTTTTTAGTGAGGCAATTGGGGTTAAGTGACTTGCCCAGGGTCACACAGCTAGTAAGTGTTTAGTGTCTGAGGCCAGATTTGAACTCAGGTACTCCTGACTCCAGGGCCGGTGCTCTATCCACTGCGCCACCTAGCTGCCCCTCAGTAAGTATTTATTGAATGCCTTCAAGGTGCTAAGTACAGAGTATGATACAAAGTTAATAATGAAATAGTCCCTGTTGCCTTCAAAGAGCTTACCTTCTATTGATTGGGTATAAGAGGTACCCAGATGAGTAAATATCAAGTGAATGCTAAGTATATAACAGAAATGAAAGGGAGAATACTAATGAGGGGGCTGATCTGGAAAGGCCTTGGGCAGAAAGAAACTAGAGACTCAGCTGGGTTATGAAGGAAGTGAGGAATTATAAAAAGTAAACTGGGATTGACTTTTTGGATTTAAAGTGATGGATTAAATTACGTCCAAGATCTCTTGGTCTTTAAACTGGTTGGATGCCATAGGGTCTTCTGGTTTTTCACTTGCTTGGAGCATTAAGCCTTTACTGTCATAGAAGATAAGGATATCTGAAAGTTTGTTTACCTCTCCTTCTCCTTTCTCCTTTCTTCCCTTTCCTATCTTCCTTCCCCTCTTTCCCCCTCTCCCTGCCTGTCTCCCTCCCCTCTCTTGCTCTCTCCTCTAACCCACTGAGTCCTTAGCATCTCAGGGATAGTAGGGTCCCTTCTAAGAGGTGTTGCTAGAAAAGCATGTAATATTATTGTGCAATAGTTGCCTTTATGGTGAGAAAATACTTGGGAATTCAGGCACCTTATTTTAAAGAATTGTCCTGTTAAACTCTGCCAAATGCTCACCCATTACAGGAAATGACAGCTGGTCTTTGGGGATTATTATTAGATGGAGTAGAAATAGGAACTCTCAGTAAAAGGGAAAGCTGTTCACTGTATAAATAGACTTTGATGATCGAGTTGTGATATGCTGAATCATGCATTTTCTATTTCATGAAATAAAGGCTTCTGTTATAGGGGAATCTTCCGCTGAGATTTGTCTGTTTCATTTCTTACAAGTCCTTTCAGCCAATGAATCCTAAAAGCTAAGTATTTGCAATATATCCAGGGTGTATTCATGTTGCCTATATTGAAGAAAAAAATTGAAAGCACAGGAATATGAACTGATGAAAAAACTTTGCATGAACAAAATCAATGCAACTAGGATAAGGAGGGAAGCTGTCAGGTAGGGAAAATATTTTTGCATCATATATTTCTTATAAGGGTCTGATATCCCAAATATATAGGGAGCAAATTCTTAAGACCACAAGTGATTCCCTGCTGGATAAGTGGTCAAAGAATACAGTTTTCAAAAGAATTGCAAACTTTTAACAATCTCAAATTTGGTTAAAAGTTTGCCCTATATAACAAGAAAGCATGGGAATTTGCTGGTAAGATAGGCGTGAGAGACATACTTATTCAGACATCACTGATGTTTTTCATATAGAACTTTCTGTTTATCTACTTTTCTCAAATCACCAAAGCTGCCTGTCTTGGAGTACAGGAAATTACCACTTGGTTCCCTCCTGCTCAACCTCTTTAATTGAGAGTGCTGCTGTTCTCACCCACCCCATCAACAGCATAAGAGCCAATGGGTAAGACTTCTGTGACTGCCTGCTTTTGGAAATGCTTCTGGGTGATGGCAGGCTGCCAGTTTTTCCTCCTTATGGTTAGAAAACTACTTGAACCTTGTACTTGGCCTTTGTTAGTTTTCTTCCAGAATCTTGGGCAAAAATCAAAATAAAAAAGGGAAACTTCTGCTAAACGTCTCAGTAGCATACCATTTTATTTTCTAGTAAGATGATTTTGTCTCCATTAGTGTAGTCGTCTATGACCTAAGGTTTTCACTGTCTGTGTCTTATTATTCTGGTGTGTCCATTTTTATTTTTGTGTTCAATTCAATACAAATTTATTAATTTCCTACTATATGCAAGGGACCACACTAAGGCATATACAGAGATAAAAAAACCAAAATAGTATTATTGTTACCTTCAAGAAATTTACATTTTACTGGGGGTAATGTGATATGAATTAAATAGAAAATCTAATACAAGACAGAGTTTGATAAGGGAAAAGGAGAAATTCTGACAAACTGTTTAAGGACTAGGTGGGTAGGGAAAGAAGACTTTCAGCTAGGGGAACAAGGGAAAGCTTCACAAAGGAGCTGGCACCTGAGCTGGGCCTAGAAGGAAGAGAAGGATTCTGAAAGGTGGAGGTGGGCAGAGAATAAATACCAGGCTTAAGGGATGGCTGAAGAAAATGTGCAAAGGTGGAAGAAGAAACAGGCATCCTTCTGCTTTAGTTGGAACATAAATAAAGGCTGGAAAGATAGAAGGGATCCAGACTAGTCATCGTGTACGGTCTGATCTGAGTTGTTTGTATTTTATCCTCTAGTTCAGCATCCTTAATCTTGGGGTCCATATATAAATTTTAGGGGGTTCACGAATTTGGGTGGGAAAAAGTTACACTTTCACTAATTGCTAAGTGAAATTTAGCATTTCCTTCAATTATTTAAATTTCAATTATTTAAAAATGCTATTCTTAAGAAGGAATCCATAGGCTCCACCAGTCAAAAGAGTCCATGACCCCAAAATATTAATGACTCCTGATCTAGTCATTAGGGAGGAATTGAAGGCTTTTGAGTAGGAAAAAATCAGTGATTCAGAAAGATTGTTTTGATAGCTGTGTGAAAGTTGTATTGAGGAGGTGAGTAGTGACCAGGGCCTAGACTGAGTGATGGTTGTATGCATGGAAAGAAAGAGATGTATGTGAGGACAGAAGTGGAGGTAGAATCAATAGATCTGGTGAATGATTGAATAATGAATGAGGTGAGGAAGAAGGAAGAGTCAAAGGTGACATTAAGGTTTTGAGGCACTTCTGGTAGGATGATGACCCCATCAAAAGAAAATGGGAAAGAAAAATACCCAGACATCCCCTAGGCTGCTAGTGTTTTATTTAAAGTCTATGCTTTGGAATTATAAGAAATTCTAAGGAAAGAGCATGCCAAAATAACAGCGAGGTCAAGTTTTCATGTTCTTAATTGAGTTCCAAGAAATAACAAGAGAACAGAGTCTTTGTTTCTGAGAATTCATGTGAGGTTTATTCAGAATTCTAATTGTTAGTGAAACATATAATCTGAAAATGGGACATTATTTCCCTTAAGCTTTAATAACTAATTTGTCCCCATGGGACTTGGATGCAGATTAAATAGCCAGGCCCACCAGAGAATACCTGATAGAAGTGACCTCTTCTATGGGCATGGCTACCTCTGTTGGCAGCCATTTCAGTAACAATTACTGTAATTGGCAATAAGGGCTCCTTTGATCATGGTATGTGTGTCAGAAAATGAAGACTATGGCATATCAGAAAGAGAGAAATGAGCTAGTTGGACCTACAACTGTACTAGCATGACATTGCTAACTTATTTTCAGTTGTTGGCTTATTTGATTGGCAACACAGAAGACTTTGCTTAGCTCTCCGAAAACGTGTTTGCTCTTTTCATTTGGAAGATACTAGGCCAGAAATTCCATGTGTTTAAGCTACTTCTTGGCTGTAAGCTCATCTCCTTTGGAAGCTGCTTTCAAGGCTCTAGGGTACAACTCAATATGCTGAAACTGTAATTTAATGAACTCTGTTATTATGAAACTAATCTGATGAACTCTTGTTATCCACAGGGATAATGGATAAATAGCTCATGTACACCACTAGGATCCAATCAATGTCAAGAGAACTAGAAGAAGGTCCTCTGCCTATTGGAGGTTTTATGGAAAGTCGTAGACCGGAGTCCCTTAGGATAAGAAGACATGGATAGACAGCAAGCTGCACCATTAAGGAGAGTACCGAGTTTGATGAGATCAGAGATCCACAGAAGTGTTAAAGTATTGACGTGCTATCCTGACAGAATGAAGGGAGTCCCCAAAGGTAAAGCTTAAATGGCTGCTTCTTTTTCACTACTTACGGTTGGAAACCAAGAGTTATGTTTCCTCTTAGGTGTGAACTTAGAATGTAAGTTCCTTGAAGATACAGATGGTGTCATTAAAAATCTTGGTATCCCCATCCCCTGGGACTATACCATGTCCATAGTAGATGTTGGATAAATATTTGTTGAACTGAATTCTCAGTGGCTTTTGCCATAAAATACTGCTGAAAAGCCAGCAGGGGGAGAAAAAGAATACTGAACAGTTCTTGGCGAAAAACAAATGATAGAAGTCAAATGGGCCTCTTAGAACAAATCCTTCCTCTTGCCAGGACAACATAAAAGTACTGGCAGAGGCTGTGGTATTCATGTGTACATGAATTGAACACATTCTGTATATTTGTACCCCTCCCCTCCACCAAAGCCCATAACCAGCCCCCAATGAGTAAGAGCTTTCTTTATAGTTATATTCAGTTTTAGTAGCATAATACTTTTTGATAAAAAAAATCAAAAGTTAATGAAGGTTTCCAGAGCTGTTAACCCTCCCCCAAATGAATTTTCTCAGGCAATTGCAGTAAATACTTGTGTCAGCTCATATCAAGGGAAGCTGGTATATAATTTAAGAAAATAATAAAATAAAAGGAAATAGTATATGTTCACCTCATTGCTACTAAAATATCCCTCTTAGCAGTATGTTCTAAAGCCTGAAAGATTACTGAAGGGAGCAAGGAAGAAAAACACTTCAGCATTAATAAAACTACTAGAATAAACACATTAGCATCTCCCTTTTCACCAACATTTAATCTCTATTGGCATTTTGGTATAGCTATGAATGCAAAAGGTTGAATCTGCCATGTAAAAATGAATAAAAGGGGAATGCAGCTCAATACTTAAATAGCTTTCTATTTATAAGCTGGTGGGCACTCTTCCCCCACATTGTAATTTGGGTGGATTTCCTTCAAAACTGTTAAACCATCTTCATTGAGTCAGGGTGATTCTAACAGTACTAATAGCTTGCTCAATGCTATTGTAAGTGAGATAAATGATAGCAGGCTTGTCTGAGCAGACGCTCCTAATAACTAGAGCATAAGCATAATATGGCAAGAATGGAAACATTTAGATGCTGAAAATAAAAGCATCCTGAATCCCTATGAACATGTTAGTTTTCAATCACTCTGTAAACAACTCGTGTGTTGGACTAGTGTCTGTTCATATTTCTGCCTCTGGTGTGCTAACTTCTTTAGAATGGGTAAAGGTCACATCATATGAAGGGGAAGTCTGCCTGGGCTCCATCTCCCTGCTCCAAAGGCCAAGAAGGAAGCTCTAGCAGAGGAACAAAGAGAAAGTCCTTGGTGAGAACTACTCAGTCTCCCAATGCCACCAAGTGCTCTGCTGTTCTGTGATGCCCACCTCTGAGGGAAACACTTGCAGAGTGAATTAAGCACAGGTGCAGCTGGCATCATTGCCTCTTTTTAATTAGGTTTTCTACTTTATTTATATTTTGGGGGGGCGTGTTTGAATTTTCTCCTTATGAAAGGTATACAAGAGATGGATCTGGAGAATGAGATTCTCTACCAGCTTGAGACAGTTCTTGGAGTAGAGGAAATAAAGGAACTAGGAAGGTCTGCAGAGCAGCTGTCTTTCCTTTATTACTTTGTCCCTTGGCATTGACTTAGAGAGGAGTGGAAAAAAGAGGGTGAGAAAATGTGGAAGCAGTGTGGTGCAATGGAAAGAGCCAAGGATTTGGAAGGAATGGACCTGCATTTAGATTCTGCCTCTACCTTTTGCTATCTGTTTGACCTTTGGCAAATTTCTTAACCTTAACATGAGAAGGTTGTACCAGATGACTTCTACAATCCCTTCCAACTCTAAGTCTGTAATCCTAGGAAAGGAAGGGTGAAATGTGCTCTTTGGCTATTTCTGGAGTGCTCATAATTGGTGATGGGCTTAGGACATGGCATTAATTTTAACAGATGCAGTCTGGATGAGCCCTTAATTTAGAGTCAAGAAGACCTAGGTTTGGTTTCCACCTCTGACACATGCTGGCTGCATGACACTGGGCAAGTCATTTAAATCTCTCTATGACTCAGGCAACTCCTTAGGATTCAGTTACTAACTTATAGACAGCTTGTGATTTTTTTTGTGGGTGGAATGAGTTTACACACTAGGGGTTCCCTTTGCAATGCCTTCACATAGATATTTATTAATCTTTCCAATGTTTTAATTATACCTTCAAATGAACAGTAGTTATTTTTATACAAAGTTGTTTACATGAAAGTTCAAAGTATTTTTATCCCTCTTAGAACTTAAACTCTTTGTGAATAGAGATTGTTTCATTTACTGTGTCTATATCCCCCAGAACCTAACCTGGTGCTTGGCATATAGTAGGTGGTAAATGAATGCTTGTTGATTGATCAATTGATGCATGTTTATGCTTACAGAATCTGTGAAAAGTTAAGTAGGTTGGATTAGCATTAGGGCTCTGACTCACCTGTGGAAGTTTGGGCAGTAAAGGAAATGCTGTGTCATGGACCATTATGAAATTACAATTTGGAACTTCAGTGCTGTTTCAGGAACCTTCTGCTCTATTCTTGTTAATTCCTTAGCTCACTCTCCACAACCAGTATTCCAAAACTGCCCCACCTCTCAAGACTCCAACATCTACAAACACAACTGTTATGGATGAGCTAGCCCCCTGAAAAAGATTGAAACTGTTGGATGTGAATTTTTTCAGTTTCTTTCCACCACCCTCAAAATTGTTCAGCATCATCATCCATTTCCTCTTTTCCTCAGGTTACAGACAAAAAAGTATCCTTACTCCATGTTAAGGCTAATCCCTCTGCCTATACTCTTTTTTTTTTTTTTTTTTTTTGGTTTGTGGGGCAATGAGGGTTAAGTGACTTGCCCAGGGTCACATAGCTAGTGTCAAGTGTCTGAGGCCAGATTTGAACTCAGCTCCTCCTGAATCCAGGGCCAGTGCTTTATCTACTGTGCCACCCAGCTGCCCCCCTTTGACTATACTCTTGATCTAATTCTCTTGTACCTCATATAAAATTTTGTTATTTTTGTCCAGTCATTTCAGTTGTGTCTGAATTTTCCTGTCCCCATTTGGGGTTTTCTTGGCAAAGATACTAGAGCAGTTTGCCATTTCCTTCTCTAGCTTATTTTACAGAATAACTTCTAAATGTATCTTTCCCATATTCCTTACCCAACAAGCTATTCTTTTAAATAAAAAAAAAAGAAAGAAAGAAAAAAAGAAAAGAAGAAAAAAAAGCTATTTTAGAAAACAAATCAAAGTATCAACTGGGTGCTAGTTCAATTTTTTCTTCCATTTACACTGCAGCAGTCATGGTGTATATTGTTTTCCTGGTTCTGCTTTCTTCACTTTGCATGAGTTATTATGACTTCTCATACTTCTTTGTAGTCTTCATATTCATCTTTCTTGTGATAAAAGATTATTTGATTAAATTTATGTATCTCAGTTTGCTTAGTCTTTCTCCACTTAATGAAATCTCTTTTTTTCTTTGCTATGACAAAAAGTGTCATACTAATTATTTTGGTATACATAGGTCCTTTGTATCTTTGGCATCTTTGGGTTATGTGCATAGCAGTGGGACCTCTAGATCAAAAAGTTTCGATTTTCAGACAAATTTTTAGCCTAATTACTAATTATGCTTTCCATAATGGTTGGATTAATTCATAGTTCCACCAACTATTGATATGCCTATCTTTCCATATCTCAACAATGACCATTTATATTTTTTTCATGTTTACCAATTTTCTTCACATGAGGTAATACCTCAAAGTTGTTTTGATTTTAATCCCTATTGTTCATGCTTTGAAGCATTCTTTCATATGTTCCTTAATAGTTTACAATTGTTTTGAGAACTGTTTGTATCATTTGACAACTTATCCATTGGAGAATGCCCTTTGGCTCTTTATCATTTGCCAGTTAACACTCAAGTCTCCTGAATTCTAAAAAAAAAAAATAAAGTCTTCCCTTTATACTCCTACTGTGGGAAATAATATTCACTATCATGATATTATTTAGACAGATGACCCTTATCTTGCTTTCTCTTCCAAGTTCCAAATCCATATTTCTGACTGCCTATAGAACAGCTAACTCTACATGTCCCACCATGTCTCAACTTGTTTAAAATTGAATTTATTTTTTCCCTAGTTCTGTTCCTTTATCTGATTTCACTCTTTCTGTCAGTGATGCCATTATTCATCCAATCTTCCGTGTTTAAAACCTTGGTGTTATCTCATATCCAATCCATCATGTCCTATCAATTTTATTTATTTATTTATGGTGGGGCAGTGAGGGTTAAGTGACTTGCCCAGGGTCACACAGTTAGTAATTGTCAAGTGTCTGAGACTGGATTTGAACTCAGGTCCTCCTGAATCCAGGGTTGGTGCTTTGTCTACTGCACCACCTAGCTGCCCCCATGTCCTATCAATTTTATTTCCCTTAGATCTCCTTCGTGCATCCTTGATTTTTTCACACCACTGACATCCTTCTGTATAGTACAAATCTTCATTACCACATACTTGGATTATTACAATAGCCTTTTAACAGGCGTTCTGACCTCTGCAGAGGTATACTAATAAATGTGTAACAACTGACTCTCTAAACAAAAGTTGCATATGCATCATTAACATTTTCTCCATAAGCTTCTTAGTTTAGAAATCAATAAAACAATAGATCAAGCCTTAATTTGTAACATCTACTGATTTCTGAGGCATAAAGGCCCAGTCAGATCTCTGGAGCTGGTACAAGCTTGCTCCAGCATGCCCTTGAACTTGTGTATGGAAAAAAGACCCCTGTTATAAAAGCAGTTGACAGAGACTCTTTATTTGCCCTCTTTCACCTAACAGGTATATAGAGAAGCATCATGTTGTAAGTGGACCTGGAGACAGGAGAGATCTCTGTTTAAATGCCCACTTCTGACATTTAACTACCTTTATGATCATGGGCAAGTCACTTAATTTCTTCATCCTTAGTTGCTTTTTTTTTGTCTTAAAAATGAGACTCATAATGCCTATAGAAATTATCTCATAGGGCATTTTTGAGAATCAAATGAGATAATGTATGTAATACACTGTGTAAATGTCAGCTATTATCTCGATATATTCCTTAGAGCAGGGATTTTTCATCCTTTTGTGTCATGGACCTCTTTGATGTTTAGTCTACCAATAGACCTATAGAAGTCTATAGACCCCTTAAATGCATAAAATATAATACATAGGATTACAAATGAAACCAATTATATTGAAATATAGTTATCAAATTATTTTTAAAAACAAGTTTATGAACTCCAGGTGAACAATCCTCAATATAAAAGGATATCATGGAGCAAATGCCAATCTAGTCAAATTAAGAATGGTATTCATAAGGCATTTAAGTATTTATTAATAATTCCTTTGAATGTTATAAGATTGAGATCTCATTGGTTGAAAGTCAAAGTACAGCTCAATAAAGCCTATATAAAGGATGAAGAGAAATGTGATAACAAAAGTCTATCAGACACACGAATGCCAAATTGCAACTATTTTGAGATTGTTTGAGTGAGTCACAACTCATTTAAAACTTAATCTTAGGGGGCAGCTAGGTGGCGCAGTGGATAGAGCACTGGCCCTGGATTCAGGAGTACCTGAGTTCAAATCTGGCCTCAGACACTTGACACTTACTAGCTGTGTGACTCTGGGCAAGTCACCTAACCCCCATTGCTCCACAAAACAAAAACAAAAACAAAAACAAAAACACTTAATCTTAGAATTGCCAGAGCCTCAGAGAGGTTGTGATCTGTCTATGGTCATAGAGCTAGTAAGTATCAGAGAAGGATTTCAAAGTCCATCACCTTATACACCATGCTAGACCACCTGCCTCAAATGCTAGACCAAAGTTCATTTCCTGGATTCTTCAACTTTTAAATTCCTTGTCTCTCTAGACAGTATCCTTTGACAACTGTGGAATCACCATATTTTTTGGTTGGTTTTACAATTTATTTATTTTGGTTATATTTTGGTTTTTAAAATATGACTTTTACCATTAGATTAGATAGCATTTGCTAAGTACCTGGCTCAATATGCATGTACCATATTGGCCCTTGGAGGATGACTACTCTACAAATATTAACTTTCTTCCTGTCATCTTCTGGTAAGTGTATGCTTTGAGATCACCCTAAAGAATGAGAGTGTTTTATAGAGGGGGTGGGAAGCAAGGGCAGAAGAAAAGACAAGCTGTTCCCAGGGAAGGCCATGTTGAGCTTGAATCAAAGAAAGGCCTGGTAATCCAGTGAGTTTTCCATTATTTCCTGAAGGTGGTGATGTTGGAACTTGGATGGAGCCATACAGCTTATGAATAGGAAAGGCCTTCTGAAAAGAGAACTAACTACTCTAAGCTCAAGTATAATGAAAAGAGAGATTTCATATGCTCATGCTTAGCACAGTTGGCTGGACAGTCAAACCATCCTTCACATTGCCTATTTTTGTCTTGTTCAAATTTTAGAAAGGAAAAATTGAATTGCAAAGTGACCCTATAGGGATTGTCTTGAGAGGCAAGAGAGCTGTAATGAGAAATATTTGGCAAGAATCAATATGGGAAACTACCACATTCATACATATTGTCACACTGATAAATTGTTTTAGTAAATACTTTCACATTTTTACCTCATCTTCAGTCAACCAACAAATAAATATTGGAGAATTTCCTGTGTAAAAAGCACAATTAGTATTCATTAATCTTCATTCTATGCTTAAGATTCCTCTATTTTCACCTCTAAAGCTTCTAGGCTCCCCCTTCTAGGATCTGGGCTCTGCTCTTCTCATTTTCCCAGCTGTCCTCCGGCCCCTATTGTTAGTAAACTGCATTGACTATTGGGGTCCTTAGTTCTGCTCCGTAAAAATCACTTTGAGCATGTCATCACAATAATAATGAACTTTTATCCCATTCTAAACACTTTCACATCTATAATCTCACTTAATTTGATACTAAACTTTAGGCCACTTTATTAGCTTTTCTGTGTCTCAACTTTTTAATTATATAAAATTGGTAATAGTATCAGATCCATACCAAGCTGTGGAGAAGTTTAATGTTCAGAATTCATGTTTGTTTATAAAAGGAAGAGCCCTAATTATTGAAGTTATCCCTGCATATATATTAAAGCTTATGTGGGGAAATCTGTCCAAAGGCTTTAGGACCATTCAAACACCAATGTCAAGTTATCTCTCTCTCTCTCTCTCTCTCTTTTTTTTGTCAAGTTAGTTCTTAAACTTGATGAGTTGACCAAATAGCAGAAAAACGTTCTTCGTGGGCAAAGGTTTGTGTGTGAATCTTTGAGTTGCAGAACTTGTCAGTGCATTACTATCAGTCTTCCTTCAAAATGTTTTGATATGATGGTAGCTTGGGTTGTTTTTTCTCTAATTATTTTATGTATATATGTCTTATTTCCACAACTAGATTAACCTCTTGAGGCCTGGGACCATGTCGTTTATCATGTGATGGGAGAAACACTGAAATAGGAGTCTGGAAATTCAGATTCTAGTCCCCAGTTTGATATTGATTTATTATTTGACTGACTGCATCATATCTCTGTGCCTTAGTTTCCTCATTTTAAAAAAATTTATTTTTATTTGCAATAATTATATGTTACACATATATCAAACATAGATATAATATATATACACACAAATACAATATATATAATGTAAATTTTCTACATTATTACATTTAGATATGCCTAGATATATTCTAATACATATAACTTAGTATTTTAAATCTTTAAACAAAAGGAAAGGTTTGTTCTGGATGATCCTTTCCAGCTCCAAACATTCTGTTACCTTGGTTTTAACTGCTTTCTATTTCTTTGTCTTTCTTCTCTTTAGTTTTGTGCTACATCTAATTATGTACGTCATTTTTGTGTTCCCCATTAGAATGTAAATTCCTTGTGAGTAGGAATTGTTTCATTTCTGTATGTGTATTACCAGCACTTAGCATTGTTCATGGCACATAGGAGATGCTTAATAAATATTTGTTATTGGTTGATATGAGTCTGGATGCTAAGGAAAGGGATACAGATATTAATGACATATAATCTTTATCATTAGATAGTTTACAATTTGGTAAGTGAGCTCTCTCTCACACACACACTCAAATAAATAAATATATGCATATATATATGTATATATATATCTACATATGTATGTAGGTGTTTGTGTGTGTATGTGTATGTATGTATGTTTTTCTCTTTGTATTTCCCCCATTCCAGTGCCTAGAACAATGCTGGGCATATAGTAAATGTTCTTAAAAGTTGAAGAGTATGGCTATTACTAAATGCTAATTGATGAAGATGATAATGTTGATAATGATGATGAATAGATGCATCAAAATTTTTAACTGGTTTGTGCTCCTTGTATGAAACAAAACACTTATTTTGATATCTGTGCTATGCTCCATGTTAATTACTCAAAAATTTCTGTTCTAATAGGAGAGAAGAATTAAAAAGGGAAGATGGTGTTTTGTGAGAATTTACAACATATCTGATTGTGTAAGTTATGGATTATTTTTCTTCATTTAAATTTTCTATGTCCAACTTTAATTTTCTAGCTTTTAAAAGTAGAGACTAAAATGTTAGGAACAATAATAATAAAAAACGTACTCACAGTGATTAACAACACAAGTCCTCTGTACTTATATATCAATCATAAGATGCTAAAAATCACAGAAAATATTGATTTTTAATTTAGAGGAACTTAAAAAAATGTGGCATTAGGTTCAAATCAAATGCTACTTGAGTTTCAAGGGAGAGTTTAAGAAAATCAATTTTCCCAGACTAAAAAAAAAAAAAAAACCAGAGAAAAACACAGCAATTTATATAGTGGTCTTTGTTATTTGAATCAATAGCTCTGTTCCCATGAATAGCTGAATAATCACTTTTTTGTATAGCTTTTGGTATCTGTACAGACTTATCTCTTCCCAACTTAGTCGTTGAACCTGTGGTAGATTATTTTTGATCATTAACAGTTTCCTATTCTTATCTTTATTATTTCTTTTGCACCATCTTTCTGTGCCAGAAAGTGATTATTGCCTGCTAGGGAGTTGGCATATATGATTTAAAAAATATAATGTTTTTCACATTAACATTTTTTCACAAGGAATCTCAGAAGTACAGCATAACATTTTTTTTCTGATGAGAAAATTGGCATCTACTTGGTGCCTAAACCTCTCCATATAACAAACAAAA
Organism: Dromiciops gliroides; assembly: GCF_019393635.1. Taxonomy (NCBI): domain Eukaryota; kingdom Metazoa; phylum Chordata; class Mammalia; order Microbiotheria; family Microbiotheriidae; genus Dromiciops; species Dromiciops gliroides. Next base: position 557,753,170 of record NC_057862.1, on the reverse strand, counting down.
TTTACATGATCCTATTTGTCTTTTACATATGAGTAGGTAGCATTGGGTGATAGAAAACACAAGGGCCTGGTAAGCAGGAGACCTGGGTTCCAGGGCTGGCTCAACTAATTAGCCTTGTGATTTTGATTAAATAACTTAATCTCTCTGTACCTCAGTTTCCTCATCTGAATATAAGAAGGAGGGGGAAGAAACTGGCCTAGTAGGCTGAATAGTTACAGGTTTCTGGAAGGGGGAAAGGTCTTAGGTGTACTTTCACCCAGAGCCAACATGATGATAAAAGTATGCAAACTATTGTCTTTTTTGTCAACTTTTTCCTGCTTTAAAGGGAAGGAGTACTGGTGATAGCTATGACCTTGTGAGCTTTGAGAGGAAAAGACAAGGGAGTCACCAGAAGTTCAGGAGCTGGAGTCCACGCTATGGTTTTCTAGATGCTTGATGATGAGAGGCAAAGTCCTGAATGACCTGTTTGACCAAGGCCAGCAATAGCAGAGATTTGGATTCACTCATTCATCAGCTATGTTATTTGGGGGTAGCTAGGTGACACAGTGGATAGATTGCTGGCTCTGAAGTTGGGAGGACCTGAGTTCAAATCTCACCTCAGACACTTACTAGTTGTGTGACCTTGGGCAAGTCACAACCCCCATTGCCTTAACCATCTAGGGTCATCTGTAGTTGTCTTGATACATATTATGCCACTGAACTCAGATGACTTTGGAGAAGAGAGTGAGGTTGGTGACCTTGTACAGCCCTCCTTCATTTTAAATGCAATTCACTGCAAGTCATGACATCATCTTCTGATGTCATGGTCTTCTTTTGAGAGCAAAGGACAAACAACACAACAGCTATGTTATTTAGAAACCTAAGTTTGAGACCACTCATCAGGGACCAAGGAAGGACAGGAAAGAGTTTGCCCTCAGATATTGGGGAAAAAAGTCTGAACTTCTATTCTTGCTTTATCTTTGCAGCAAATGTAGTTAATAATAATAATAGCCAGCATTTATATAATACCTACTTTGTCCTAGGCACAGTGGTAGGAGTTTTTTTTTTTAACCTCATTTGATCCTCACAACAACCTTGGGAGGTAGGTGCTATTATTATCCCCATTTTATGGTTGAGAAAACTGGGGCAATCAGAGGTTAAGTGACTTGCCCAGGGTCACACAGTAAGTGTCTGAGGCTAGATTTGAACTCAGGTCTTCCTGACTCCTGGCCCAGAGCTCTATCCAATGCACCACTTACCTGCCTAATTGATGCTAATTGGTTAAATGGAACTGAGGCAGCAATCACTGACATGTAACAGTGAGGAAAATACACTGGAATGTGGGCTTTAGTTGATGGCATTAGAAAAAAAATCACCTTACCCCTTTAAGGGCACCCTATAACAGGGCTTCTTAAGCTTTTTCTACTCACTACCCCTTTTCTCCCAAGAAATTTTTATGTGACCCCATATGTAGGTATATAAAATAGGTATACATAACCTTTTACTATTTCCAAATTTTTTGTGATCCCTGCATTCAGTTATGTGACCCCATATGGGGTGGAGACCCATAGTTTAAGAAGCTTTGCCCTAGAATTTAAGTGAGATTTAGCCATCTTAGCTTTAGGAACCTGACCTGGCTGACTAGTGTGTGTGTGTGTGGGGGGGGGGGTATGGGGGTAGGGAGGGGTGAGAGAAAAGCAAAGCCTTTCTTTATGTAAAGTGTGGATGACAACATCTATATTCTGCACAGCTCAGAGGGTCAGAATGAGAACGAAAAGATAAAATGTATAGGACAGCATTGAAAGAAGAGATCACCATTCTTTGAAGATGTTACAAGTAACAGGATCAATTCCTTTGCAGCTTTTCTCATCATTAGATAATTTTATGTTCCATTTTGGGACTGTTAGGTGGCCTGGAGTCAGGAAGACTCATCTTCCCAAGTTCAAATCTGGCCTCTGACACTTCCCAGCTGTGTGACTCTGCCTCAGTTTCCTCAAGTGTAAAATAGGCTGGAGAAGGAAATGATAAATCACACCAATATCTTTGCCAAGAATACCCCAACTGGAGTCAGGAAGAGTTAGACATGACAGAAACAACTCAATTACAACAACAATGTTCCATTTTGTTTATATTATTGGCAAGTAGGCCTTTCAAAATCCTGTTTTCTCACTTGTTCAATGAAAGTAACAAAACTTGAACCACTTATCCCTGTGGCGCTACTGTACAGGGGTACAGATGTGCAGCAGGGTATCATGGAAAAAGCATGGGATCTGGTGTCAGGGGACTTAGGTTCAAATTCCCATGGTAGAATAGACAGACTGCTGGACCTGAACTCAGGAAACATGGGTTCTCATCTAGTCTTCAAGTCCAAGTGACAATGTCCCTGAGCCCATGGCTATCTCATCTGTAAAGTGAAGATAGTAATAATAGCTAATATTTATAAAGTACTTACTATGTGCCAGGCTCTGTCACGAGCATTTCACAATTATTATCTCATTTGGTCCTTAGAACCATCCTCAGAGGTAGGTGCTGTTATTATCATCCCAATTTTACATATGAGGAACTGAGGCAAACAGAGTGCAAGTGATTTGCCTATGATCACACAGCCACTAAGTGTTTGAGGCTAGAATTGAACTCAGGTCTTCCTGATTCCAGGCCAAGGAGTCTGCCCACTGAGTTTAACAGAGTTATCCACTCTTAAGGAGTTGTCATGAGGTCCAAATAAAAGGATGCATCTAAGTGTTTTTTAAAGTGTAAAGCACCACATAAATGTTAGTTATTATTAATACCCACGTTACCTTGAGCAAGTCACGTCCCTAGTCTGGGCTTCGTTTTCCTTAAATGAGGGGTTCAGAAGAGATGGCCTCTAAGGCTCCCTCCGGTTCTAAATCCTGATACTAAATAATACATGGAAATTTACAGTAAGCTATTCTTGTTACTATCATAAAATATTTGATATTAACAAAATAATCGATTATTATCAAGATAAAAGTATTGAATAAAAATATTTGACAAAAATATACAGTTCTTTCCTGAATGTTTGTTGTTGTTCTGTTATTTTCAGTCACATCTAGCTCTCCATGACCCCATTTTGGGTTTTCTTGGTAAAGAAACTGGAATAGTTTGACATTTCCTTCTCTAGCCCATTTTATAGATGAGGAAATTGAGGCAAACAGAGGTTAAATGACTTGCCCAGGGTCACACAGTTAGTGTCTGAGCCCAGGTTTGAACTCAAGTCAAACAGTGTGACTTGTTTAGGGTCACACAACTAGTAAATGTTTGAGGCTAGATTTGAACTCAGAAAGATGAATTTTCCAGACTTCAGGCCTGACGTGCTATCCACTGTGCTACCTAGCTGCCCATTTGAAAGGACAAGAGAGGGAATCACCAAAGTTCACGAGCTGGAGCCCAAGCCTTGATGTGTCCATGATAGACATTTAGATGGTGGATTTTCTAGTGAATAATTTCTGAGAAGTCAGTTTGACTTTTGACACTGATTTCCTGGATATTTTTGAGAAACCCACCTAACTGAAAACTGTCCCGTTTCTTCCACCTCATCTTAGAAAAGAATGCTTTATACTTTTAAAACTTTATTACGTTTGCTGTTTTTAATCTGAATTTTCTTTTGCAACACAGCTAATGTAGAAATGTTTTGCATGACTGCAAAAATATATAATCTACATAAAATTTCTTGCCTTCTCAAGGAGATGGGAGGGATGGGAATAAGGGAGAGAATTTGGAACTCAAAATTTCATTTTTGTTGGGCAATGAGGGTTAAGTGACTTGCCCAGGGTCATACAGCTGGCAAGTGTCAAGTGTCTGAGGCCAGATTTGAACTCAGGTTCTCTTCTTTGTTTGTTTTTTTCGGGGCAACGGGGGTTAAGTGACTTGCCCAGGGTCACACAGCTAGTAAGTGTCAAGTGTCTGAGGCCAGATTTGAACTCAGGTACTCCTGAATCCAGGGCAGGTACTTTATCCACTGTGCTATCTAGCCGCCCCCTGAACTCAGGTTCTCTTGAATCCAGGGCCAGTGCTTTATCCACTGTGCCACCTAGCTGCCCCCTGGAACTTAAAATTTTAAAAAAGTACTAAAATTTTTTGTTTACACGTAATTGAGAACAAAATAAAAAATAAATATTAAAAAAGAAAAGAATGCTTTAAGTGTTTTTATATTACGTAATAAGAACAATTATAATAGCTAATATTTATATAGTGCCTACTATGTATCATGCACTGTGATAAGCAATTTTAACAAATTTCATCTCATTTGATCTTCATAACCCTGGAAGAAAGATGCTATTATTTCCATTTCACAGCTGACAAAACTGAGGCAGACAGAGGTTAAGTGACTTGCTCAAGGTCACCCAACTAGTGTCTGAGACCAGATTTGAACTCAGGTCTTCCTAATTGCAGGCTCTGTGCTCTATCTACTATACTGTCTAACTTCCAAATAAGCTGTTATTCCCACATAATGCTTCAAAGTACTTCATATTCTATCTTGTATAATCCTCACAAGAGTCCTATGAGGTTGATATTGTTATTCCCATTTTACAAATGAGGGAACTAAGTCTTAGGTTAATGGCTTCCCAGTATTACACAAATTATAAATTTCATCAGGAGGAATGGAGAATTTTACCTGATTTGCAAATTGGCCACCCTAATGAAATAGAGAAGGCAACCTTTCTAAAAGGTTCCCAGCTACTTAATTGTCTGCTCTCAATATTGCAGTGAAGTAGCAAAGCCAAGCTAGGTGTGTGACAATTGGGACACTGTTTTTCTTTCTTTCTTTCTTTTAAAAAACACACACATATATTTTCCCTTTTATTTTTTTCTTTTTCTTTTTCCAATTTGTGGGGCAATGAAGGTTAAGTGACCTGCTCAGGGTCACACAGCTAGTAAGTGTCTGAGGTCGGATTTGAACTCAGGTCCTCCTGAATCCAGGGCCGGTGCTTTATCCACTGAGCTACCTAGCTGCCGCCAGAGACACTGTTTTTCTAAGGAAAAAAATGACCTATTGCTGTATAGTCCATTAAAATCCTATGCTGTGCCTCACCACACTCTGGAGATGCCTTTGGGTTCTCTCAGGCTATGTCCTCAGAGCTCAAAGACAAGGTCTTAAAGGTCCCACAAAACTGTATGGGGGTAGGAGTATATGGCTCCTTAATGCTCTTTATGTTTGTTTGCCAAGGACAAGCTTAACTCAGCCTGGAGAGACTTATTCCTAGGTTGGCTTCAGAATGACCAGGATTTTGACCATAGAAACCCTTAAAGTCCATTTACTAAATAAACATAATTATAGAATTCCAAAGTTGGAGAGGACCTTGGAAGACAGATAGTACAACCCTACCAGAACAAGAAGCTTCCCTACAAAGTACCTAATGAGTGGTTGATAGCTTGGGGCTTTAAGATTTTAAATAATAGGGTAACCAACTACATTCCAAGGAAGTCTACTCTGCTTTTGAAGAGTTCTAGTTAGAAAATGTTTCCTTATATTGTGCCTCTCTGTCACTTTCATACATTGGTCTTCATTCTGCTCTCTATGGCCAAGTAGATCAAGTCTGATCCCTCTTTCATGTGACTCCTTTTCAAATACTTAAAAGACAGCTATCCTGTTCTCTCTGATTCCTGTTTCCAGGCAAATCATCCTTAGTACCTTTAATAAATTCTTTGGGCAGCTAGGTGGTGCAGTGCATAGCACACTGGCCCTGGAGTCAAGAGGACCTGAGTTCAAATCTCATCTCAGATACTTACTAGCTGTGGGGCCCTGGGCAAGTCACTTAACCCCATTGGCTCAAACATTTAGGACCATCTCCGGTAGTCATGATATATATTTTCCCAGTAGACTAAGATGGCTTTGGAGGAGAGAGGGAGGTTAGTGACTTTGCACAGCTCTCTTGCACTTAAATCCAATTCACTGCAAGTCATGACATCATCCTCTGATGTCACAGTCCTCTTTGGGGACTTAGGACAAACAACAGCACCATTTGACATGATTTTAAGTCCTCCGACTCTTGATGTGGACTGATCAGGAGGACTGTGTATTATTTCCCTAATCTTAGAAATCATATCTCCTTTAGGGAAGTCTAAAAGAGAACTAGGGTTTGTTTTTTGTTTTTTTTGGTTTTTTTTGCTTGCTATATAATACTATCAACTCACAGTGAGCTTGTAGTCTATTAAAACCTCAAATTGTTATAGAGGAAGTTGTGATCTGCATTTCTGGAGAGAGCAAATTGATGAAATTATATAGCTCCTTGAAGCAATGAAATATTGAAGTATAAGGGTGGAGAGTCAATTGAATAAATCAATTAAAGGCATGCCAACTAAATGAAAAAAGGCCTTGATCAATTTAGATGTTGCTAATGAGCCACTAGATGACCTGGAAGTGATATTGCACAGAAGAGTGATCAGAATGAATGAGAAAATTTGGTCATGCCCTACTGGTCAACTATAAAATATCAAGCCAATTCGGGGCTGAGAGAGATTTGGAACCAAGCAGGCATATTGTGGTGGACAGAGGTGGAGAGGAGAGAGCAGCCTTTGAGAAAGATTGTTTGGGGGGGGTACGGTGAGGAGACCCCTTGGCCAGAGGAGAATCTTGTGAACTTTGGAGATCTGGAAGACTTTTCCCCATTGGAGCCCTAGAAGAATTCCTGGAACAGCTGATGGTAGTGTTTATTTTGGGAGCTAAGTATAAACTGGATGCAGATTCACAGCTCTTCCAGCAGAAAATGATACCATAATGAAGGGGAACATCTTGAGAACTCTAGTAAAGGGATTTCCAGGATCTGTAGATTACCCCCTTTTCTGCATATGCTCTCTAAGCTAGATCCTACTTTCCTCTAGACTCTGTATGCACTTGTAGAGAAGTGTATCAGATTTTTGTGGGGGATATTTTATACCAACTGATCTTCCTCTAGCACCTTATAAATTATCTTTTCTAAAAGTTACTTATAAATCTGGTTAATTCATTGATAATCCACGCAAAATCATGACAGAAAGCAAACGGGTAAGTTCTTGTGAACTACTTAGTGTTAGACAAGCCTCTCTTCTTTCAAGGTTAGTTAATCCTAGCTTCTCAGGGTATATAGGAGCTAAATTCTAGGGACCCAATTCATCAGTGGGAGTGAGAGCTAGAACAGTTGCCCAAGAACATGCACTATATGTGAAAAATACTTGTTAACTGGTCAATCTCTCTGGAAGAAATTACAATTATATTGAATTTAAAAGTTCATAGTCATTGTTTTAATCAACAATATTTCGCGTATACATTGTGTATACTTTGATACTTCAATGAAGCTGGGATCTGAAAAATGTGGGTTCTCTCTTCAATAGTGAAGATCCCAACCTAACCATGCCTTCAGGCTAGCCCTGACTCAAGATGGTCCCTTGATAGTTTAGGACAGATACTGGAATGAAAGAAATGAGACATTTGCAAGTCAATAAAAAATTATCGGTTAGTTACAGGAGAGGAAGGGCATTTGACAAAGATATGAAATGAGGATACCATGTTGATTTAGCTGAGTATAGTATCCCAGTGTTAGTAATACTGTCAGTTCACAATCAGAATCTTCAGAGAGAGTGCTTGGAACTACTTGTGTTTTTTTGTTCTAAGATGACCCAGCAACCTTTAGCCCCAGGAAAATCCAGCCCAGCCTACATATCAGAGTGCCAGGAAATATTCCTGCTACACTTACAAATGTCCTGCAAATTCTCCACTTAACACAATGAAAGTCTTTTTCAACATCTCTCAGCATTGTGTGGATATGGTGGAATATGTGAGCCATCCATTGTTCATCTCCTATTCTCACTACACGACTGATCTACTTTTCCAGTCATACATCTATATTTCTAATTATATCATATACACTCCTTGCAGCCTACTTATGCCTATTGTCTCTCTTTATTGCCTTTTGTGTGATTCACAACTTTGATTCTTTGAATACTGGAATATTTCCTTATGCAGCATTACTTCCCATAATATCTCAGTTCAAATATTAAAATCATATAAAATTCCTTGAAAAAAATATAACAGAAGTAATTTTATTCAATGACCCTTCAATTACTAATACCAACTGATGCATAAAATTTGGAGACATATGCTTGGTAAAGATGTTCACTACTACAATGGAAGATGTACAACAGTTTCCAAGTGAAGAAGAGTTTTCCTATAGATGAAGTCTTCATGATGATCCTGTATATATTGTGATGATTTCATCAAGCTTCAGAACATTGCAGAGATTTCTAAATGATACCCATAATCATGCAAAAGGAGTTGAGTTAATTATCTACCTGGGAAAAACCAAATGGATAAAGAATGTTTATTCAGACTATGATATGTAAATTGAAAGGACAGCCTTTAGAATTAGTATCTCTGTCTCTCTCTCTCCCCTTATGTATGCACACATTCATTCTCTCTCTCTCTCTCTCCCTCTCTCTCTCTCTCTCTCCCCCTCTCCTTCCCTCCCTCCCTTGCTCCATCCATCCACCCACCCACCCAGTCATCCATTCATCCACCCATCTATCCATCCACCCATCTATCTATCTATCTATCTATCTATCTATCTATCTATCTATCTATCTATCTATCTATCTATCTATCTATCTATCTATCTATGACAGATACAGATAGACAATGAACTGGGCCCAAAGTTGGATAGGCAGAGACTGCTGGGCTGGATTACACTTAAGAAATTATGCAATGCTCTCGATGATCACACACTACTACTTGAAACAAAGGTCCATATGTTTAACCTAAATTTTGTTCTAGTTTGTACATATTCAATTATATTTAAAAAAAATTATTGGGGGGGCAGCTAGGTGGCGCAGTGGATAGAGCACCGGCCCTGGATTCAGGAGTACCTGAGTTCAAATCCGGCCTCAGACACTTAACACTTACTAGCTGTGTGACCTTGGGCAGGTCACTTGACCCCAATTGCCTCACTTAAAAAAAAAAATTATTGGGGCAGTTAGGTGGCATAGTGGACAGAGCACTAGCCCTGGATTCAGGAGGACCTGAGTTCAAATCTGGCCTCAGACACTTAACAATTACTAGCTGTGTGACCCTAGGCTAGTCACTTAACCCCAATTGCCTCACCAAAAAAATTTTTTTTTTTAAATTATTAAGCACCTGCTGTGTATAGCATACTATTCTAGATGCTGTAAGAGATACAAAATTTATCAGCTTTGGACTCTGTCCTCAGAGAGCTTCCAGTTTAGTTGTAGCTAGGTGGCATTGTCGATAGAGTGCTGGACCTGAAGTCCAGAGAGCCTGAGTTAAAAATTTGCCTCAGTCACTAATTATTGGTGTGACCATGGTCGCTTAACCTCTGTCTGCTTCAGTTCCCTCACCCGTAAAATGAGAATAATAATAGCACCTACGTCCTAAGGTTATTGTTTTGAGTATAAAATGAGATATTTGTAGAGTGCTATAAAATACTAGCCATCATCATCATCATTTCATGTCTGAAGATACTATATCTATTGAAGTAATTTCCTAGACTGAGCTTTTTACCATCTGATAAATATGTTTGATTTGTTGATGATGTATTGTCAATAACAAGCAATTACTGCCTTTCTATGGGAAAGGTTCATAGAAATGTGCCTAGATGCTAAGGAGACATATAAATGAATAGGACAAGGTCCCTGCCCTCAAGAAGCGTACAATTGAGTAAGGAAGATAACATATGGGCACAAATAACTTTAATACAAAGTAGAAAGTGATGGCTGCTTAAGAGAAGTACAAATAAAGGTCAATGAGGGCTCTAAAGAGAAGAGATCACTTTGGAGAATCAGGGAAGGTTCCCTATGACCTTATTTTATTTTATTTTTTTAGTGAGACAATTGGGGTTAAGTGACTTGCCCAGGGTCACACAGCTAGTAAGTGTTAAGTGTCTGAGGTCGGATTTGAACTCAGGTCTTCCTGACTCCAGGGCCGGTGCTCTATCCACTGCAGCACCTAGCTGCCCCTCCCTATGACCTTCTAATAATTAAATATCAGCCCGATCAAAATCAACTTCTAGTCATAAACTCCAGAACTCTTTAAGACTAGTGGTTTTGTTAACTATGGACCTCAGTGAGTGCAATCATATATTATTCTAACTTCACTACATCGACTACACTTCAAAGATATCCATTATGGATCACCTGTGTCCTTTTGAAAAAAGATGATCAGAATCACAGAATTTTAGATATGAAAAAGAATTCAGAGGCCATCTAGTCTGAATCATTTCTGAATGAATCCCACTACCTATTCATCAAATAGCCCTCTATCCTTTGCTTTAAAACTTCTAATGAGGAAAACATCTCTCACAAAGGTGGTCCATTCCGCTTTCTTAATTTTCTTGTTAGGAAGTTTTTCCTTCCTTCAAGTCTAAATTAATCTCTTTACAACTTCTACCTAATGGTCCTACTGCTGCCTCATGGCACCCTTTCAAGCAGTGATGTGCTGAAAAATATTTAACAAGCACTCTCTGAAAAAAAAATTGTATTCATGACACTCATGTTTGATCTGCATTATCAACATTTTCTCCATTATTTCCTTTACTTTAGACAATCAATAAAACAAGTCCTGATTTGAGGCATTTCTTTTGATTTCCAGGCAGTAAATGCTCTTATTGAAAATTTAATAATTGGCCCTTGCAAGCTGATTCAAGCTGGCTCCAGCACACCTGTTTTCAAGGAACCTGTCCCTCCACTCACCTCCACCAGTCTTCTCTTTTACAGGCTAAATATCACCTTTGCTATATATGTCATGGAATCAAAGCCCTTCAATGTCCTCATTACCCTCCTTTGGATGTTCTTCAGCTAATGTGTCCTTCTTAAATATGGTACTCAGAAATTAATAAAATACTCTGTCACTTCCTTATCCTGGAAGCTCTGCCTCTTTTAATGGATCAAATCACACTTAAAATCACATTTGATTTTTTAACTGCCACCTCTCACTACTGACTCATATTGAACTTGCTCTCCACTACAATCCCAAGATCTTTTCCAGACAAACTGCTGCCCTAACATGCCTCCCCCAGACAGAATTTATGAAATAGAGTTCTCAAACTCAAATATAAGACTTCACATCTATTCCCATTACATTTTATCTCATTAGATTCAGTCCAATGTCCTATCCTATCAGAAACTTTTTTAGATCTTAATTGTCATTAAGTGTTTTAGCTATCTTTCTCCTCTTTCTGTCACCTGAAATTTTGATAAGAATGCCATTTATGCCTTTATCCAAGTCATTGATAAACATGTTAAATGGCATTATTTGGTTTCAAGATGGTAGAATGAAGTTTGAATGGAACTGAATTCAACATGTGCCAAATATGACCAAAATAATTCAATTTCTTCAAATATTATCATGGTGAAAAAAAATCAAACTTGAAATACTGAAGGTGAGCCTTGGTACATTTAGTCAACAAGTCCTCTTTACAGAACTAATTTTATATGATCAGGTAGCTTGCCTGGGATGTGATTTTTAGGAGTGCAGGGAAAAAATGCACTTACTTTGATCAACCCAATGTTATGTGCAACACATTGCGCAGGGGATACAAAGCAAAAACAGTCCCTGCTCATCATGGAGCTGTCATTCTCATGCAGGAGATGGCATGTACGTATATAAGTATGTATATATATATATATATATATATGTGTGTGTGTGTGTGTGTGTGTATGTATATATATACATATACATATATATACATATATATATGTGTGTGTGTGTATATATATATATACACACACAGAATCTACACAAAATGAAAACACGGTAGAAGAACAAACCTTCACGTGTGATAGGTGTGGAGGATATACTCCTTGTGTAACATGAGATTAACCAGTCTCACTTGTTCATCTCTTAGCTTGCTACTTAGAATTATATAGAAGTGGAAGATTTTAATTTGAACTGCTTTCCAATTTGATCCTCCATTCAAAAATCTACAAGTAGCTTCCCTGAACTTAGTATCATTGATATCATATGGTTATGGAGGTGATCAGAGAATTTCACATAGGGATAGCAAAAAACATTTTTGTTTTCCCTTTTCTTGGCCTCCCCTCACCTCTCTGGCTTCCATTTCCATTCCTGGGAGCCTTATTTGTTTAGCTCCTAAAAGCAAGGCAGGGCTTTGCAGATCTTGCTCATTAAAAAGGAGTAACCAGGGCAGTGCATTACAAAGGAGAGTGAAAAAAACAGAACCACCACTGGTGGTCCTGCAATCCGTAATTATTGTTGCTTTGTATTTTGAGCACCCCTCCCTTTCCACTTACAAACATTTATATTATTAAAAAGATATTTTTTCAGAAGATAGTAACCTTGGCGGTGGTTGGCAAGGGCTAATAGTTTGACATTTCAGATCACCCACAACTAATCAACAGAACATGGCAACACATTTGAAAAAGCCATTATAGACGTATGGCTCCGGAGTAATATGTCAAAGCCAGCACTAACATCTGTTATGTAAACTGGATGATTTTTCACTGCTGAATGGTCATATGTTTGGAGGGAAAGTGCCTTTTGAAGGATGCAAGCATATAACCAGGAAAGTAGATTGTGCTGTTGAATGCCACATATTTATAAAGATAAAAAAAGGGTTGATACCACTAATGATAAAAACACTCAGTTTTTTCTCTCAAAGGTATTTAGGTATGCTTTTCTTCTAAACAGCTGCAGTCCCTGAAGAACATTAAGGACCGTGGGTAATTGCTGTTTATGCTGTAAGTTGGAGGGGAAGAAGAAAATGAAACAAAATAAAATGGGTGTTCGGAGCTGAGCAGTCCCAGAGCTGTAGTGTGGGTTTCTTGAAAAGTCAGAGCCTAAGGCCCCAGGTGAGTGGGTTGGAATTTCAAAACCACTCAAGTCCAGAAAGATGAGAAAAAGACTGGGAACTCACTTTGCCTTCATAAATCCTGCACAATTCCAACTTGCTTAAAGCAATTGAAAAAAAAAATTGGTGTGCAGGACATCTCTCATCAGCTCTCTTAGCAATGTATTGGATTTACAAGTGTTTAGCAGGGTGGGTTTTGAAAGCATAATCTCTTTGTGCATTTTGAAAAGAAAGAAGAGCAAAGGACCTTTAGGAACAAGTTGTTTTATTCAGGTTTCACTAGTTTTCAAATTCCATTAAAAGGTCTTTTTAATGAGCAATTATTTTATTCAAACTATCATTATGCAGCTCTAGAGGGGGAAAAAGTCTTTTAGTTTTGGTCTAGACAAGTAACTTCACTGGCTGATTAGAAATTCTCTGAGTTACTCGGGGCCCTGAAAAGCTGAGTGAGTGACTGTATGACTTTCAGTTATACAGCTTCATATATTTAGAGGTTAGAGTTGAGCCCGTCTTCCTAATGCCAAGCATGGACTACTATCCATTCCATTATGTTGCTCCTCTTAATTTTTTATAACTTTCAGAAAACCTTTGGACTTAGGCAAGATGGTTCTAAACAAGTCCTCTTAGAGGGCAGCTTGTGAGTAGTGTGGTGTTAGGGCCGAAACCTTTTTATATAGGATTAAGGGAGAGCAGAGGGGAAGGAGATTGGGGAAAAGGCTTTACTTGTTACTTTTTATCTAGAGTTCTCTGATTTGTCAGTTTAAGCCATAAGCACATTAGTCAAAAGAATGAGCTCTAGAAGGGACTTCAGAGAACATTTGCACCAACCTCTTCATTTTATAAACATAGGAACTGAGTTGTTGAAATATTAAGTGATTTGCATGAAACTGGGTCCTAAATGCATTCCTTCTGGTTCCAATTTCAATTATGTTTCCTCATGTATGTTAGCCAAATTATGTGAGAGTTTGACTAATGACCTAGAACCAGAAATTCCTTATTCTCTTATTTAGTACTTGAATAAATGCAATGCACTTGGTCCTGAAAAGACATCTCAAAACTTTCTTGGCACTGAAAAAATACTCTCTATAACCATAATTTTAAGGATTGGGGCTTTTTATTTTGGTATGTTCTTTTCCTATCTTGTAAATTCTGATGTTCAGGTGATGCTGAATTCTTACAAATCTTGGGACATCAGAATCCCTAAGAGGTCAAAGTTGTGGGGGATCTAAGAGTCAATGGAGAGATGAATGGTGAGCATAAGCAGGCTTTAGAACATCCCCAATGATGTCCCAGGCCTAAGAAATGTAAGGGATAATAGAGAAGAAATCTAAGATTGGAAAAGCAGTTGGGCCAGTCATATAGCAAGTGAAAGGGATAACAGATGGACAGGCTGAATGCTTCATTGGTATCCACAAAATATAACCAGACTTAGGGGAAGGCTTTCAAATTGTTGGATAGCCCTTACGTGGAGTTAAGATGGCTTGGGATTTATATCAAATGAGGGAGTATGATCACAGGTGATTGAAGTACCACATTCATTTGAGTATACTATGTTTTGAATGCAATGTAGGACTTTAAACTTCCAAACTTGATCAGTGATTTGACCATAGTAAGAACTCATTATTTTAAAAATTGTGATGGGGGAATCTCACAGGCCCAGTATATGAAATATTCTGAAGTATCTATGTGCAACAGTGATGAATAGTTAACTGAATTAAACACATTTCTACAAATATATTAAACAGGTTAATGCATATCTATAAATGGATGGGAAAAATTTTTGATATTTATTTTAATATGATTTTTCTTCAATACTTTAAAAGATCCATGATTTATGGCTGTGGGTATTCTCACCACTAATACATATTGTAGCTCCTCAGTAGTCTTTGTGAATTTTTGCCCCCTTTGCTCCCAATTCTTCTCTCTCCAAAGTTATTAATGATCTCTTAGTTGCCAAATCTAACATCATTTTCTCAATCCTCATTCTCCTTGACCTTCCTGTAGCCTTTGACACTGTTGATTACTCTCTCTTCTTTTATATTCTCTTCTCTGTAGGTTTTTGGAACACTGCTCTCTCCTGCTTCTCCTCCTACCTATCTGACCACTTTCTCTCTGTCTCCTTTACTGGATCCTCTTCCAGATCTTGCCCTCTAACCAAAGGAGTCCCTCAAGGGTCTGTCCTAGGTCCTCTTCTCTCTCTCTCTCTCTCTCTCTCTCTCTCACTTCACTTGGTGATCTTATTAGCTCCCATAGATTTAATTACCATCTCTATGCTGATGATTTTCAAATCTATTATCCTGTTGGGTTTTTTTGTAAGAACAAACCCCAGAATCTGAAATAGTTTTTCAAAGAAACTTATTAGGTCATTTGGTAGAAGAGACAGCTGGAAAGAAGGGCTAGCTCCCTCCTTCAGGTTCTAGATATATCCTATAGGATTTTGGCAAAGATATTTTACACATAAGTCACACATGAATCACATGATGGGAATCCAAACACAAGAGTGGACACAAAACAAGTCCTGGGTATGGAGACCCAAAACCAAGAATGCCTTCGGTATATCCAGGACTTAGGGGCACCCCAAGTTCCTTGTAGCCATCTCTAGCATTCCTAGAGAATTACTGAGGTCAGGACTGGGTACAAATGATCTCCAAGCACATAATGTTAGATTCAAACAATATTAGTAAGTGATAAATAATTATCCATAATACCCCAATTTCTCTGGTGATCTTCAGTCTTACCTCTCCAACTGCCTTTCAGACATCTCAAATGGGGTGTCCAATAGACATCTTAAATTCAATATATCCAAGATGGAACTCAAAGTCATTAACTTTCCCCTTGAACGTTCCCACCACCATCTTCCCCATTACTGTAGAGGACAACACCAGCTTCCCAGTGCCTCAAGCTCACAACCTAGGAGTCATTTTGGACTCCTCACTATCTGGACTCCACACCCCCCATATCCAAGATGAAGCCAAGGTCTATTGATTTCACCTTTGCAACATCTCTCAAATATACCCCTTTCTCTCTTCTGACACTACCACCACTCTGGTGCAAACCTTCATCACCGCATACCTTGATTACTTCAATAGCCTGCTGGTGGGACTGCATGCCTTGAGTCTCTCCTCACTCAATTCATTCTCCATTCAGCCTCTAAGTGGTTTTCCTACAATGCAGGTCTGGTCATGTCAAACCCTTCCCCTACTCAATAAACTCAAGTAGCTTCCTATTGCCTCTAGGATCAAATACAAAATGATGTGTTTGGCATTTAAAGCCCTTCACTGCCTAGCCCCCTCCTACCTTTTCAGGCTTCTTACACCTTATACCCCAACATACACTCTTTGATCCAGTGATACTGGTCTCCTGGCTGTTCCATGAATAAGACTCCATCTCTCATCTCCCAGCAGTATCTCTGGCTGTACCCCATGCCTGGAATACTCTCCCTCCTCTGCTCTGACTACTGATCTCCTTGGCCTCTTTTCTATGATTCTTTTTTTTTTTTTTTTTTTTAGTGAGGCAATTGGGGTTAAGTGACTTGCCCAGGGTCACACAGCTAGTAAGTGTTAAGTGTCTGAAGTCGGATTTGAACTCAGGTACTCCTGACTCCAGGGCCGGTGCTCTATCCACTGCGCCATCTAGCTGCCCCTCCTTGGCCTCTTTTGAGTCCCAACTAAAATCCAGCATTCTAAAGATAGCCTTCCCCAACCCCTCTTAAGTCCCATGTCTTCCCTCTTGTAATTATTTCCTATTTATACTATGTATAATTCCCTTTGCATATATTTGTTTGCATGTTGTCTCCCCCATTAGATTGCAAACTCCTTGAGGATAGGGACTGCTTTGCCTCTTTTATATCCCCACTGCTTAGCATAGCGCTTAGTAGGTTACTTAATTAATGTTGATTGATTGGTAACCAAACTTCTGGTAATGAATTCAGCTAGACTGGTATTAGGACAACAGACACAGTCCCTTACTAGATTATACCTAAAACCTTTCCAGACTGATGGGACCAGACAGAGGTTCTAGATCACTGGCGTAATCTTCAAGAACCCAGGCTCTTCCATGCTATATTGAGTCATGGGAAGGTTTTAGTGGATGTGTTACAATTTGAACATAAAGATTTTACTTTGATTTATGTGCAGGTACTCTGATACTACACTTTCAGTTCTGCTAGTGGAGGTCAGTGCTTTCTTTGCAACATATAGTCTTTTTTTTTTTTTTTTGTGGGGCAATGGGGGTTAAGTGACTTGCCCAGGGTCACACAGCTAGTAAGTGTCAAGTGTCTGAGGCCGGATTTGAACTCAGGTACTCCGGAATCCAGGGCCGGTGCATTATCCACTGTGCCACCTAGCTGCCCCCAACATATAGTCTTTAGAGAGTTTTCTAGAGCAATGAGAGGTTAAGTGACATGGCCAGTATGTATCAGAGGCAGGTCTTGAAGCCAAATGTTCCTGACTTCAAGGCTAGCTCTCCATCCACTAGCCTACACAGCCTTTCCTATCACGATCCTGCAATAAGGATATAAAAATGACATAGCTTTGCCAGAATCTCAAAAGGCTCTCAATTTTGACTCCTTTTTAGGCATTCTAAAGAGAACTTTGGACCAGGTGTGTAGGAAAGATGGAAGATTCAGGATATAGATGACAAGCTGGCTGGATAAAATATTTTGGATGCAAACTTTTTTTGTACACAAATTTGGATTTGGCCCATATTCAATTTACTTTCACTCCAGTTACCTCCTCAATGCCTAGAATGTCTTCTTTCCTCATCTTTATTTCTCCTTAACACTTATTTTCCTTCAGGACTCTGGTCCACTTTCTTAGTTGAAGCCTTTCTTAACCCCTCCCCAATTGCTGGTGCTCCCTCCCACTTCAAATAATTTTGTGTTTGCTAATCTATGTGCGCATCACGAGTATGCACATGGTCTGTGCATGCATATATACATATGTGGCATGAGATGTGTGTCATGTGCATCTGCACGCACATGTGTGTACATAAATATGTACTCTATGTAGCATGGAGTATCAGGTTATATACATCTCCACATGTGCATAGCATGGAATATGTATTTAGATATAGATATGTCGTTGTTTAGTAATTTTTAGTTGTGTCCAACTCTTTGTGACCCCTTTTGGAGTTTTCTTGGCAAAAATACTGGAGTAGTTTGTCATTTCCTTCCCTAGTTCATTTTATAGATGAGGAAAGTGAAGCAAACAGGGTTAAGTGACTTGGCCTGAGTCACACAGCTAGTAAGTATCTGAGGCAGGATTTGAGTTCAGGTCTTCCTGATTCTAGACCCAGTACTCTATCCTCTGTGCCACCTAGCTCTTTCTCTGTCTCTCTATCTCTCCGTCTCTGTTTCTCTGTCTCTTTCTCTCTCTCTGTCTGTCTGTCTCCCCCCTATAACGTATGTATACATATATGCATATGTATATATGAATACATACACAGTGTGTAGCATGATGTGTGCCATACATGTATATAAAATATATAAATGCACACACATATAGCTTAGGTGTATGAAATGTGTATATAATATATACATATATAAGTATATAAATAACACATACATATATGAGTATATATAACATATACATGTGTGTGTATATAATATATACATATGTGAGTGTGTATACACACACAGGTGTGTGTGTGTATGTGTGTGTGGCTTGCAGGGAGTCCAGATTAGATATATCTAATGTTGTATTACCCCCCCACCCCCGCCCCATCCCACCCTTCTCTAAATGTACACACAAACTTATGCATAGGCATATGTGTGTATGTATCCCCTGGTAGAACATAAGCTCTAGGACAGAAATTATTTTGTTTTGTAATTGTATCCCAAGGCATCGAGCTAGGGCTACAAAGAGAAAACAAAAAATAGCATAGTTTTCACCCTCAAGAAACTTTTATTCTGGGTCAAGTAAAGTAAAATTCTTCCTAATGCATATAAGACCATTTGTTAATAAAGAAGAGGTATGAGAAACAACACAAATCAACTAATTTTACTTTTTACCTCTCTGAATTGGAGGACCCTTTGACCTATATGTGATCATTTCCTGGGAGATCATGGAACAGTGAGAGAGGAGGATCCCCATTCATCTTGTTTATCCTATATTCGAGTAAGACTACACTCATCATCTATAGCTAACAGAAAACTCTACAAACTCTAATTTGTGGTAGTTTTTAGTTCTTGTTATTGCCAACTTTACTGTGCTACTAACATCCCTGGTCTTTTAGAGGATGTTTACTAAGAAGGAAACATGGACTATTTGGGCTTTTCTATGTGTGGGTGTGTATTTCCTAGCAGGCTTAATTGCAATAACATTTATATCACATAATATAGTGCACCGAGGTGGTAATTTTCCTATCATCTAAATTGCAGGCTGAAAATTGTGTTAAGGAAGGAGCAGAGAGAATGAATTACTGCTTTCAAAATGACTACTTTTAACTGACAATGTGACTGGCAAATGAATGTCAAAGATGGAATAGTGTTTTTGTGTTTAATGTTAGTCATCTGTAACATAGTATTTTTTAAGTGTGGCTTAGCTTACACTGTTTGAATGTGAAATTTCTAATGAGTGATTCTATCTGAAAAGAAAGTTCTTCTACTCAATGGTATGTGCTTTTAGCAAAAACATACCAGTTCTTTGAGAATGTAACATATGATTTGCAAGGTTCCTCAAAAGCTGTCTAGTGCAAATCATACTTCCCAAAGAATGCTCACTATACCATACTCAACATGCAGTCATCCAGCCCTTACTTAAGGCAGCCAGTGAGGTGACTCCACTATATCACAAGGTCATCCATTCCACTTTTGGGTGGTTCTATTAGGACATTTTTCTTTTACCTTGTACCTAAATACTCCTTGCTAATTCTGTATTCCAAAATCAGGCATAATAAGACTGATCCCTCTTCCTCTTGACAACCTTACAAGTACTCAAAGACAACTATCACGTCCCCTACCCCAAGTCTTCTCTTCTTTAGGTTCAACATCCTTAGTTCTTTTATTTGGGGTGGGGCAATGAGGGTTAAGTGACTTGCCCAGGGTCATACAGCTAGTAAGTATCTAGTGTCTGATGCTGGATTTGAACTCAGGTCCTCCTGAATCCAGGGCCAGTGATTTATCCACTGTGTCACCTAGCTGCCCCATCCTTAGTTCTTTCAACACATCCATGTATGGTATGAACTCAAGACCCTTCACCAGTCTGGTTGCTTTCTTTTAGGTGTGTAAGCTTATTAATGTCTTTCCTGAGTGAAATTAATTCAGATGATGTTTGCATATGCTACTGAGTACAAGAATCCCTTAGAAAAAATGGAGTAGTCTTCATAGTCAAGCAGAGGGTGGGAAAAAGAGTGCTGGGGTATAATCTTGAAAATGAGACAATGATATCCGTTCAAATCCAAGGCAAACCATTTCAACATCACAGTAATACTAGTCTATGCTTCAACCACAGATGCCAAAGAAGCCAGTTGATCAATTCTATGAAGACCTACAACATCTAGAAATGACACCAAAAAAGATGTTACATTCATCATAGGGAAATCAAAAGATAATTGGAATAACTGGCAAGTTTAGCCTCTGAGTACAAAATGAAGCAGGGCAGAGACCAATAGAGTTTTGTCAATACAAATCTCTAGTAAGAGCAAACACTCTTTTTCAATAATACAAAAGGTGACTCTATAAATGGACATCACCACATAGTCAATATAGAAATCAAATTGATTATATACTTCACAGCCAAAGGTGGAAAAGTTCTATACAGTGAGTTAAAACAGGGTATGGAGTGGACTGTGGTTCAGATCATGAGCTTCTTATTTCAAAATTTAGACTTAAATTGAAGAAACTAGGGAAAACCATCAGAAAATATAGGCATGAGAGGCAGCTAGGTGGCGCAGTGGATAGAGCACAGGCCCTGGAGTCAGGAGTACCTGAGTTCAAATCCAGCCTCAGACACTTAACACTTAGTAGCTGTGTGTCCCTGGGCAAGTCACTTAGCCCCAATTGCCTCACTAAAAAAAAAAAAGAAAAAGAAAGAGAAAAAAGAAAATATAGGCATGACCTAAATAATATCCCTTATGAACATGAAGTGGAGGTGATGAATAGATTTAAGGGATTAGATCTGGAAGAGAGAGTGCCTGAAGAATTATGGACAGAAGTTCACAATGTTGCTACATGGGCCACACTAAAACCTTAGACTGTGCAGATCACAACAAACCATGGCAAGTCCTCAAAGAGATGGGAGTAGCAGATTATCCTACTCATTTCCTGAGAAGCCTGTGTGTGAGTCAAGAAGCAACAGAACCAAACATGGAGCAACTAATTTAAGATTGGGAAAGGAATATGACAAGGCTGTATGTTGTCACCTTATTTATTTAACTTATTTGCAGAGTACATCATGCAAAATGCCAGGCTGGATGAATCAAAAGCCAGAATTAAGGTTGCCTGGAAAAATATGAACAATCTCAGATATGCAGACAACACCTATCTGATGGCAGAAAGTGAAGAATTAAGAAGTCTCTTGATAAGGATGGAGGAGAGTGTAAAAGCCAGCTTGAGACTTAATATAAAAAAGCTCTAAGATCTTGGCAACTGGTCTCATCACTTCCTGGCAAGTAGAGGGAAAAGAAATGGAAGCAGTGTCAGATTTTATATTCTTGTACTCAAAGATCACTATAGGCAGCAACAGAAACCACAAAATTAAAAGATGCTTGCTCCTTGGAAAGAAAGCTAAGGCAAATCTGGACAGCCAGATAAAAAGCAGAGATGTCATCTTGCCAACAAAGGTCAATATAGTCAAATCTATGGTTTTTCCAGTAGCAATGTGTGACGGTGAGAGTTGGGCTATAAGGAAAACTGAGCACTGCAGAATTGATGCTTTCGAATTGTGGTGCTAGAGAAGACTTTTGAGAGTCCCTTTGAGATAGCGAGGAGATCAACTTAGTCAATATTTAAAGAAATTAATTCAGATTGGTCATTGGAAAGACAAATACAGAAACTGAAGCTTAAATACATGGGCCACATAACAAGAAGACAGGTCTCATTGGAAAAGACCCTGACTTTGGGATTGAAGGCAAATGAAGAAGGGGATGGCAGAAGATGAGATGGCTAGATAGTGTCATGGTAGCAATGAACTTGAGGTGGGACAGACTTTGGGAGATAGTGGAGGATAGACGGCCCGGCATGCTATGGTCCTTGGAGTCACAAAGAGTAGGACACAACTGAACAAGAACAGCAACAAAGTTTCATGCTCAGAAATGAACAAAATTCTCCAAATGTGATCTGACCAAGGCAGAAAGTAGTAGGAATATCACTTCTTGACTCCTGGAAGCTGTGCTTCTCTTAATGCAGTTGATGTTTATGCTAGAGCTTTCTTGGCTGTCATATCATCATATTGCTGACTCAGGCTGAGCTTGCTAAATTCCTTAAAACTTTTTTAGCCTAACTAGTCTAACCATGGCTTCCTTGCCACTGACTTGTGAAATTAATTTAAAAAGTCTAAGAAATTGCATATACTCAGTACTTTGCATGTACTGAAGCAGATAGGTGGTGCAATGGATAGAATATCGGGCCTACAGTCAGGAAGATCTGAGTTCAAATCTGGCTTCAGACACTTACCTGCTGTGTGACCCTTCACAAGCCACTTAACCTCTGTTTGCCTCAGTTTCCTCAACTGTAAAATTGACATAATAATAGCACCTACCTTCCACGGTTGTCATGAGGATAAAAGAAGCAAATCAGAAGCTAGTATCTTACTAATCTTCATATTTATTAAATAAAGTGACAGTTGGAAACAAGCATCTTCTGAAGTTTAGTTGGCACAAGGACCCTAGACAAGGCATTTATTAAGTGCTTATTAGTCTGATTAGCCACAGTTGGGCACACTGTTCCTTGATCCCAACATAGTGATGTCATTTTGGTCCTCTTTGAGAAAGAAGGACAACAACCAAGTGCTTTTTAAAATTAAAAGATAGATGCAAAAATAACTTTTACCCTCCTAAAACACAAGAAAAGAACCTAATCTTCAACCCTAAAATTTAATAGACTTTTCTAATAATTTAAAGTGTGAAAAAGGTCAAAGTAAAAACAATACTGCACTTGGAGTCAGGAAATAATACCAAAAGCTTACTGTGTCGAATGTATAGGACACCAAAAATATTACATAATACATTCATTTTGTTGTTGTAGTTCAGTCATGTCTGACTCTTCATGACCTATTTGGAGTTTTCTTGACAAAGATACTAGAGGGGTTTGCTATTTTCTTCTCCATCTCATTTTAGAGATGAAGAACTGAGGCAAACAGGGTTAAGTGACTTACCCAGGGTCGCACAGCTAATAAGTGTCTGAGGCCAGATTTGAACTCAGAAAGATGAGTCTTTCTGACTCCAGGCCTGGCACTCTATCTACCCTGCCACTTAGCTGCCCAATACATTCATCAGAGAGTTACAAAATAAAATGCATTGTGAGATCTGAGACGGAAGGCAACTATTATGAACCTGCAGTGGGAACAAAGGAGAAATAAGAGATGCTTTAATGGCAGAGATGACATTTGGGTTGGGATAGGTAGTAATTCAATAGGTAAAAAGAGGGAAGAAGGGCACTTATGGCATTGAGAACCCTCTGAGCAAAAAGACCAAGGTGATAAGGGCACAGGATGAGTTTTGAGGGACAGATAATTCTCCTGTTCAGCTGAATCATGGACTTTGTGAGACTTAGATTTGAGTTCTGTTCTCTCACTTGGAAGACATGTCATCTTGGCCAAGTCACACCCTCTCTGAGCCTCAGTTTCCTTATCTGTAAAATAAAGAACTTAAATAGAAGATCTCTAAGTTTTCTTGCAGCTCTGATATCCTAAAAATATTGATCTAATGGTGAGCAATTTCAGTGGATGGGAAAAATGTAGGATTCATACTTTAAGTGCTTTTTAATGAAAATTCTTAATCACCCATACACTTCTTTTTTTTGGATTCAGTCCAGGTTCTTTCTAGCCTTGAGCCCATGGGCCCATGTCTCTTTCCTAGTCCTAATACCTTGTACAATTGAGAATCTACACAAAGGACTTTATAAGTTATAGAGTGCTATATAAATCAGTCAGTCAATAAGCATTTATTCAGTGCATATTAAGCACCAGAGTTACCAAAATCAAATAAACAAACCACTAAACAACAAAAAACAGTCACTTTGATTCTCTGATCGTTAGTTTCCTTCTCATCTATAAACTCAGGGGAATGGACTCATTTTCTAAGGCCTCTTCTAGCTGTAGATGTTATGATCCAAGTACAGTCTCGAGGATCCAAATGCTCTTTTGTGTTGGAGGCTAAGCACTTTAGGGTTTGTGTATACTAGGTGGTTTAAAAACAGTGACACATTCTTATTTTTAGTTTTGAATTGGAAAGAACCTAAAAGGAGAGTAGAAAGTGGAGTTTTACTCCTTCCCCTGCCCCATATGGTATGGAGAGAGGGGAGAGAAGGGGAAGCCTTGGATTAGGAGTCAGGAAACCTTGGTCCTCATTCAGCCTTTGCTCCTTAACTACCTGTGTGATCTTGGGTAAGTCACTTCACAGAATCTAAGAGTTGGAAGACTTCCCAGAGGCCATATGGTTATGCTATTACCTGAGCCCTTCTATAACATCTGTGAGATGTGATCACATAGGCTCCACCTGAAGATGTCCAGTGAGGGAAAATTTGTTGTTTTCCAAGGCAGTTAATTTACACTTGCTGCTGTTATTCAGTCATGTCTGACTCTTCATGATCCCATATGGAGTTTTCTTGGCAAAGATACTGGTGTGGTTTGCCATTTCCTTTGCCAGATCATTTTACAGATGAGGGAACTGAGGCAAACAGGGTTAAGTGACTTGTCTAGGGTCACACAGATAGTAGGAATCTGAAGTCAGATTTGAACTCATGAAGATAAGTCTTCCTGATTTCAAGCTCAGTGCTCTATCCATAGGCCTAATTGTTAGGAAGCTTTTCCTTTATATTAAGCCAATCTTTGTTTCTCTGTACTTTTCTGTCCTCTGTGGCCAAGCAGAATGAGGGTAATATATCTTCCATACAATGGACCTTTAAATCTTGCTTGTTTTAGATTAACTGACTTGCCCAGGGTCACATAGCTAGTGTCTGAGATCAGATTTGAACTCAGGTCCTCCTGACTTGAGGGCCAGTGCTCTATCCACTGTTCCACCTAGCTGCCTCCATGCAGTACAACTATCATGTCTCCCTCTTTTCCTCTTCCTTGACTCAAGTCTTCTCTTCTCTGGGGAAAACGTTCCCAGTTCCTTCTATCAATCCTTATAAGTCATGGACTACAGTTCCCTCACTGTCTTGATGATCTGCTGGATGATCTCTGGCTCATTACTGTCTCTCTTAACAAGTGGTGCCCAGGACAATACTACGGATGAGTTCTGACCAATGCAGAATCCGTGGAACTATTACCTCCTTATTCTTCCTTCTTAGCCCACTAAAATGATCAGACCTTTTTCATAGGAGCTATTGTCTGATCACACCTTCTCTGATTTTTACTTGTGAAACAAATGCTTCTAGACCCAAACTTAAGGTTTAAAAATGGCTTTAATGTAATAGCTCCCCTCATTGAATTCCATCATTATTTTATAGGGATTTTTTAAAACATATTGCCTATTATTTTATCATGGGAGCTAGGTGGTTAGAGTACTAGGCCTGGAGTCGGGAAGACCAGAGTTCAAATCCAACCTCAGACACTTACTAGCTGTGTGACCTTGAGCAAGTCGCTTACCCCCTTTTGCCTCAGTCATCTGTAAAATGAGCTGGAGAAGGAAATGGAAAAATCACTCCAATATCTCTGGCAAGAAAACCCCCAAAGAGGTCAAGAAGAGTTGGACATGACCAAAAATGAATAAACAACATTATTCTAGACTTCCAAAATCATTGCTGAGACCTAATTTCTTCATTTGTAAAATAAAGGGGATTGGACGATGTAGCTTTGCATATTGCCTCCTGTGTAGTGACCCTGGGCAAGTCACTTCTTTACACCCCATTTTTCTCATATAGAAATAAAGATAATAACATCTTTAATACCCACCTCACAGGGTTGCCATGAGGCTCATATGAGATAATCCTTATAAAATGCTTTGCAAACTTGAAAACCCCATGCAGATGTCTGTAGTTTTTATTGTTTTCTTCTCTTCACATTCTTCCTGTTCTCTCAAACCTATTATTGCTAATAGTGGTTTATTTCCCTACAAGCCCACTTTAGCCTGGGTGATAGGTACTTTTGTGTGAAAAGAGCACTGTCACTTAGCGGACAAAACTTGGTAGAATGAATTTTTGAAAGCCTCCTCCAGAGCACTTGAAGACTGTGTTGTTCATGGATGTTTGGTGTTGGAGCAATCTCAAGTGAACTCAGTTGTAAGGATAATACATAAAGCATTAAAGGCCACAAACAGATTTTTGGTTAGTTAGACTTTTAAATTTATTTGTTGTCTTTGAGATAGGACAGCAAAATGGATAGAATGCTGGACTTGGGGTCAAGAAGACCTGGGTTCAAATCCCACTTTAGATATTTAATAGATGTGATCATAAGCAAACAACTGAATTTTTATTTCTATAATCTATATAATGGGCTATAAGAATACCTGGAATATTTACCCCACAAGGTTGTTGGAGTGTTCAAATGAGATGATGTATATAAAGTGCTATTTAAGGTGGCTCAGAGTTTGGAGTACTGGGCCTGGAATCAAGAATACCTAAGTTCACCCCTAATACGCTAAGCTGTGAGACCTTGGCTAGGCAAGCCACTTAACCTCTGGCTGTCTCAGTTTCCTCAAGTGTAAAATGGAGATAACAATAGCTCATATTTTATTTTATTTTTTTAATTAATAAAGTATTTTATTTTTTCCCATTACATGTAAAGATGGTTCTCAACTTTTGTTTATACAAGCTTTACAATTTCAGATTTTTCTCCCTCCCTCCCCTCCCTCCCCCTTCCCCTAGACAGCAGGTAATCTGATATAGGTTATATCTATATATCTATATACATATACATATAGATATATCTATACACACACACACATATATATATATATACACATAATAACATTAATCCTATTTCTGCATTAGTCCTGTTATAAGAGAAAAAATCAGAGCAATGATGAAAAACCTCAAAATAGAAAAAAACAACAGCATCAAAAACACAAGAAATAGTATGGTTCATTCAGCATCTATACTCCGCAGTTCTTTTTTTTTTTTTCCTTGGATTTGGAGATCCTCTTCCATCACAAGTTCCCTGGAACTCTTCTGTGCCATTGCATTGGTGAGAAGAATATAGTCCATCACAGTAGATCAACACTCAATGTTGATGATACTGTGTACAATGTTCTTCTGGTTCTGCTCATCTCACTCATCATCAGCTCACGCAAGACCCTCCAGGTTTCTCTGAACTCCTCTTGCTCATCATTTCTTACAGCACAATAGTATTCCATTGTATTCATATACCACAACTTGTCCAGCCATTCCCCAATTGATGGGCACCCCCCCAACTTCCAATTCCTTGCCACCACGTAAAGAGCAGCTATAAATATTTTTTTACATGTGGGTCCCTTTCCCCTTTCCATGATTTCTTTGGGAAAAAGATCCAAAAGTGGTATTGCTGGGTCAAAGGGTATGCACAGCTCTATTGCCCTTGGGGCATAATTCCAAATTGCTCTACAGAATGTTTGGATCAGTTCACAGCTCCACCAACAATGGATTAGTGTTCCAATTTTCCCACAGCTTTTCCAACATTTATTATTTTCCTTTTTTGTCATTTTAGCCAATCTGATAGGTGTCAGGTGGTACCTCAGAGTTGTTTTTATTTGCATCTCTCCAATCATTAGAGATTTAGAATAGCTCATATTTTAAAGGATTCTTATAATGATCAAATGAAATAATTGTAAAGCTCTTAGCATAGCTCCCATTGCAAAACAGATGCTTAATAAATGGTTGTTCCCTTCTCTTCTTTGATTCCCTGCCCCCCCCCCCGTTATTATTATTTTAAAAAACAATACTTAGGAAAAAAAAAGGTTAGCTTACCAGTTTGTGCCAAAGACCTATAGAATTGTTTTTGAAAGATAAGCAGGATAAGAAATGATGAGCAGGAGGAGTTCAGAGAAACCTGGAGGGTCTTGCATGGGCTGATGATGAGTGAGATGAGCAGAACTAGAAGAACATTGTACACAGTAACATCAACATTGAGTGTTGATCTACTGTGATGGACTATATTCTTCTCACCAATGCAATGGCACAGAAGAGTTCCAGGGAACTCGTGATGGAAGAGGATCTCCAAATCCAAGAAAAAAAAAAAAAAAGAACTGCGGAGTATAGATGCTAAATGAACCATACTATTTCTTTTGTTTTTGATGCTGTTGGTTTTTTTTTCTATTTTGAGGTTTTCCATCATTGCTCTGATTTTTTTTCTCTTATAACATGACTAATGCAGAAATAGGATTAATGTTATTATGTGTGTGTGTATATATATATATATACACATATATGTATACATACATACATACATACACACACACACACACACACATATATATATATATATATATATATATATATATATCAGATTACCTGCTGTCTAGGGGAGGGGGGAGGGAGGGGAGGGAGGGAGAAAAATCTGAAATTGTAAAGCTTGTATAAACAAAGGTTGAGAACTATCTTTACATGTAACGGAAAAAAATACTTTATTAATTAAAAAAAAGAAAGATAAGCAGGGAAGGACAAGAAAAACTAGAAGCCACAATATTAAGTTGACTTTTATTTATTTTTGGTTTTTATTGTCAGGGAGAGGTCTAATGCCTAGCATATGGTAGGTGTTTAACAAAGATTTGTTGATTGATTTTCACTGTTTTTATCTTCCAAATAGATTTGACAGAATCAAGAAACCACCTGAATAATTTCATCAAAAAACACGCGCATGTAACAGCAAAATGACATTGTATTTTTACTTTATGAAAATCCTGACAAGAGAGAAAGCAACAAAAAAACCCCAGAATAAAACCTCACAACCTCAGAAAGGGTTTAATGTAAAACTTTTTTTTTTTAACCTTCCCCCCCGCCCCGCCCCCGCCTCCCCGTCCTGAACCAGCTGTTTCCCTTGAAATCACGAAGCAAAAAAAGTAGATGAGTTTTTTAAATGCCCTATTTTCAGGAAGGTTTGAGGCTGTCCTACAACCCCTTCCCCGTTCCCCAGCCCCCATCCCCACACAAACACTCTTTTGTTTATGAAAACCTCAATTCTTTCACTTCTTTTTTATTTCTCATCGATATGACTTCACTAAGCTAAGAGAGTTTTCCTGTATATCTTGACAGTGAAGACCTTGGAAGTTGTATAGTACCAGGTGAAGAAAGTAATTTCATGGTTCATGCTGTTGTGAATGCTCTGTGGTAATCTTTGGAGAGCGAGACCCTTTGTTTAAGTTTGGGATAATGAAGGGTTTAAGTTTTAGTTCTGTCAAATTAGTCATCAGAGTGAAAACAGAGGCCCATTTCTCTTTGGGGTTTGTGTAGATTGCTGTGAAGATAACTAAGTGAGCATTATAGGTGACTCTTTCTTTGCGATAAGGTAGAGAGGTTCCATTAACTGCCACCAAATGCATTAAGCAGGAAGTCAAAGCCCTCAGCTCTTTTTGCTGACTGCTAGTCTGGTCCAGAAGACAATCAAACCATAAGGGTCATTTTCTGCATGAGCTAACCTTTTCCTCTCTTCTAGTTTGAAGCCTTTGTTGACAATGAGATGCTCAGAGGGAACATTAAATTAACACTTCATATTCGCGCCTGTAAATTTACTGGCAGGCTGAGGAAAAGTCAGGGAAAACAAACACTCCATCATTTTTGCTTCATTTAGCTTGTGAATGGGGACACTCTCACCTGCAGAGAAAAGAGGTCAGTGCAAACAGGGATAATTTTAATCAGACTCTCAGCCTCATCCTTAGTTGTAGTGGATGGGGCTGCATTCTGTGCTTAAAGTAAAGGTGACAGTGAGGTGAGGCCAAACAGATAGATAAGTACTGTGTGGAATACTCAAGAGACTTCCTTCCAGTAACCAGGGAATGGCAGGCTAGTTGGATCTGTTACCAAGGAGACTAAGGCTAAATACTGTTAATTTGACAATTGTCAAAGCCAAGTCATCCTCTGAAAAGAAGTTAGATTTGGTTTTTGGTGTGTTTTGGAGACAACA